>NC_142928.1:168408552-168726052 GCF_046866305.1 Octopus bimaculoides | reverse complement strand
AATGTTTAGGGGGACTCATCATGATCAGCCCATTGAAATGATCATTTACGGTTATTATAAAGGATCCACTTTTCATCACAAGTGACTATTTGGTTAAGGAAAGGATCATTGGTGTTTCACAGAAAGAGCATTGAGCACACTTCAAAACGCTAAACTTTTTGATTTTCATTGAGCTCATGCAGTACCCATTCATCTAGCTTTTTCACCCAACCAATCTTCTACAGATTGCATGTGACCATTGCAATACTGATACCAAGTGCCTGAGACATTTCTCTGACACTTTGATGTGAGTTTGGTTCAACAATTATTTTCAATTGTTCATTGTCAAGACTGCATGACCATCCGGTACCTTCTTCATCTTCAATAATCTCATCACTACAGAATTTCTGAAACCACCTTCGTACTGTGCGATCACTTGTGGACCCCTCTCCCCATGCTCTGTCGATATTGGCAGCAGTTTGGGAGGTATTGTGCCCAAGCTTGAACTCATGCAAGAAAAAGAAGCAAAGATCCTTTTTAGTCATGTTCATAATTAAGGGCACCTATACTTCAAGGTTTTCTGTTTGAAATTAGTAGAAAATTATTAAGGAGCATACATCAATTATTAAGTATGTCGAAATTCACTTAAAATATAATTAAAACACTATGATTAAATTGAGTTTCAAAACAACACTTAGAGCAGCCATTATTTTCGGAACAACCTGACAATTAAATAGCAAATAACCTGGAGTTATGGTAGGCTATTTGGCAAGTTGTGTCATATATACAGAATGATAATTATTATCTGTTGGTCAGAAATTGTTCTTATTCTAATAGGAAGTTTTTTATACATCTCAAGTTACTACAGTAGAGTTTGAATTCAAAAGAAAGAAATAAAATGAAAGAAAAGGGGTCTTACTTTTACAGAAGAAACTTCATTGGTTATAAGTGGTGATTTCTCTTGATTATCAGGTAGATGAGGCAAAAATGTCCACAACAAAACTACATCAGTTAATAATAAAGTAATCTTAAGAGGATTCACAAGATGCACTTCAACACTAACTTTTTCTAAAAAAATAAGAAAAAAAATGGAACATTAAAAAAGTGAAGAAAAAAATCACTTTAAATGTAAAACACTATTCCATTAAACATTTCAATGGATGAAACAGGTTTTAGGATCAAGTGGGTCAAAATAGAGAAGAAATGAGTTTAGTTAACTCTTAAGCATTCAAAGGTAATGCTTATTTATTGACATTATTTTGAATTAATCATGAATTATCTCATGGCCTTATAACATCAATGATGTGACTGTTCCTTTTTAGAATGACATTGTCAGGGAGGTATAAGAGGCTGGATCTGGGCAGTTTGAACATAAAACAAGTAGAATATTTGGGCCAGATATGACCAGTCTAAATGCTTAAGGGTTAGAAACTTCATGACCAAAGTAAGTTACTCAGGGATGCTATCTGCATGAAGAATAAGTTAGGGCCCTCATACTTAATGTACTGAGGGAAAAAAATTCTAACATAAGCTCATTGACTAATGTTAACTTATTCTGATCTTACACAATCTAGATAAAAAGTAAGGTATAGCAATATGTCTATACTGATCATTCAATAGCACAAATGTTAAAAAAATTTAAGAGGTATATTGCAAATCACTGAATGGATTCTTTTCAATTATAACTTGAAAGGAGCAAAGATAAGATATTTCTAGAAAACTATTCAAATAAATTCTTCTATATGATGGTTATATTGATGTGAAAAACAACAGACTTATGTCATTAACCATTTCTCTCTGAACATAGCAAGAATCTATATTCAGTCACACAAAGCTTTTTATGATCATTTTTAGTTCCCTTTTAAACAAAAATACAATAATCTGTTTAACCCTTTAGTGTTTAAACCGGCCATATCTGGCCAAAATATTCCACCTTTTTTATTTTAAAACTGACCAGATCTAGCCTCTCACACTTAACCTACATTGACATTTTAAAAATAAACAATAACATCATTGAAACCTCAAAGCTATAAGATAATGCATGATTAATTAAAAACAATTTGAGTGAAAAATTATTACATTTAACAGAGTAATCTGAACACCAAAGGGTTAAAGACTAACATTATCATAATGTCCTTCTTATCAAGAGTGAAATGTTGTGAGAACTAATGTATCATATTCTGGGATACCAGTTCATATTATGAATATATGTTACATTAAATGAGAATTTATAATCAATTGTAAAAATAGATTTGTGCTCTTGAGGTAGAAATTTAACTAACAATCTCACTTAAAAAGTAACTACTGACTCACAATAAAGATTTTAAAAAAAGACTATTTCTATCCAGAAAGGGAGAGAGGAGTCATTTACCTGATTAACAGTAAATTAAAAACAAGTTATAGTGAATACTGGCACTTTGAGAAAAAAAAAAAAAACTTCCAATAACACAAACCTCCAACAAAACCAATTGGGTTAAATTTATTATCTGTAGAATCTGTAAAGCAATGTAAGCTTGGCCGGAAACTCAGCGGTAAACTGCCTCCGTTGCAAGTACTCAATACAAGCTGTTTCTCTAACTCAAACCATTTCTCATTTTCAGTATCCTCCTGAGACATACAAACACCAACAAGAACTGGATTCACTATAAGTAAAAAAAAGTATTAAAACATTTTTGGTAAGAAAAAGAAAATTAACACCAAAAGCATATAAGGAAAAACCAAATAGACACTAGCATTATTTTCACTGAAGTAAATTAGTAAATTTGCATTTAAACTGGAATTTTACATTAACAAAAAAAAAGGGGGGGGGGGGATAGTACATTGACAATTGTATTAAAATTTATCAACATTACTTCAGAAGTGTTTTTGTAAAGAGGAAGAAATTATAACCGAAGTATTAGAATAACATATAATTCTGTAATTCAAAGATTTAGTAGAAACAAAATCTGCACTTGAGTCATAACTAATTTAGCATAACTTGTATTGAAAATGGTTTCTACATGGTCTTATGATTTGCTAGAAATACAAGATCACAACTGGATAATGCAATCATGGATGCTATGTCTGAATTACACTATGTCATCTCAAGAAAGGAAGCAAACATCGGACAATTATCATCATCATCATCATCAACATTTAACGTCTGTTTTCTAAACTGGCATCTTTTTGTAATTGATAAAAATAAATTGGAAATCAAGTACTAGGGTCAATAGTATGGATTAACCTACTCCCTCAAAACTTGACAGAATAAGTACTGATAGAGGTATGAAAGTATGATAAAGTATGATAGAGGTGTTTTGCTGCAGAGGAGATAGATGGCTGGAGATAAAAGGAGTGGAGTGTTAGAGCAAACTCTCACAACACAAGACAGTGAGCATAACAGAATACAGACAGTGGGTCATGGCAGGGGATGAGAAAGTGCATACTTTCATTAGAGACTGCAGGAGAGAGAAGTAAGGTGAGAGATATAGGAGTGGCTCAGGAAGGGGAATGGATAAGAAGTAGGTGGATAATGCAAAAGGTGTAGGAGTAGTGGAGAGGGGGAGATATAAAGTTACATAAGAGGCAATAGTAAGTGGAGTATAACAATAGATATGAGAGGGCATTGAGAATGGTAGATAAGAGATATTTAAGAATCAAGTATAAAGGAGAGAAGAAAGCGGTGAGTGATGGCACAGCAAGGAGGTGATTGGTTGAAATAGAGTGGGCAGGGAAGATAATGAGAAGTGGAAGTGTTACCAGAGTGAGAGAAGGTAAGCAGAAGGAAGAGGAAGTAATAGGTGTTGATTCTGCTCTCAGGTGATTACAAGAGCCCATCCATTTCCTCTTGTAAATGGGCATCCCTGTCATACAAGTGACGTTCATTTCCAGACTTCCATGAAAAACTTGTCTGATCTTGGAGAAATATTGTTTTGCTTGGAAACAGATGAGGGTTGGCAACAGGAAGAACATTCAGCTGTACAAGAATCTGCCTCAGCAAATTCCATCTGAGCCACCATGCAAGCATGGAAAAGTTGATGTTAAATGATGATGAAACAATTTACATTTTCCATAGTAAGCATGTAAAACTTAGAAAAAAAAAAAAAAGAAATAATAATAATAAAATGTGTGTCCAAATGTTAGGTTGATTATACCTTCAGATATTGTTCTTGGAGTAACAGTATTACAGAGAAGCACTTTGGTGACATTGCTATCTACAGTTGGCAGCGGTAGTTCAGGAAGTGGCCCTGGATATAATGTTCCCTCATTTAATGACTGACCAAGGAGTTGCTATAAGAGTATTTAAAAGAAATATTGTTAGAAGAGCAAGAATCTAAGAGATTGATAATACTTTTAACTTTAGTACAAGTAAAATATGAAAATAAAACTGACGAAAATTTTTTCATATAATTAGTGGTATTTAATAATATATTTGACAGAATGAAATAGGTTTCTAGTACCAGCTATATAAGGAGCTGTCAATAGGGTACCAGTCTGCTGATGAAACATTGGCTCAGAATTTGGCTGTTCTAATATGAATCATATCATTTAAATCTTAATTTATCATCCATTATTGAACAAGCTTTGAAAATTCTTACAATGACATTAAATCTTTAAAACCAACCTTATAAACAAAAAGATATTCCTTGAGAAAGGCAGCTTGTTGGGCAGTGGTCTGGCAACTATCAGCAGTCAACAAATGCTTGAAAGCAGCTGTAGCATTTTCCAATTGTTTAAGATTGAAAGACTGGCGGCCAATAATAAAGTTGATATGATCCTTTGAAACAGAAATGGTTTATATTTATCAAAAAATTTACTGAAATTTACAAATAATTTGAATATTATACAAATTCATTTATAAGCTTTAAAAAAAGGTAGAGTGACACTCACTGAATTTAGATCTGCTAAATAAATGGAAAAATAACATTTGACCATTCATTAGTCACATGGAGTGTATTGTCACCCCAGATTTTTAAAATGCTCGTAATTTATAGTTGGCAACTTTTTTTTTTTTTTTTTTGCTCCCTTCCTCTACTATTCTGACTCAGTGTGAGTGTGTTGCAGGTGGTGTGGCACACTCATGGCTCAGTTGTTGTGGGAGGTAGATGTTTTGTCTAGTTATCTCATGTGACTAACAAAAGGAGAAGTGTAAAATTCTGTACAGTATATTATGTAGCCCAATTTCCCAACATCAAATCCTATGGGGTTGACACATAGTGTCTTCATCTTGTGACATATCAACATACACCTCGTGTTTTTATTTCCAATCAGATTCATGTGAACAGACATTACAGTCTAACATTTTGAGTAATTAATTTACTGATACAAAATCTGATTCAATGAAAGTTTTTTTTTTCTTTTTGTTTGTGAAACAAAACCTATTAGCTATAAATACAGCACTGAGTTGCACACAACCAATGATAATTGAAAAATAACATTAACTTTTGTACTCCAACTAAGGCTACATTTCCTACCTTTGACTATCACCAAAACTTACAAGAACACAAAAGACAGTATGGATAGTGGAATAAGTTATGTGCCCAGATGATTAAACTGCACTCCATATGATAAATCAATAAATGCTGAAATACACAGGACCCTTGGCAAGTTCATTTAACTGACTATATAACATAAATCTACTTCATAAGAGATCACCTGAATCTACAGGACCACAATAGCATAATATGCTGCCAAAAAGAAGATATTATCTCTTAAATTCTTACCTCTGCTAAAGACCAATGTTTGCCTTTGTAAACTTGAAGGGCTTGTGAGTATGACCGTAAAGCATGTTTTTTCTATAAAAAAAATTAAAATTTCTGTCATGATGAATGAATCACAAAGTTTTGAAATTTTAATTTAAAGGCCTGTATCATCATATCTGTTGAATAATCTCAATCAAGAACCAAATAATGGTTAAACAAAAAGTATTGCAGAAATATGTATCAAATCATTTTAACTTTTATCAGGAAATTTTATTATTTGTTTAAATATAAATCTTAAATATGACTCAACAAAAGGTTAGAAAAACTTAAAATTAAAAAAAAAAATGTACGATAATTTTATGAATAGTATAGGTTTCCTGGGTATATTTTAAGAATCTAGCAATAAAAATCTTTAAAATAAGATGTTTTCTGTAACAGTATTTAGAGTATCCACTTACTTGACCTGATTTGCTGAATCTGTGACCAGCCAAAATCATATGAAAGGCATATTTGCGTGCCATAGGTGGACGCTTTTTGATATAACAGTGAGCTGCTTGCTCAAGTAACAATGCACTTCTTAAATCAGAATCTTGCTATAATAAATAAAGAAACACAGACATAGTAACAAAGAATTACACAAGTATTTATATATAATTTTCTGTCCAAATTTTCCATTTCTGTCCTGAGTTTTCCAAACTATTATATGATACAACATAGGTGTTGAAACAAGACATGCTGAATATTAAATAAAGATAATCTTGTATACTAAAACAATTAAGTTGAGCAGAACACACAACTCTTCTTGCTTCAGGGTGCCTGATTAACTAACACACACACAAAATGTTTCCAAACCAATTTCATAAGTAAACAGTTTGAAGTAAGGATAAGCACATCCAAAAGTAAGTAGGTGGGAAAACAGAATTAGTAAACAGGAAAAGGAGATACCAGAAGTTTAAAATGAAGGAGTATTATATATAAACATAATACAGATGGTTCACATATAGTATAGACAAATATTAATAATATGTCCCTTACTGAAAGGTAAGGGACATTAGGTTTCTAAACTTAACGACAAGCAGAAATGGTACTCGAGTAACGATGTTAAGAAACCCATGAAAAGATAAACCATTTATTAATTTGTGACTGCTGAATTCCATGGTTGTGTATATAACCTTTGCCAGCTTTCCAAAAAAAAAAAGTGAGATTGATACAGTTTATATTCAACATGAACACCTACAAATCAATGTCTACAGTAAAGTTGAGTGGCAAAGGAATTCCACACAATACTGAATACAACATATGGATTGATTTCATTATCATTTAACATCTATATTCCATGCTGGCATGGGTTGGACAGTTCAATAGAATCCAACTAGCTTGAAGGTTGCATTGGTCTGAATGTCTACTTTGGCAAGGTTTCTACAGCTGCATACCCTTCCAAATGCAACTATTTTACAGTGTGTACTGGGTGCTTTTTTTTGTGACACTAACAATGGTGAAGTAACTAGTAAGGGTGAAGCATTGAGGGAGGTGGCTTTGTACCAGATTATCAATTGATGTTAGAAAATACTCATTGCAGAAGTAATTAAGAAACATGTTAGATCAAACCCATGAAGGTGGAATTTCGAGGGTAAAAACTATACAGGACCAAGATTTGTGAAGATGCCATAGCAATATTTGTGCAGAAAAATTTAATATTAATACAAAGATGAAGATGGTGATTTATTAATCAGAGTGACATCTTACCTCACTAATCATTTTAATAAATTGCATAGCAGCCTCTCCATACATGCCTTTGCTTTTTAAAGCTTCTGTACTGATTAGTGTTCCCCTTGCAGCAAGCTGTGGATTTCTGTGAAACAAAGAAAAGAAAGAAAAGGCCTCTATAAGTTAAGATTCTTCAGAGACTATATTTGCATGTGTTAAATATAAATATGGACATGCAGATATTTGAAAAATAAATGCAACAATTCACACAAATGTATTTAAAATACAATTTAAGAACAAAAAATCAATACAAATTATTACTTTCCAGTATCTTATAATTGTGGTGTGGTAATGAAATCATTCCCAGCAGATGCCTTATATGATAATGATTTCTTATATTGGCACAGGACCTGAAATTTGGGGAAGGGGTATAGTCAATTATATTGATTGAGGTACTTGATAGGAGCTTTATTTTATCATCAGCAGAATGATGAAAGATAAAGCTGACAGCAAGATTTGAAATCAGAATGTAAAGAGCTCAAAAAATACCATAAGGTATTCTGTATAACACTTTAACAATTCTACTAATAATAATAACTCTTTCTAATTTTAGCACAAGGTGAGAGATTTTGAGGAGAGCAGCAAATCAATTACATCAACCTCAGTACTAATTATCCAAGTAACCTAGTCCAAAAGTCCTCTGTGACAGGCCAACCAGTTGATTTTCATTGACATCACCAGGTCTCTCCAGAAACGTCACTCCTGCTCACCACAATAGCCACAAACAGTTGTGAGTCACTTGGCAGATTGATCAGATCTAGGAAGACTTCCATATTTGATCCATTTGGATCAAAAGCTTCATCCTTTGGACTTGCTGAACATTGGTTTCATCCTCTGTCAAAAAGGACAACTACCACCAGCATGTTTATTTCTGGGGCCACACCAAACACCTTTATTTTCCAGCCGAAGTAGATTGGTATGAGGACCAGTTCGTCATTCATTAAGATTGTTGTGAAGTGCTTCCTGGCCTCATCCTCAATTGGAAATCTCATTTCTACCGCACTTACATTTTTCCCCCAGTAATGTACATTTTGGTACCCCAGATTTGTTTGAGGCATTTTTGTATTTGCTGTTGTGTCACTTGCTCTATTTTCTGGATTTTCATTCCTATACATCTGTAAATGACAGTTCTGAGATCAATTTCTTCCAGGATGAATTCAGGTATATTAATACTACATTCTAGTTAGAATTCATAAGGTGATTTTTAGCATTTTCTAAATCCTGGAGGGATAAAAAAAAATTGCCAATTCTAACTTGAAGGGTGAAAATACAACAGAGCTGAGGAACCCTTCACAGAAGAAAAATTTTGAACAGACTCTTGACAAACAGCTAAAACAAAATTTATAAACTACTTGAAGCAAGATATTGCTGACATAATCCTTTCAAATAGAGGCACAAGGCCTGAAATTTCAGGGGAAGTTTAGTCAACTGCATCGCCCCAGCATACAACTGGTACATCAGCAGCATTTAAGTTCAAAACAAAGAGCTGGAAGTAACGCTAAGCATTATGTCTGATGCATTAACTATTCTGCCAGTTCACAGCCTTAACAACAGCAGCAACAACAACTCACACTGGTACAAATCTGCCCAGAAGATGCATAATTGGTTTAACTGGATCCTGTAAACAGACAGCTTTAAACTACAAACACAGAAGGGAGGGAACTACAAACTGTTAAATATTATTTAGAGCAATATGTTCTGTCAATTTACCATAAGAATAAAGATATTTTTGTCATTACTATATAACAAATGCTTTGGGGTATTTCTTCAAGCTTTCCATGTTTTTATATTTGCTTTTTCCATGTTAGCATGGTTTAAACAGAACTAATTGAGGTAGTTTTCTACAGTCAAATGCCTTCTCTGTAGCCAACCCTTGTTTTCAGGTTAGGTCTGATTTTCACTAGTCTTCACACATTAAAACTGGACCACAAGGTTTATGGACATACTGTTCACAAGAGAAGTAATCAACATTTTGCTCATACACTGTTCCAGTGAAGACACAAAAAACAAAAAAATATACACACAAATACATATGCATGCACACATACACACAAACTTACATATGCATACACACACACACACACACACATATATAAATATTAGAAAACCAGAGCACACCAATCAAAGTTAGAAAACAAATGAACCCTAACTAACCTGCAGGTGGCCAAGTATGTTGTGACAGCAGATTCCATGTAATGATGAGGGTATTGTCTGCCATTGTCCTGCATGAACAGTGTTATACATGCCATTTCCTAGATTTTGGAGGTTTTTTTAAAGATGAAAATAAATCAAAATTAGTGATTGCAAAACTGATGAGTGACAATTGTTTTCTTGTCATTTTCAATTTTTTAATTCTTATGTTCAGTGTGTTCACTGTTGTGAATGAACATATTTCCCTCTAAAATATTCATAAGATTCATTAGTTCTGTGGTTTAAGAAGCTTGCAACTATAATGTTTTGGGTTCAGTCCCACTGCACAGCCCCTCGAGCAAGTGTCTTCTATTCTAGCCCTGGACCAACCAAAGCTTTGTCAGTGAATTTGGTTGAGAGATACTGTGTGGAAGCCTACACTGGATAATCTACTAAAGTAATATGTTGTTTGTTTCATTCATTTGATTGTGACCACATTGTGTCCTGCCTTGAAGGGTTTAGTCAAACAAAACAATCTCAGAACTGTTTCCTTTGTTTTAAGTCCAGCACTTATTCTACTAGTCTCTTTTGCTGAACCCCTAAGTTACAGGAATGTAAACAAACCAACACTGGTTGACAAGCAGTGGGTGTGAGAACAACACAGGTACAGAGAGAGAGAGAGAGAGAGAGAGAAAGAGAGAGAAAGAGAGAGAAAGAGAGAGAGAGAGAAAGAGAGAGAGAGAGAGAGAAAGAGAGAGAGAGAGAAAGACACACACACACACACACACATATATATATATATATATGTATATATATACATATATATATATAAACAATATGAGTATATGCATATATATGTACATGTATGTATATACCTTCATCCACATGTACCCATAGATACATAACTGGGTACATGACGTGGCAAAAGAACATGGACAAAATGATAAACAAGGTACAACAAACAAGGAAGCCACATAGAAACATCTCCTTCATCAGCTTCATCATATATATATATACTGTGTATTGTGTGTGTGTTGTCCCCATAACCACTACTTGGGAGTTTAGCAAAAGAGACCAATGGAATAAGTATTTGACTGAAAAAGAAAAGAGTACTGGGGTTGATTGACTAAACCCTTTGAGGCAGTGCACAGCATGGCTACAATCCAATGCCTAAAACAAGTAAAAGAGTGTCAGAGTTAAGTAGATTATCCAGTGTAAGCTTAGTGTCAATCTTTGTAGATATTGATCAAATCATTAGACATTGTGATAAGAACAAATTCTTTTAGATAAATGTAAAGATACAGTAAACAGTAAATTTCAGAAATTATTCACTTTAATCAGTTGCTAACTGGTTTGAGTTGACCATAAATTTGTTTTACTAAGCTAGTGTTGTACCACTGAGCAAGGCACATAGCTCTACTTGCTCCAGTTTGCAAGTCTGATGAAAATTAGGTTCCACTCTCACTTTACAGTTGAGTGGTTAGCAATTGTAGGGTATTAAGACATATGTAGTAAAATGCATTTGTGAAAACAGGAAATATATGGATGTAAAAAATTCTTTGCACAAATGAGACACAAAATAAATTTCAGTTGTAAATTTTCTTCAAAACTCTATAAAATGTAAGGAAAAAATATTTGTTTGCAAATATTTTTTTTTAAATGCATGGAAGATGGATGTTAAATGAGGACACATCAAATAACTAATGAAAGTCTTTTCCACACTAACAAACAAGCACACTAACCAGGGCTCCAGCATAGTGCAACCAAGCATGATCGTTGTTAAAATCCCTTTTTGCAGTTTGATAGGTGTGGTAGGCAAAATCATATATCTGGAAAAGGAATGCTAAATCTGCTAGTCGTCGCATCTGTAACTCTGGTGCTTCAGTTGTATAACTGAAAGAGAAATTACGAAGATACAATAAGTAGCTTAAGGATTAATACAGAGAACAACATTTCTCAAATCCTAAATATTTCAGAGTTGTATTTGTTTGGCAAACTTTATCTGAGATTGTGTATTGAAAACAAATTTCATTGTGGAAGAGTCATGATAGCTATTTAAAAACCTGCATATATATTGTTTTAAAGATTTTAGTCATTGTACTGTGGCCATGCTGTTTTCAAGGATGTTATGCAATTTTATCAACTTCTCTATTTAGTTTGATTCTCATTTTATCAAATTTTAATGAATGGCTAAGTTTACCAGAGTTACATCCCTAAACAGTTACCTTTCTAACTTAAATATGAGTTTTTTTATACTAATATACACAAATACACATGCATATGTGTGTATGAGAGAGAGAGAGAGCGAGAGAGAGAGAGCGAGTGAGTGAGAGAGTGAGTGAGTGCCAGAGAGAGTGAGTGAGTGCAACAGAGAGGGAGTGAGTGCAATAGAGAGAGAGTGAGAGAGAGAGAGAGAGAGAGAGTGCGAGTGAATGAGTGAGTGAGTGCCAGAGAGAGTGAGTGAGTGCAATAGATAGTAAGTGAGAGAGAGAGAGAGAGAGAGAGAAAGAGCGCGAGAGAGAGAGCGTGAGAGAGAGAGAGAGAGAGAGAGAGAGAGAGAGAAAGAGAGAGAGAAAGAGAGAGAGCACGAGAGAGAGAGAGCACGAGAGAGAGAGAGAGCGAGCACAAGAGAGAGAGAGAGCGAGTGCCAGAGTAAGTGCAACAGTGTGAGAGAGAGAGAGAGAGGGGTAGAGCGCGAGAGAGGTGCGCAAGATAGAGAGAGAGAGAGCCAGAGAGAGAGAGCCAGAGAGAGAGAGAGAGAAAGAGTAAGAGAGAGAGAGAGAGAGAGAGAGAGAGAGAGAGAGAGAAAGAGTGAGAGAGAGTGCAAGAGAAAGTATGTGAGTGAGGGACAGAGTGTGAGAGAGATGGGCAGAGTGTGAGAGAGGGGCATAATCAGAGTCAGAAAGAAAGAAAGAAAGAGAGAGAGAGAGAGAGAGAGAGAGAGAGAGAGAGAGAGATAGTGTGTGTGTGTGTGTGTGTGTGTGTGTGTGTGTGTGTGTGTGAGTGTGAAGGCATGATCATTTAAGAAGTTTTTTTTCTATAACCATACAGTTTAGGATTCAGCCCCCTGTGTAGTACCTTGGGTAAGCATCATCTATTACAGCCTCATATCAATGAAGCTATAGTAGATGCTTTGTGAGTGATATTGGTGGACAGAAACGAAACATAAGAGGAAAATATTTCATATAGCCAAAATACTGGGAATCACTATTTCTATATAATAATAAAAATTAAAAAAAAAAAAATTAAATTTAGTTTCTAAAGCTCAAGCAAATAATGAATTTTAACAGTTTAAAAAATTCTGATACTCACACAACTGTTGTGTTCTGACTAGTAACCATCTGCCCAGTAGGTTTGCCACCAAATATCTTTCGAGTTGCACTAAAGAATGACCGGTGGAAACCTTTCCTAGAGGTCAGCTAAAATGTAAAATGAAAAAAAAATTCATTGATGTTATTTAATTTAATAATTATTCTTCACAAAATCTTTGTATGTTTTATAAACAGAGATTTGGAAATTTTTAAGACTGCTTCTTTAATTTCTCAAAAGGATTATATTTAATATCAGATTAAATTTTTTTTAAATCAATATCTATACTGTTTTAGAGAATATACAAACATTTATTAAAAAAAAATAAAATACCAAAATGTTTTTAATTCTAATTCAAGTAAGATAAAAATGTAATACAAAAATTCTATGCGTAAAGCAACTATAACAAACAAAATATTTTGTAAAGATTTATTTTATTTTTCAAGATATTTAAGTAGCAATTTGTCTTCTTTATCTAAGTAAGAAGTGATTGCTTAAATACACAAACAAAACCAAACTACAATTATATGAAACAGTTCTTTGGTAGTAGTAACTAGAGTTGGAAAAAAATCTCTTTCATTTAAACAATATGTTCATTCTGAGTATATGACAAACACTTTTAGTGCTTTCACCATTATCATGATGATGAGGTCAGAATGTAGGCTATCATATTATTATGGCAGACAATTCATTGGTAGCACAACTACAATTCTGTATGCTGACTGCTGAAAGATCTCTAAATAACAAACTCTTTCTTTCCTTGAGACTTCAACTGCTGAGAGAGTTATAGGGGTGCTGATATGACATTTTAAAGCTTCTCCAGGTTCCCAAAAGGAGGGAAGGCAAAGTTGACATTAGCAGGATTTGAACTCAGTGCACAGGGCCAGAACAAATAATGCGCAACATTCTTTCAGATGCTCTAATAACTGTCAACTCATTGCCTTAAAATAGGCACAATAGTAAAGATCAATATTTTTATTGCCTTAATTAAATGGAAGGAGTAACAACCAGGACTATTACAAACATTCTGAGACTGTTGGGATTGATGCAGTTGATGGAAAAGGAATTTCAGAATTTTTGGCACTTTAAGGAGAAAGGATTGGACAAAATGGGAAGAGGGAAAGGGCAAGAAGAAATGATGTTTCTGAATAATAAAAGTTGTAGTGTTTGGATGCAGTCTAAAATGCTTCTATCCATAGAGTTAACCAGAGATCAAAATTGAAGTATTTTCTGAAGAGGTAACCACTGAAATGCAATGCAGTTTTAACTACTATATTCTTCTGTAAGTGGAGTTACTAGGAAAGACCATCAGAAACTGTGAAGCTAACTATTTGTCATCATTATCATCATCACACTGTCCAAGCTATACTGGCATTGTTTGGATGGCTTGATGGAAGCTGGAAAGGTCAGGAGCCATACCACGTTCCATTGTCTGTTTTGGCATGGTTTCTACAGCTGGAGACCCTTCCTAATGCCAACCACTTTATAAACGGTACTGGGTGCTTTTTACATGACACCATCACTAACAAGGTCACCAAGTACCTAGGAAGACAAAAAAGACAAAACCCTCAACTGGAGGGAGTAATACTGAGGGGTGGGGGTTTTGTGCTAGTTGAGAGATTAAAAGTACAGAGGGACAGAAGGTAGGTGTCTTGCTGTAAATACAAGGCTACCCCAGTTGGGAAAGAAAGGAGTGTAAGTTAGAGAGTAAAATAAGGAGTGTAATAGTGAGAGCATTAACTGCATGTTGTCCATGGGAGGGTTAGGTACAAGATTGTCTCTTTGATATAAACATTGTGTTTGAGGCAGCAAAAAAATTGTTAATGTACAAGAGAAAATGTGGAGGACAATATTGAATCTTGATGCACATCAGTTAAAGTGTAGATCAGTGAGAGACTCATTGGCATAAACTGCTATTACATGTGCTAACACAAAGCTTCCAAGCTGAGAGATGAAAGACAAGGTGAAATCATAGGCAGCCAGTTTAACTAAGAGACTTTATTGCAGGACAGAATTTTAAGGATAGTAAAAAGCCTCTGTAAAAAATACATACAGTGGTTTACAGCTTAAAGCAACATGACTGGACTACCTGAATATAAAGTCCTTAAAATGAAAAGCGCAAAATCATTTTATGTCAGATATCAAATATATTTCTATCTATATTAATCCTTATTCCTATTCAGTAAAACTAAATGTGCTTTGCTATATAATATCTATTTAAATACATTGAAAAGTTTTACTCATAGCTACTACCAAACAACCTTATTTGTATTACATAGCATACATACATCACACAAAATATATAGCATTACACGGCATACATATATTATATAACATACATTACACAACATACATTACATGCATGCATATTACATGTTACTTACCTGGTCGTTAAGAACTCTCATTTGCCTTTCAGCCCATGGAATGAGTGCACGTACACAGAATTCATGCATGAAAATACGTAATCGGTCATGGTCACTAATAGTGAGGCACATGCCATGTTGGTCAGATTTTGGTTTTTCTGTAGGAGAAATAATAAAATGACCACCAGTAGTAGTGGCTACTCCAGAAATGGCTGCTCCAGATCCATCAGGAGACAATGCATTGATAGTATTCATGCTTCCATTTAAACTGCGGCTTTCTTCGGCTAATGGATGATCAAATATCTTGGAACTGTTTGGTGAATTTATAAGACCAACTGGAAAAATTTAGAAGTTATTTCATTTCATTGTTATTGACAGCTTTACAATATATATAAGCATGTGCATGAGTGCATGTGCTCGCATAAAGAACTTTGGATTACCAATAATCAAAGAAGGTTCTCATCTAGTAATAATTTTAGCCTGAAATGATTGCATATTAGATTCAATATAAAGGATGGGGAGCTTGTTATGGTAATGAATAAAAATAATTATCACAACATTTAAGAGGATATCCATGACAAAATTCTTTAATCTTCATAATGAACACAAGAATAGTGATGAAGATTTAAAAATTTTTGTGCATGAATCTGTAACCTTGATTGCAACAATGTCAATAATACAGCTTGTAAAGGTACAAAGTTTATATTTTTAGACAATGCATAATGTATGTGCCAGAAGTATGATACAGGAGGGTGTTTTATTTGCTATTTACTGTATGTATGACAATGAAATAGGGGCATTGTAAATAAAGAATCTGTAAATAAAGAATAAACAATCTGAAAATAATTTGTATGATTTATTACAGGTTCAATGAGCCTGTAAGAGAAATTCAACATGTGACCAGAGAAAGCAATTGGGTAACATTAGTATTCAGTTATTTGTTTTATGTACATTCTTCTATGATGGAATAGATTGGATAGATATTGAGGCAATATTTTACAGCCAGATGCTCTTACTGGCTGTAAAACACTCTTTCCTTGCTTTATGCTGTACAGAATTTTTTTAAAATTCAACTTCAAGAGCACAGTGATAGAAGACATATTCACTGGGATTGTAAACACAATACTTTGTTTTTGCTCAGCTTGTCCCATGTGAAGAGAAAATGACATCTTCCATGAATACATGCTCACACGCTCCCCTCCCCTCCCACAAATAACAGGTTCCATCTACCAATTCTTCTCACAAGGCATTGGTCAACCTGAGAGAATAGAAGACACTTGCTCATGCTACTGTGCAGTTGACTATATGATTGGAAGCGAATCTCTTAACCACATGTGTCCAGTAATAAAAATAGCCTCAAGAAATAGAGTATTCACAGAATAGAAGTAGGCAAATAAAGACTAGCAGATGTGATGAGATGGGATGAACTGCATGACCATCTAACAAATGAATACAATTATTGTTGTGGGTCTTTATTAGAACAAAGCAGCCAAAAGATAAAAAATATCTAGACATTTTAAACTTATGCTAGAACAATTATATACATCTATTCAATAATCACACAGTGTGCACTGGAAAACTGATCTGTCATCTCACAAAAACATTTTTTTTAATGCTGCAGTCAGGACAAAACACTTCTGAATCCTCACCAACATTTCAGACTAACATGCAATGCAAACCAATGAGAGAATCTATGTAGCTAAAGTAAATAACCAAATCTCACCAATAAAAGAAAGGATACATTGAATAATATAGTCTTAAATATACTATGCCAGCCCTCCCTTGTTCTCCACCACCACAAAAAACAAAAACAAAAACAAAAAGACTCAAAAATGCAATGTCCACTGCAGGAACACCTTTTATCAAAGTTGCCAAATCAGTGACTTAAGGCTTAGCAACAACCAAAATTTTGCAGCAAGTGACATTCAACATGTATTTGAAGAAACCAATTTCCAATATAAAATCAAAATAAATAAGTACAAAATATAAAACAACTATTATACACACAACTAGTAATTCATCTAACTGGTTACAGACTATTGTATTTAAAAAATGTGAAGAGAAAAAAAAAAAAAAAAACCATTTTCAACACCATCAAATGCAACAACAGAGGGAGCTTCTACATGGTCCCCCAACCAGCTGGACATATCCAAATTATCCTCAAATCATACTATACTGCCTTAAAAAATAAAACGCATTAGGTATTGTAGTCTTTGATTCAAAATGAAGCAAGTGATTACAGAAGAATGCTTTCAAGTAACAAGTCTGCTCAATCAGACCTATTACTAATACAAGTATAAAGAAATGAACCATACAAGAAGTCATACAATAACTAAATTTACAATAACACAAGACATTACAAAGGTAAAAAGCAGTCATACATCCAGGACAAACCTTACTTCACTACTCACTATACACTCATACTTCACTCAAGTACAACTGATCGTAAATCTCGTGCTAAACTATACTCAGAATACCCTACACCATGGCACCAAACACTTTTTTTTAGTTGCCCATTTACATGGACACAAGCAAAAGTTAAGCTGGCACATGTAAAAGATCTTATCACTAAGTGTAAACTGTAGTCATAGTAACACAAATTTGGGTGAAACTTACAAAGTGCTGATGCTGCAGAAGTGGAGAAGAAAAGACAATTTTAGGTATTTACCTTGCTCGTTTGTTCCATATTGTTTACTTTCCATTGCTTCTACAGCAGTCTCCACCTGTTCATTAGAATTTTGCTCAATTGGTTGGTTTGTACTTTCATTTAACTGTGTTGAAAACTCATCTTGTATGTTCAAAAGATTGTTTTCAGGGACATCATAATCAGCCCCTTCCTGAAAGCAACAAGAGACACAAAAAATTTAAAAAACATATCAATGACACAAGGAATTTACAATCAGAATTAAGATTCATTTCAATCCAAAATTGACAGCAAAGTGATCAGATATGAGCATGTGTACATCAAAGGTAAGTGAATGTTCTGCATGATTATCCAGTGAAAAAGAACAGTAATTGTGTGTAAAATTTGAAGTAAAAAATAATGCAATAACTACTTTTGCAATATGATAAGAGAAAGAAAAAATTTTTTCATATTAGTATCAGATCTGATGACTACTTAAATATGAAGGTAGACACCATAGAAGAGATAAATTTTCTGAAGAAACAAAATATCCCAGGTATGATTTTTTTTTTTTTTATCACATTTATATTAGTAACAACTAAATTTTCCTTTTGTTTACTTTAAGGTTAATGTAACATGCTAAGTACCAAATGGTTATATTTATATGTACAAAGAATGATCCAGATGTTTAAAAATGTTAACCAGTATGAATCACTGTCAATGTTGCAAAATATGAAATAAATTTCTTAGTGAATACAATATTTAAAGTTTTATTTTCTAAGAGTAAATGCTTTTATTCTATTTTGAAATACTTTTCATAGGTTAGGACTTTGCAATAGAGGATTTACTTTATTTTGCTGTTATGAATCAACAGGTTTATTTCCCAGCAAATAATACAGATAAAGTATACAATAGCAATCATCTTTGGATAAAACCTTTTCAATAACAAGTGGATGCTAACACTAAGCAAATGAGATTGGAACCCACAAAATTAAATATCAGTAACCAAGTGATAACATTATGTATGATAAGCAGCAGCTTCCATCTTATAAGGAAGCATTTTGCATTACATTTTATATGGCACTTCATATTGTATAATTATGTGTAAACCATAAAGAAAACAGATGAGTCATTAGACTTTTGTTGTATTTAATCATAAAAGTTTGCAATTCATCCCATATTTCCAAATTTTGAAAATAGTTTATAATTATAATTAGATATTCATCCAGTCACCAAATATTTAATGTTATTAACAAGCAATATAGTAAACAGTTATGGCAGTAACAAATATCAGAAAGAGTATTTGATAAGTTCTTTTTTGTGTGTGATGTAAGAAGACTAAACAACTGTTTGAATCAATAACACAATAGTCAATGGACAAAAAGAGTTGATAGCTCAAATATCTTTCTCCAAGTAGCATACTACCTTTCAATATGCAATGCTACACTAATTGTAAAAACTACTATGGATAAGTACAGCTCACTGTGGAGAAGTAGTGAATAGGAATACTATATAATTGAAGAATGTTTGGTTGATATAAAATGCTAAGCTTAATGCCTAGAGATGACAACAAAATGGCAGATTATGGAAGACCAGATACAAGTATTTTTATATGGTTTCATTTCAGATGTGGTACTTCTCATTTGAATGCTTTCACTATTACTTTTATTTCTAATACTAAGGGAGGTAGGTAGGGGTTGAGGGCTTTAGATGAATTGGCTTCATAATTATGATCCTTGAGTGTGTTGTATTATGTACACAAACAGCTTCTATTATCACTACTAGCACTTTTCTTTAAAGTTTGTCTTAAATATTTATCCTGTAACTGATTCAGTTCTAACCAACTACAGAATTAGTATTTTCAACCAGTTCTCATCCAACTATCTTTCAACCTCACTCAAAGCATCCAGGTTCAATCTTCAATTTCCTTTCATTACTGTTACAGTATATATTTGTTTCTATGTGCACACAAATAGCTCAAATTTATCCCAACCATACTAACTCCCGGCAATAATACATTAAGAGGTGATATATCTGTAATTAGTCAAAATGTCATCCAACTGTAATTTACTAAAATTTCTCCTAGGCTAATTAGTATTATATAAAATTAGCCCAAAAGAGAATATATTTCTTCTAACTTCTAAAGCTTATACATTCAGATATATGATAATACATATGAATGGATAATAGTCATACAAGAGTAGGAAATGATTTCCACCAAAATCTATAAAATATTACAACAGGTCAATTATAAATATTAAGTTCCATTAAAAGAAAAAAAAACTTAATGTCTAACTTTGGCACATAACCACGAATTTCTAGAAAAGTAATTTACCACCAGTTCATTATTCATACTTGTTATATTGAATCCTCAAAGATGAAAAGCAAAGTCAATCCTGGTGGTATTTGAACTCACAACACAAAGAGACAAAATTAGAAACAGCATTTAGTCCAATACTATCATTTCTGCCATTTCAGCATTCTGGGAAATAAACTAATTTCAAGCGGGAAACTCTATAAGAAAACTTTTAATTTAGTGGGGTAGAAATTCCAATCCATTATGCCACCAAATTAGCTATCTTTCAATTAATTTGAGAACTAGGGAAAAGCAATACTCAATAGCTTTCAGCAAACAGAACCTGAAACATTGCGAGATAATGGAGGAATTTTGTCTAACTGATGTCTAATTGTATTGATAGCACACCCCACTTTTTTTCTTTTAGACACTATTCATAGATGTGAAACATGTAGAACTTGGTGAACTGAGACATATACAATGATGCTAACTTTCCAAATACATAACAAAAGACTTATAAAGCTGATAATTTAATGGTGTATCTACTTGGCTATTTTACTTCTTGAAATTGATAGTGTAATGTATTGTCTTATACATGTTTGTAATGGACTGTGTGGCCAGTGTTTTAGAGTGGCTAATAAGATTTGAAATGTGGGATATAAATGAACACACTTAAGAGAACTATCTCTAGTATTTTATTGTTCTAAAAGTAAAACTAATATGTATATAATGAGCAGCAGTGACAGGGACCTCACTAATTAGTTGAAATAAATAACCATGGATTATATAGCCATGAGAATTAGCAATGATTTCAGAGAATAAGGAGCTATTTGCATTAAAAAAGAAATCCTGGTAACCTAACTTCTTGTGGTTTGGGAAATTGAAGGATTGATTGAGACAGAAAATACTTGTTACTGCCTCAGATTTATGCACTTCTTTTGGAACCCTTTAACATCAGTATAGTCTGTCAGACAGCAATACTTCTGTTAAAGTGCAGTAAATTACGATTTTATGAAGACTATGTAAAATGTCATCATAAAGTGTCATAATGGGAGAAAATCTAGTTTTCCTTGTATGGTGTTTTATACCTTCGTTTCCCTGGAACAAAGCAATATTAGCGCTTTTATTGTCAACAGCACTACATGAATTGCTTTCCCACATTCAGCTCCTTGTAACTTTCAGTTTCACATCATTAAAATTTGAAGAAACTAGTAGAAATCTTTCTGCAGGAGTCAATACATCAAAAGCAAGAAATATATGTTAGTTTGTTATGACAAGAGAAAATACTTAAATTTTCTAGGCGATGCCCAACAAATGGAGATGCAAGGTTCAAGCAAAAACATTAAAAATTTCCTTATATCATTACAAACAAACACAACATTTTTCTTGGCTTGTTTTTATTTTTAATCATGCAAATGGATTGCCTTTCTCCTGACAGTGATGGTACCTTCTTAAGTGAAGAGTACAGGGAGTAACCACTACTGTGGACTAATGGACAACAGGAAATAGCAGGAGAAAGTTGATGAAAGGATAAGAAAAACAGTCGTCTATAATCTAATCAGATTAATAGATTGGATGGTAAAGCAACAGTGCCTTTTCTGTATGGACAACAAAACACTGTGGTAAGTATATTACAGTTTATAAGTTAGAAAATATAACCCAGTGTAAATAATTCACATTTCAATAAAATTTGAAAGAAAAAGTAAAAAAATTAAATTATACAAAATAGAAAATTAGAAAGAAACTGGTTTTCAACTCTGAACTCAACCCATCTGTAAATTCAAATATTGCATATTTTACAGACAATGGAGAAATACTCAACATTGGAGCTAATGAGACAATTATTCACCAACGCCACACAGATCTAGAAGACTGCAACAATGTGTTAAATTGAGAGAAGACCTCATGCATGTGACAGACAATACCTTTTTGACAAACAAAAATTGTTTCCTGTTGAGTGTACATTTCAGTAAGAAAACCACTTTACAGGTCATTAGAGGACTAACTTTGACAAAATAGCATTTAAGGAAAGAACAACATATATAATTTTTTTAAAATCCTAGTCTTCAAAATATTTCAAATAATTGAGATTATTTCTGAAAATTTTTAATTAGATTTAGAATACAGACTCCATATTATAAATTTAAAAAACCTGCAATCTAATTAGAAAATGTGATAAAAATAAATATATTTGAAAGGTAACCTTGTTTATATTCTACTTATTTTCAATATTTTGGTATGCTTTAATTTTGAACATATGAGAGTTTAATTTATGTCTTGATTTTTGAGTGAGCTTTTAAGAAAAAGTTTCGTAACAGTAAACCACAGAGATAGTAAATAGTAATTAAACCATAACTTTTCTTAACACAACCCAAACAAAAGTTTACAAATTTTTATCAAAATTATACATATTCAAAACAACAGAGAATGTATGAAAATATTTCAGTTTTTCATTTGTATTTTAAAACAATGTAAAAAAAATTCTTATACATTAGAACAATTACAGTCATAAATATCTCACCTGCATAGCTTCCTGTATAATAAAATATAGAATGTGATAAAAAAAAGAGGTGATATCAAACACTGTACCAAAGCAGATGATAGAGTGTAATAACACAGTTTTGCTTGTGTACTAAAAGTTAAGGTGCAATATTTTTGGATACTTTCAGTATGCTAAAAATGTCTCCTATATCTGAGAGGAGAAGGGGAAAAAAATAAACAATGATAGTGCAATCACAATATAGTGCCTTCTGTGAATTCAAACAATTACAGAGTGAAATAACAAAACATCTATGATGAAAAGTTTTTGTGTGATTACAAAGAAAAATTACCCCCTGATATAGTAAACTCTTAATACTACTACTGTGCAAATGTAGTGAATAGAGATGCAATCAATAGTTATTAAAAAATTACACAAGAATGCAGTGTTATCAAGATATTCACCTGATCAGTAGCATTGGCTACTGAATGCTAACTTTGTATCAATTCATGATAATTATCATTTCTTACATAGGTATAAGGTCAAGAAGCTGTAGGGGAAAGGTATTGTCAATGAGAATGACCCTGTACTTGACTGGTATTTATTTATCCTACAAGGATGAAAAACAAAGTTGCCCTTGATGGAAACTGAACTGAGAACATAACAGGACATGACTAAATACAGCAATGTAATGGTATCCACTGTTATACTAATTCTACCATGAAAATGTTTTCTAACACAGGTACAAGACCACAAATTTTGTGGAGATTACATCAAGTCTAATACTTGAGTGGTATTTATTTCATTGTCCTCAAGAAATTGATACGACAGGATTTGAACTCAGAACATAAAGGGATGTAATTAAATACCACAAAATATTTCATTTCTCCCTTCATCTTTTCTGTTATTCATATTATTTCTAAATAGGCACAAAATAAGTTTATACATAACTATTCATATTATTCTTTTCTACTCTAGGCACAAGGCCTGAAATTTTGGGAGAAGGGCCAGTCGGTTAGATCGATCCCAGCATGCAACTGGTAATAAATTTATCGACCCCGAAAGGATAAAAGGCAAAGTTGACCTCGGCAGAATTTGAACTCAGAAAAATACTGCTAAGCTTTTTTCCTGGCATGCTAATGTTTCTGCCAGCTCACTGCCAACTATTCATTTTATTGAATTAAGAAAATTGAAATGCAAACGTGAACCCTGCCATAATATAAGAAAACAATGTGCCAAATTAGATAACATTCACTTTGTAGGAAGCTACCAAATGTCTGCTCCAACTATTTTCTTTACAATTAAATTTCTTTCACAACTTATTTTTGGTTCTAATCTGTCAATCTTGAACATTAAAGGCAAAGTTGATATTGCTAAGATTTGATCTCAAGACAAAAGACATGTTTTTGACATAAAATGTCAGATAAAGAACAGTGGTACATTAAAGTACCACTGCTCTTTATCCCCACAACCACCTCTCTCAATGGCTTTAGCAACATAAATGAAGTTAATAGTTTTCACCAGTAATAAAAACTGAGTTGCACACAGTTCAAACATCATTATTCCTTGAACAATAAAAACAGCTTTTGTTTGTTTGTAAGGAAAGAACATCAACTGAGTTGAATTCTGTACACTACTGTGTATTTTATCAACCAAGGAAGGATGAAAGATAAAATCAATTCATGTGGGGTTTGAACTCATAAGACAGACAAAAATTAAATACTGTCAAGTATTTATTTCAGTGGTCTACTACCATAGCCATTTTCATCTGTCTTAATAATTCAGAGATAAATGGGTGTAAAAATAGAAAAAGGTAAATGATAAATTTAACAAAAAGATGTCTAAGCATTGAAAATATTTACAATGATCTATAACACCATTTAAAATTTACCTATGGCAAGGTGACCAAAAAAGAAGTTTAGCTTTGCAATATTCCAAAAAGGCTGCTGTGATTGGATTTCAAAAGCTGTTTGCATAAATTATAAGCTAAAGCTGATTATAGTTTTGTTTTCCATTTGTGATCAAAACAGCTTTTAACAACAATTATCACAACAATTAAAACAGAAAACATTCAATCACAATAACAACAAAAATAAGCATATTTGAAACAGGATTTCCATATTATAGAGAACATAATTTACAGATAAGTAATTTTTTGACAAACAGCTGTGAATGCAACCTTTCACAATCTCACAGGGTTTACTTATATTTCTTCATCTTCAAACTAATGGTTTCATGGGATGAATTTTTGACGAGTTAAACAGGGAGAAGGGTAGAGCAAAGAAAAAATGAATTTTTAAAAAAAAGAACTAATGATACAAAAAAAAAAACAAACAGAAAATAAAAAAATTAAATTGTGTATAACAAAAATAAATTATATTACTCATTTTGAACAGCAAATAGATGTTTACATTTTCGGACAACCAAAACTTACAAACAGAAGGAAATGAAAAAGTAAGATGTGGGTTCTCCCACTTCTATTTTCTCTTCTATATACTCTTTGTATTTGCATATTTTGTTTTGATCTTTATTTTTAATAAAGAAAAGGAATACACTTAAAATTCAAATTTTTGAAACAATATCACTGGCAGTATTTATGAAATTATCATTAACAATATATGATTTGCAATGCTGTTAAAAATGAAGACTCAATATCAATACTATTGATATACACACACACACACACAAGAGAGAAGTTAGATAAAAGTTATACGTAATCATTAAATGAACCATATTTCTGTAAAGTGTACACTATCAATGTTATATTGTTATTCCATTTCAATGTTTTTTGCTCAGGGGTGAAATGGATTGGATGATTAAAAATATGACAGGTACCATCATTCTAAGTATGTCTCTCCACTCCCTTCACAGAACCAAAATATCACCAAATAGTTCCTACCTGCAACTCTCCGGCCAAGTAGGTCCTCTAAGTATCACTCCTGCCAATAAAGCTAGTACTTCAGTTCCACAATGCACAAACACAACCAAACTCCTTTCAAACTCTTCTCTTTCATCATCATATAGGAACACTCACCATGTGCATAAACATTCCCAATCATTACAAGCTAATAAACATCTTGGTTCTCTTCTCCATTACTCTTAAACAGTGTACTCTAGAGCCAGCTCACCAAACTCAAGCTTTCTTTCTAAGTAGGAGTTTGCCTTATTCCATAAAAACTCAATAATGAGTCCCATTTTCAAGACCAACCTTACCAATTACTACTCTATTGCCCTCTCTTAGATCACACACTTGTGGTGTCTCACTTCTGGGAACTTGAGATCTGCCCTTGATATTAGTAAAGCTTTTAATATCTAGCATGAGAATCTCCTAAGTTACCCATCTATGGGCTGCAACTATCTCTTGCTTCTTGGATCTTTAAATTTTAAGATATAAAAATCGACTTCAAACCCTAATAAAATGAGTTGATAGTAAAAAGTTACTTTAACCAACTTATAACAACACAACCAGGTAAAGAAATATAAAACATTACCTTTGACTGACAATATTTCAAGAAGGTAAGTTCCATTTTTAGAAGCAAAATGCACCTAAGCCTTAAATGACAAGTTTACAACCAACACATCATCCCTGCAATTTTTATGAAAGCAGAAACATAACCCAACAACAGATCTAACAAACAAGCCAGGAACATGTTTTTGAATAAAGAAAGACCACAAAACAAAATGAAATTAAAAACAAAAAGAAATTAAAAGCAAAAAACTAAATGATAATATCTAGTTCACAAAATCTTAAATAGAGTTGGGTTGGACTGGATGAAGTTGGCTACATCCAGAGGACAAGTGACAACAGATGGATGACAAAATTGACAGACAGGATTCAGGGACATGGCAAAAGAAACAGATGGCAACAACAGAATGGACAGATATTGTAAAGATTTGACAAATATTAGGAGGTGAAGAAGGTAATAAAAATAAGCCAATAAATTTTGTTACATTGTATTTTAGTAAAACAATGTAACAAAAAACTGGAGCCATTATTATCTAGCTGTGGGAGACAAAGAAAGAGAGGAGAGTAGGTACAGGAGGGTGTAGATGAAAGAGATTAAATGAAAGGAACAATAGAGATAGCTGAAAAAAAGAGAGATATACAGATTGTGTATTCATGTATCAGCTGAGAAGAGAAAAGTGGGAGAAAAACAATGGAGATTTAAAAAAAAGAGTAAGAGATGAAGAAATGTGATGTGTTACAGTTCACCACATGCAAAGCAGATTCTTTTATCTAAATATAGCTTTTACAAATCAATACTCAGCAACACACTCAAACTGAATAATATTTAAATCAAATATACATCAGCTTGTAATTTCAAAAAGATTGATACTCTTACTTTTGCAGTAAACTACAGAGTTTATATATAAACCTTTCCTGCATATTCTTATCAGTAAAGGAGATAACTATGGAGAAAAAACCCCATCCAAGTGCATTCAGCATCTCAACAACTATTTCCACAAAGTTTCAGTAGTTCTTGGCCTTAAATGCTTAGATATGTCTGCAGTATATCACCAATTGCCTGTTTTGCATCTCTTTAGATCTCAGAATACTGGACTTCACAGAAAAGATGACAAAAGACAGGTGTTTCGTGATACGACTGATTCCCCACCACCCATGCAAGTGTAAAAAATGGGCATTAAAATCTCAATAATGATAGCCATAATTCTCATTCTGATTTCTATAGATATTCCTTTTGATGGTTCTAATTAGGAATAGACATTTTCTGACTCATTTATACTACTACTTTATTAAGTTTCCGGGCTTCTTATTACTAATAAGAGGACTTCCTCACAATTTGAAACTCTTCACAGTTCATGTTCTCTTCATGCCTGCTTCTCTTCTAGTTAAATGTAATTTATATGTAACTTTTCATTAAAGCCTATTGGTTCGGTTTTGTTTTGTTTTTGTTTTTTTTGCTACCTCTTCTATTGTCACCCAACCTTTATATTACTTTATCACCATGTGACTTGCTCACAGAACTACACCAGTTAGAAATCTGATATTCCCAATGAAAAACAGAAATGTTATATAACATCTCTGAATTTTTTTGAAAATGAAGTTTTAAATTAATATCAATAGGATTACAGACAAATTATTTTTGTTATTATTCAACAATTGTCGAAAATGGAAAGTTGAGAAATTTCCAAGAGAAATTAAGTATAAAAGACATGAGAGTTTACTTGTAAATATGCTTTAACAATAGGTGTTTATATTATTTAGGTAATAAAAAATATAAATAAAAGTAATGGCCAAAGTTTGTGTAGTAATAAAAATAACATGAGAACTGCTTTTAAAAATAACTTCAGAGTTAAAATACAAGAAATGAAACATCAAGTCACATAAAATATCAATATATATTTTTAATGGTAATAATTGTTAGTACACCATAACTTGTAATACAACATTTTGAAAAGTATTTTTATAAATGAATAAAGTATCTACTTTTCCAAAATTTAAACAATCTTTCATCAAATAATCTCTCTTGAGTTTTGTTTTTACTTATGAACAAAGATGGAATAGCTTAACTTGACTTGCTCTCTTAGGATCAGGTACTGATATTCATTTTGACAATGTCAAAAACAAATCAACTGTAATATTTATGTACAATTGAGATACATGCATTTTCAGTAGAACTGACCACTTAATTCTAGGCTTAACAGCTCTTAGTTAAACATGTTCCTGTAGGAATTTTCAACACTTTGAGCTCATACTTAACCACTTAACCTACAAAATGTGTCTTCTGAGATTCAAAATTTAATAACTTGAATATCTATCAAATTTATCTCAAAGAAGTGAGTTTCAGATAAGATCAGTGGATTTCTCTTTGATAATCCTATATCAGATAACAATGGTTCGAAGTAGAGGGGAATATTCAGAGATACCTAGTAGTAGTATGGAGAATAGTATACATGATATAACAAGTCAGGATATTTCAAATTAACTCATATTACCCCCTTTGTGATGAGAACAATTGTTATTAATCACTAACTCTGGTCAAATAAACAAGAGAACAATTCTAAAATTTCAATTACTTAAATATGGTACACAGTAGTGAGTGAGTCTGAGCTTCGGTAGTATAAGCAGTTCTCATGAAAACAAAATATCTATAATGACATGATAATTACACAGACTTTCAGCATTCATTTTTAAACACTGCCTCATTTCTGAATTATCACGTTATAAACTCTTCAGTCATTTCTCATAAGCACAAAATACCTGCAGCAGAATAGCATTCTGATATTTTTTCTACATATTACAACATATCACTTTTAAAGAATAAAATCACAATTTCATAGAAAAATATTTCATTTATATGTAATAATTTCAAAATCTAAATTTCAAACAGACAAAGGAAAATTAACATATGTAAATGATTGAAAATCTTATTCTGACATAATTTCATTCAATTCCACATTTGTTGAAATAAATGTACTTAGGAAATGTAGTTTCCAAGTTGATATTTGTACTTGTCAAAATCAAAGAATTTAATGTTTTACTTTGAAAATTTTGTATATATTTTCACTCTATTAGTCAAATTGCATGTATCATTAGAAAATGAAAAAGCTTTGGTCAGGTTTTACCAAAAGTTTTACTCAATTTTCAATGTCAATTTTTTTAGTGTATGGTGCAAGGTGTAGGTGCATATGTGCAAGCACACATGCTTGTATGTTAAAGAACATTATTAAATGCAGACAGATAAGTAATTGCTTAGGGGCCTAATAAAAATCAACAAGAAAAAAATTGTTGATAGATGCATAATTTCACCCTTTATATAACATTGGTTCTCATGCTATTTTCACATTTTGAATGCATAGCTGCAGATTACAAACCAAAGAAAAAATATACAATAACTTTGCACATTTTTATACCAAAAAAGATTTAGGAGTTAGAAAAATATTCTTTATATATTATCCTATAAATATTCTGAAAAGAATAAAAGACAAATGTACTTTCACAAGCAGCAATTATAAAACCTGAAGAGTTAGAATTCATCATGAATTCATAGGTCTAACATTAACAACAGTGTTATAGTTTGCTTGAAGCATTACGATATAAGAATACAAAGAAATATTGTGAAAAGCTTCTTACAATGCAGAAATATAAACTAAGTCCCTCTTCACCTTGTAAGAAGCTCTCCATAGTATTTCTTTGTTTTCTAATATTAACAGTTGAGGATATAAACAATTATTGACTGAGGAATAATAATTAAAAGGAACAGTACTTGAAATGCCAGTCTACTTAAGCAAAGATTGTCCAGTTACATAGTTTGAATTATGATGTGTAACAACTGTGAAATAAGTTAGAAAGAAATGTGAAACTTTTAAACAATGTCATAAGTCTGAGTTAAAATATATCTCATATTTCTTACATAGGAATAAGACCTCAAATTTACAGTGGAATAGCAATGTGAATTTGTGACATTCATGCCTTTCTTAAATGAGTTACTAATGGAAGTGAATTAAAAAAATCAAAACAATCTCCAAAACTCTGAGCTGGCTTCTACTCTATCACTAATAATTATGAAGTCTTTTTCTTATTACATATCTAAAGTTTCATTTCATGAAAAGAAAAGAAAAAAGGAAAAAATAGAGAACAATAAGAGTAAATTTAATATTTTTGAGAAAGATAATTACTTTTTGACATTCAAATATGAAATCATTGAACCAATTTATTAGCAACTAATTCATTTCTAAATGCACACACATAAACACACGTGCATGTGCGTATGTGTCTTGAAGGATGAATCTTCTCGATTAAATCAGAGGGAAATAGTCTAAATACTTTACAAATAAAGCTTAACAACACTATCATGCTAGATTAAACAAGTTTAGCCTTTCAAGCAAGCAGAAAAGAAAAGGAAAAAAAGCTGTGTTAAGCAAAACTGAACAAAGAGGTAAAAATTAACGTTATTTCAAGAAATATTGCAGAAGACTTCGCCAAAGATCCCTATAGACTTTCATCTACTTAATGATCTTGATCAAATTAATATTTTTTGAGACATCTTAAGAAGAGAGCTTCTTTTTGTTTCTTTAATAGTTAGATATTAACCATCACAAAAGAGAAAAATCAATTCATTTGAACTAACAGAATTGAATTTTTAAAAATTACCTTAATGCTTTGGAGACACAAAAATAAATGAAAGTTTGCCAATGGTTTTCTTCCTAAAAATGAATTTATTTTCAGCCTGTGAAAGTTTTGATCTTACAACATGAGATGAGATGCTGCAGAATTAAGATCAATGGCAATGTGTCACACCTATCTAAACTACTAAACTACACCTGGATGGGAAAATAATGCCAAAAACAAAGATAGCAATAAGAATAGTTTGTTTCTTGAGTTGTTTTTCGATTTTTAAAATATTCTTTGTGGTTGTAAAAGAGAAAATAAAACTTTCATAAATATATCTTAATTTATAAAGAGTAATTAGTAAATATTAACTACACCATTGATAAAGTTTTTCTTTTAAATAGTTCATAGAGAGAAAAATCTTTAGGTAGAAAACAAAAAATAAAAGTGTACGTGTACACAATAGATTGATTTGTAACACTTTATAAATCAATGTTAACTAACACAATTTATAAATTAACATTTTTGTTAATATCACATTGAGGGATAGGGAACAAAAAGTATATTTCAAAAATTAGATCTTCCATGAAATATATAATAAAATTAGAGGAAAAAAATTCAATAAAATGTTATAATTCATGTAAAAAAGTGGTAAATGTACAAATTTTCATTGACATATGACATCAGAAGTAGCAAACGTGTCAGGAGTAACAGCTGTGTTCATATATTCCTTCTTCACTTATTTGCTCATAAAAATGTTATGCCTTTTATTTCCGTTTTTTTACCACAGAAATATTTTATCTGGTTATCATAAATATAATTTATATATATATGTATATGCTTGCATATATACCCACACATACTTAGAAACACACAACCTTCTGCAGAAATACCACTTGAGACAATTTCTATTTATAAACTGTTAAGAATATATTAGTGTTATTCAATTCAAGGAAAATCAATAAATATATATTTTTAAAAATTACTTATATTCAGACAATGATCATTATTAATGTTATGGCTTTACTGGTTGATATTTGCTTTCAAATTAGAGAAAAATACTAACGATGTCCCTCTCCAAAAACTGACATCAAATTCATTTTAATTTAGAAAATTATTTGAACATTTCTTTTATTCATGTATATATGGAGGAGTGTGTATAAATTATAGACTATGCCTAAAGTAACTAGACTACATTTCCTTTACAAATGAACTTATTCACTTCACATAAGATGATTTACAGTAGTAAGAAATTCCCCATGTCCTTTTGGCTATAACAATAATACTTATGAAAAAAAAAGTAAACGATAGAAGTACATATTGCTAATGAATGAGGCCTGTCAGTATATATGTTTATGTGTCTCTGTGTAGACTATTGTTCATGTGGTTAAGATATGGTTCATACACACCCCAATGAACATTTATCAAAATCAAAGGTTAATGTTTTAAGGAAGAGGTAAATCAAGATAAAGTCCAGCTATTTAGCAAAAACTAGAAAAGAAAAAAAACATTCATAACAACAAATAGCACATGAAATTTCAATAAGTATTATAAAAAAATTACTGTCATGAGAGAAGTGGGGTAGGACTAGGCAATTAGAATAAATGTAAGTGTTTAAGAAATTATATCTCATTCCAAGTAATTTTTCTTATTAACAGTTGATTAAATAGATTTCAATTATCCTTTCAAAAAGTTCACAAAAAGCTTACACACACACACACACACACACACACAAAATTTAACATTTAATTTAATTATTGGGAATAAGTAGATAGTTAATAAAGTCAACAAATCAACTGTTGCAACAAACTGATAAGTAATTGATCCCCATGTTTGAACACTAATTTAATTTCTACAGCTTCAGATAAAACTGATTAAAAATAGTAACATTAGTTCAATTATCTTTTTATTTATTCAATAACTATAATATTTTATAAATTCAAAGCAAAATGAATGAGGTTAAGCTAGTAATATATTTCTGAAGCAAAAAAATTTATAAACAGCTATTAAATATCTGTGTCTCATTGCTCAGTTTAGAAAAGATTAGAATAAGTACTTATAACTAAAGTGGGTTGTTTTGTTTACTTAAATTCTAGTATTGATCATTTGTTAATAAATTAAGAATATCAAACATAATAAAACAAACCAATTAGGTATACACAGGTAAAAAAAAAATTTTAAAAACAAATTAACATTATAAATGACAATGACAAGTATTTATTGAACAAAAAATTGTAGCTATTAAAAAAGAAAAGTAAATGAGATTAAATACTCTGATCACTTATTTCTCAGTATGTTAATGGTTTAAAAATGCATAGCATCATACTATTGTGTATACAAGTGATGCTCCCCATTTTTGAGGTTTCAGTTTGTGAATATTGCTCATAAGTTCACTTGCAGCTGGGTTTAAATAATAAACACACTTGACTAAAATAATCCCAATAATTTCTAATACAGTCTAAGAGGTTCCAAAATAGGTACCATGCAAATATATAGCTATGATCTATGGCCAAAACAAACAGACCAACCAGTGCTTTAATAGCCATTCCTGATTGACTGACAATAAATGAAGAATCTAATGGATTACAGATGACCAATAGAAAACTGTGCATATGTTTTGCACACCTGAAAGACATGTATATATAAATTCATGACACCAGTATAATGAAATAAACATTTATGAATTGATTTTAAGGAACTTTATTTAAAATACTTATAATGTCTACACAAAAGCTTCAGAAGTTCATGGAATTACAGATGAAAATCAGTCATGACTACTAAATCTGTGTCATGACTTTTACACCCCAAAATATAATTTGTATATATATCAAACACCAATTTCAAAATAATTCTCATCTGTTAGTCACTTGTTTATCCTCTTAAAAATTCCTTGAATAGCAATTTATCTCATTTCATCTACTGCACTGACAATGTCACACTTTTAAAAAAGTTTTAGCACCATTTCATTTGGAACTCTTTCCTTTGCCACTTTCATCTCTTGTACAACATAATCTAAGCCTGGGCACTTCAAAGCACCTCCCACTCTTTCCTTGGTTCCAGATACCACTCACATGTTACACAATTATCAATGTGTTTCAAATAGCTTACTGAAACAGCTGCAGAAATGGTCAATCTCAAAGGATCACTGAGCACTTTCTTTCATTTTCTTGTAATTCCATCTTTACAGATTCACACTAATATATATATATGGAAAAGGTTCTATAGAAGTAACATCATTGGCCTAAGAAGAAATCCAGGTCTTTTCAACCATATTTCTTTCAACCAAATGCATTTCATCCATCTCTTTCAGTAAACTTAACACTTAGAAAATTTTCTTTTGTTATAGCTTTTTATTTAAATATTATCATTTGGCTTAAGTTTTGTGCCATCAACTAAGCACACTAAAAATATTGCTTTTCATATCCAGTTGCCTTTATACTTAGGGTACAGTTTCTTGAGGCATCCAGAGAAGTGTCAGCAGGATGTAAAAAACATAGGAGCTGGGAAATGGAGCTTTAGAAAAATATATTTATATGTATCTATAGATAACTTTAATGATTTTATTGTAATAATCATGATGGTAACAACCCCATTTGAATATAATTCTCATATCAAAGCATATAAATCTTTTACCAATTGCTCATATGGGGAAACAGTACATTATTTAACATGTTTTGTTTTGGCATTTTGTTGAGTGTCTCTTTTTGCTTATGCCAATCACTCAATTTTTCCAACACAAAACATTCTCTCAGTATCATGATTTCCAACTGACTGGTCATAAGATTTATATTTTGAACACTATTTCCATTCAAACAGGTTATAAAAATATAAAACACAAAAGCTTAATCCATAATTATTGTACATAATGTGAAAAACACAATATGTACTCTATTTCTTATGGTCATAAGTGCAGATGGTTGTAAGTCACATAGGTTTTGTAGAATTAAGTCGCAAGAAGGTGTAGAATTAATTTTTAGACACTTTACCAACAAATTTATGCATATACAAGTAATGGGTTTAGATAGATATGATAATGCAGGTAATAGGTTTAGACATATTATCAAAAGCATATTTATTTTGTTTCATAGTAGAACTGAACTCGGCTCAAGTAGCTGAGTTTATTTTCACACATGCAGATATACCGAGTGTCAAACCACCTTACATACTGAATAATGTGGAGAAGCGAGAGAATGTATGCATATATTGGTGCATTGAATTCCAAGTCCAGAAAAAGGTTCAGTAAATAATGCATGTGGTTGTGTCCTATTTTTATTTTTTACTTTGAGTCAAACATTGAAACGCATTTGGTGGCATGTGTGGTTTTCAATGTAGATATGATTGACCAAGTCTCAAAAATACCTTTCTTGATAACATTTTATAAACCAAAACCCAATGCTTCACCCTACCCCTTTTTTTCCTGATCTTTATACAGATGCATTTATTTATAAATTATTATTTAACTGACTAATGTTATCACAAATTCAGATCACCAAAGTTAGTTACTTCTTTTGCATATGAATCACAGGTACATTGAGTTTAATCAATGAATCAAGACATGATTTTCACTTGAAAATGGTAAAAAGCAGGATACAGAGGGCCAAGTGCATTACTTGGTATTGTTGCACAACATCATAATACACAGAGATTTTCAAGATGTTAAGAGCCAGTGATTACATCTAATTTGTCAATCAATTTTCTTTTTGTATTGATCACCTGTGTATTAATTGTATTAAAAATATATTATTCACATGTTAGTTAATTTAACACTTAATGGCATGACCTTCAGTTTTGTCACCTTTCATTGGACAAATTTTCTGAAGTGTCCGGTTCACTTTTAATTACCCATTTTATATTATGTATAAATCTATCTTCTATATCAATGAAAAGTTGATTTGAGCATGTGCACAAGGTCATTTTTTTTCAACAATTGATTCCCTGGGTACCAAAATTGAAGTTAGTGGCATTTCTGCTATTAAGTTTAAATCAGCATGCATCTTTTGTATTCATGTATAAAATATTTCCTATTTGAATGGAACCAACTTTAACACTGACTACTCATTGTTCTTCTAGTAGTACCTTTTCTATGTGAAACATTTCCCAGTGTTATCACATTTCGATGACTATTGTACTCCATAAGAAAGAGCAGATTTCTTCACAACTATTCACAAAGACTATGAAAACCTTTCACACTGTCACTGAATACACCTCTTCCATTCTTTTCATATCTCTCATTGTTTTTCCTTGGCATCTCAATATGATCACTAAGAGCTTCCAGTTGAAGACTGAATGAGAAATTAATGTATTTTGTAAAGAAATTCTATGAAACAAAGTTAAAATTATAATTACCAACAAATATATACTATGTAATATTTCAAAGAAATTAAAACATGCAATACAAATAGAATACAGAAAAAGAAATAAAATAACATTAGTACACTTTGATAGCTTAATTAATATTTATCAAAGTTTTTATATCAATGGAATAAAGTCACTGATATGAATTGATGTATGTAATGAAGAAAGTTAATTCCTATATATATATATATATATATATATATATATATATATATATATATATATATATATATATGTATATATATATATATATATATATATATATATATGAAGAGAGAGAGAGAGAGAAAATAAAATTAAGAAAAAAGCCTCAAAGAATACACAGCAATACAAATAATTTAGGGGGACAGAATACCTATTTTAAAGACTGAACTTAATGAAAGCAGAGAAGATAATAATAGTGTCAAATCCACCAAGTATAGCTGCACTAATACAAGAGGGAGATCAATATTTTCTTATATACAGTAAGCTTGCATTAAAAATTGACGAAGATACTTAGTGATACTTTAACTTCAAGCTTACCTTAGAAAAGCTTATATGAAAATTTGGCAGATTTTCAGCAATTTTGCAATAATTAGCAGAAACAAAAAGTAAACACATGTGCTTGTTGATACACAGTGATCAGAGCTTTGTAGAGCTTGGCCAAATGTACATGCACCAGTGTTAAGCAAAATGTTTAGAGAACTAAGAGACTTTGGCACCACTGTACACCACCATTGAAGCACACAACAATGAAAAGGTGCAGTGGCACTGAGTTTGAAATTAAAAAAAAAAAAGTAAAGGAGTTCAAGCTGTAAAGTATTAAGCAATAATTAACAGAATAAACAAGAAGAAATTAACAGAAAGTTAAAATGATAACAATAAATAAGGAAACATTGAAAAAATGAATATAAATAAAAAGTTAAAACTAAAATATGAAATGATGAATATATAGATATTAGTAATGTGTTACCATTGGAAACGCTTTTTTTTTCATAAATCTTAAAGGATACGAATTAAAATTACACAAACATATACATATATATGCATACGTGTGCATATATATGTATATATACAAGTGTTCATATACATGCATATATACGTGCGTTCATATACATGCATATATATGCATTCATATACATGCATGCGTGTGCATATACATATATATACATGTGTGCATATACATATACATGTGTGCATATACATATATATAAAAATATACATGTGCATATACATATGGATTTACATATATATACACACATGTGCATATATATACATGTGCATATACATACATGAATGTACACATACATGCACACATACATAGACGCGCACAAGCATGAATATACACATACATGCACACATACATAGACGTACACAAGCATGAATATACATATGCACACATACACACACATGTATACATATACGCATACATACTCTTCTTTCAGTCATTTGACTGAGGCCATGCTGGAGCACCACCTTTAGTCGAACAAATCGACTACAGGACTTATTCTTTGTAAGCCTGGTACTTATTCTATCAATCTCTTTTGCTGAATTGCTAAGTTTCAGGGACGTAAACGTACCAACATCGGTTGTCAAGCGATGGTGGAGGAACAAACACAGACACACAAATATACACACACACACACACACATATATATACACACACACACACACACACAAACACACATGACTGGCTTCTTTCAGTTTCCATCTACCAAATCCACTCACAAGGCTTTGATTGGCCCAAGGTGCCACGTAGTGGGACTGAACCTGGAACCATGTGGTTGGGAAGCAAGCTTCTTACCACACAGCCATGCCTGCACCTATATACACATATGCATACACACACATATACATACATATGTACACACACATACGTGTGTATGTATTTGTATATATACACATGTATATACACACATGCATATATACACATGCATATATACACACATGCATATATACACACATGCACATATACATGCATAATACACACATAATACATACATATATCTGCACCCATGTACACACATTTGCTACACACACACACACACCTACATACATATATAGCATACACTCGAAAGCTTTTGTTTTTCTGACAAAATGCATGAAGGAAAATAATTATAATTCTTTTACAATTACAGTAAACAGTTTCAATTGTAAGACCAAGTTAGCATGAACAAGTAGGGCGAAGAAAATTGTTTGATAGATCTACTTTGAAAAGATGTCAGGTATTAATTATCACTGATTCTTAATGATATACAAAAGATATCTAACCCTTTAGCATGCAGGATATTCTGTCAAATGTAATTCATATTTATTCAAATTGTTTTGAATTAGTCATGAATCATCTCATAGCTTCAATATTTCAATGTGATTATTTTTAGAATGATATTGTAGCATAAGTGTGAGGGGCTGGATATGGCCAGTTTAAATGCTAGAGAGTTAAATACATGCATATAAAGAAGACTTGATGACCTGTACAACATAAATATTAAGAACATCAATAGAATAATCAGTATGTGCTATCAGAGCGTTATCATTGAAACAATACCAAACTAACAATTCAAATATTCATTAGCTTTTTTGACATTAATCTTTCTGAGATCTCTTCTATTACAGAGCATTACCATTTTATAGTGTTAATTTTTCTAAAAATTAAACTGTTCATCATTGTAATTATATGTAAGAACTTCTTAAGTTATATTCCAAATGCCATAAAACAATTGTTCGATATTTTACTAAACCCTTCTAAATTCTGGACGTTCTTTTATGTTACTTTAAAAATATATTAATACAATAACAGGTCTCTTTTAGGCCAGAAATTAGTTCAACTGCTAATATCTGCTGACTCTATAAGGCACAACTTATCTACATATAAGAGCACTAGTTATCTAGAGTAAGTGGGAATATCTGACCGATTCTTAAATTGTTCCTCATCAATAAACTACAGCCTGTCTGCTATTTTCACACACTCACTTTAAACCTTACAGTAATGGTTTCAGTTTCTCAGAACTCACAGCTGTATCTTACATATGCCCTTTTGATACACCTGATTTCCCTCTTTTTATCATCCATACTTGTCTCATCTAACCAAACCTGTATTAAACACTTGACCAAATTCTTGTTTTGCAAAAGCTTCCTCAATCCATTTATGTAAGTTCAAGCTCAGCATCAATCACATCAACCTTGCCAGTGGGAAAACATGCAAAGGCTATCAAATTACTCCTACTTTTTAAATTAAATAAAACAATATATTCATGCCACTTTCACAAATGTTTTCAACAAAACAAAACACATACTTGTATGTTTTTTAAGGCTGGATATGGATATAAAATGTGTATCTGTGTGTGTGTGTGTGTGTGTGTGTGTGTGTGTGTGTGTGTGTGTACATTTATATTTAGCTGTTTTGTACTCATTTTTAACAGTTCTCAAGCACCTCAATTTGCAATATTGATTTTTCTTAAGCAAGGGGATAGTATAATTGACTTGGGCTCAGTACATTACTTGCTGTATAATTTTAAATAATGCATTTATTCATTTTCATAAGTTGTCCCAAGCAGGATGTACATAGTGTAAGACACATGCTGTCAACATATAAACCCCATCATAAGAGCATTTAACTTGCAAACCTGTTGTCACAACATGTTCTGAAACATGTTGTTACAGCAAAACATACATAATTCCTGAAAGGTTTTATACATCTTTTAACAATGTCAAGTATGACTGGCTAGGACTATATAAATCACCAAACTACTATTTTTTTGTTAGAAAAAGAGTTTCAAATGTAGAGGAAATAAGATAATGTGACAAGAATATTAGCAGCGTAACAGGAAATGAAACTGACATGGATTTAGCTTAGTCACTACTTCATTAAAATTTGAAAGAATGCAAGAAATTAGATATAATTCCAGTTCCACACTGTTTTATAGTTTACTGCAGTTATTATAATATTGTATGTATGATAAATGAATGGATTGATTGGTTCTGTGAGTAGCTAAGGTTAGTCTGTTTCAGAGTACTAGAGATTCTCTTTAGGAATTTCTAGGAAAATAATTTGGAATTTGGTAACACAAGTTTTGATCTATAAGAGCTATACAAATGAGGTTGAAATTTGTGTCACTATCATTTAAACTTGAAAAAAAAAAGTTTCTATATTTAGTGTGATGTGCCTCAAAATTATTTTAACATTCTACAGAAAAAGATTTAGGTAAAGTTAAAAGTTAATTAGACAAAACAATTAGAATATTATATTTGAAGCATTTATGAGTCAAGAATTTTTATCTTTAACAGCCAAACCTGCTAAAAAATCTATTATGAATTAAATCCTACACAAAACAAAGCTAACATGCTGATCAAGTAAATATTAGTTATTCATTAACACTAAATCTAAAAGGAAAAAAAAAGAGAGATTAAGTTTTATAGAGTAATATTAATTATAACTAACTTGCAAAGGAAATATATGAAAATATTTAAAAAATTGAATACTTTACATATAGAAAATGTTCAATGACAATATGAATATCTACAGAAACTATAACATTAAAAGGAAAAGAATGAAAAATGTAATTTTTGCTTGGATTTTGTTTAGAAAAAAACCAAAAAACAGATGAATGAAATGTACAACAGAATATACAATTTTCACGTATATGTAAATACACCTAGCAGCTACTCCTAAATGATAAACAATTTGCGTTTAGAAACAAGAAGCAAATTATTTCTGTATTGAGGTAAAATAACAGTAACATTTTAATTGTCTAACTCCAACATATTATAATGCTGAACAAAGTAACAATTTTCAACACAAAATGAAATCAGAATATTCAGAAAAATGTAGGTAGAAGTTTAACATAGATTAAAAGCAAAATACATTTCATGTTACACAAAATGCAATCAAGGTTTTAGAGCCTAGAAAATAACTGATTTTTCACATAGGCACATGACCATAAATTTGTTGAGAAGGGAGTTTAGTCAAGTGAATGACCTCACAATATAAATGATGTTTCTTTGGTCAACTTCAGAGAAGATGAAAGTTGACTATAAAAATTTTAACTCAAAACAGAGAAAAAAACTAGATACTGTAAAAACATTTACTGTTTCTACTACTTGCCCATCACCATCACTGTGCTTAGACTAGAACTTATTTTATCAAGCCTGGGGGTGGGGATAAAAGGCAAAGTTAGCTTTGGTATAATTTGAACTCAGAATGTAGAGAGTCAAACAAGCAAATGATTATTTCTAACATAGGCCAGAAATTTATGGGGTGTGGTCAGTTGATTACAATACTTCACTGGTAATTCTATCCTATTGATTTTGGCGATATGAAAGGAAAAGTTGATCTCAGCAGAATATGACCTCAGAATGTAAAGAGCCATAAATATTGCAAGGCATTTTTTTTTTTTACAAAGTGCCAACAGTTCTTCCACCTTCACAAAAATAACCATTTCTGATTTTGACACAAGGCCATCAATTTTTGAGGGGAAAAGATTAGCTGATAATATTGATTCCAGTACTACACTTATTTTAGTGACCCTGGGGATGATGAAAGGCAAGTTCGCCTTTGCAGAAATTGAACTCAGTATGTAAAGAGCCAGAACAAACAAATAAATAAATAGAAATGCAAAAAATTAATTATATAAACAGAATTTTTTTTTTTTTTTAATTTTCATTAAAACCAAGGTCATACTTTTGAACATCAATCACGAAGTTAATTAAAGTATCATGTATTACATTTTAGAAGTGAATCAAGTCATAATATGGTATAAATTATTTCATTTATCAGAAACAGCAATAACAATTTAATTTCATATAATATAACCTCACTGAATGTTAGTCTTAGTTAAACTTTCAGTTGACAGAGGGAGAAAGTAGTAAGACTCACAAAAGAAAAAAAAAAGCTTCCCATTTAAAACATTTACCATTAAAATTGTGAATTTTTTGCTTGTCATAATTATACGACTATTCAATATACATGAATTAGAATCTTATTTTCTCTCTTAACAATAAGTCACTTTCTTTTCCTACCAGTATGTCATATTGGTAAATGAGTTATAAAGGTAATTATATATCATCATCATCGTCATTGTTTAACGTCCACTATCAAACCATAATCTCTTTTAAACAAAAACTTAACATTTTACTGAAGAAGTTGTTAAAACTTACAAGCATAAGTTTAAACATGTTTTGCAAATTTTGGCCAAAAGAACTTAAACACAGTTTAAGCAAAAATGCTACAATAGATAATTTATAAGCCTGGAATCAGAGGCATTATTGAACTATGTTTACTTGATCTTGCAAAGAACATATTTTAGTTTCAAATATACATCAAACACCAAATAAATCTTGAGTTAACAATGAAATTTCCCTAATCAATGTTAGAAAAAAAAAAGCAGTCTCAACAGATTAAAGTTTGTTTAATTCACTAGAGTTTACCCACAAAAAAATACGTAGAAAAACACACAATTATTGGCATATAACCTTTTGATGCAACAAGCTATAGAGAATATTTGTTAAATCAAATATTTGTTGATTAGAGTTCATGGTTAATAAGTCATATAAAAATACTTTAGAGAGAAGTATGACAACTGCACAAAAAGCTAGCATTTAACAATTAGTTTCCTTGGTAACACACTACTTTCCACAATGGTTCCCATTAAAATATAGGTCAGAAGGAAAAATGTAATGAAAGAATTCATTTTCATTTACATTTTCTCAAAGATATTTAAGTGAAAATGTCAAAAATCCATCCCAGATTCCTGTGCTTAGGAAACATGAAATAAGTGCTCGAAAGTGGTATCCATGGAAACACACATGCAATGGGTTTTATGAGAAGAAGCAGGTGAAGCATCGTCGGGGGAGACTCGTTGCACTTACCCATGTTATGAAGTATCGAAAAGTAGCTTTCTGTGGTTTTTGCTGAAAAGGGACGGTGGTTGTTAGGATTGCAGAAAAATTTCACAAGTAACACAGGTTACATTCAGACCACAAAATTGCACATTATCTGCTTCAGACAACAAAATATCAAATAAGTAAGAAACAACATTCACACATTTTTAAACATTATTTTCATTCTTGATGAACTAAACTTTGTTGCTTTTAAAATTTTGTAAAATTGTTAGAGAATCTTGAAAATTTAACTTTACTGCTTTAAAGTTTAAACCTGGAAAAAAACTTGTTTCAACTTAATCTCAATAACTGTGAAGTATTATTTTGTATTCAAAACTTATTGTTTAAAATTTTGTCCTGATGAGATGTTGATAGAGTGAACAAAAATCAAGTTACTTTATTATGTTACAAAAGTTAAGCACTCTAAGCATATTCTTATTTTATTTGTATTTGTTTATGAAACTACAACTTACAGCTTACATTTCAATTTATTTTGAAAATGTAAAATGTGCATCAGTATATAATTAGTTTGTAATATCTTTATTAAATTTTTAATTTGAAAAAAAATCTGTTTTCCCTACGTACAGTTTTATGTGTCTATTAGCACTGTGTGTTTGTACATATATATATATACACACATCTATGCACTCGCAAATACACACATGCATAAATATATACACACATACTATTGAATTGTCAACCTTTTTCCTGTAAATATGTAAATAGGTTTGTGCTATCATGGCTGCTTGTGCTGAAACATCACCACACAAACAAAAGTATAATTATTTAGTAGGTAATAATAATACTAATAACCATACTGTGTTTAGTAAAATTTTAGAGGAAATAACTATTGAAATTGTATAAAGGAAAATATTTAGATTAAAGTTTGAATTTCCACAATAATTATAGTAGAATATATTTTAGAAATTTTTAATTAAGCCATTCTAAATCTATCCAGTTATAGTTAAAGGAACAAAATTCAATTAAAAGTTGGATGAAATTATAAAAGAAACAGAAACTCAAAGACATGCTCTTAGATGTTAGGGGGTAAAAAAAACCATAACATATGGGAAAGTGCTAGTGAATTTTTGTCCAAAAAGGTTTCACAGTAAATACATTAAAACAAAACAATATTGGAAAATAATATATATACACACACTACCCACAAAGCCTATAAATTTTATTGAAAAATGTTCTTTTCACACGAAATGGATTCAATGTGAACACACTCAAAAGTTAACAGGATAATGCCTCATATCCTTTGAAGTTTAATACTTGGATATTTCAACTGTAAACAAATATTTTTTTTAATGGGTTTAAGGTTAGCTGACATCTGTCATCCACTTTATTCAAAGTTTAACGCTTTCAACTTGGCTACTCAAATATTTAAAAACTCCTTCCTTTTCAGTAATCTCTCTTACCATTATGGTCATTTCTTCCAAAATCTAGCTTTTAGCCTAAATAGTTATGTATGTGTTTATGTGTATATGTGAGATTGTATATTTATAGTTGGTTTACTGACAAAATTCCCAGTGCATTCTTTAAATATTCTATACAGTTGACATACAGACATTAGTAACTGAATAACACACACACACACACACACACGACTGGTAAGACTAATAGTCAACTGAGTACTCAATGGTATAGAGTAGTTGTTTCAACAACTCAGAATTTTGGTATTCCAAGACCTTTTAAACAAATTGAAACTTGTCCATTAGATTATATTCAGTAACTAACATCTGTGTGTATGTGTGTGTGTGTGCATATGTGTGTGTGTGTGTATGTGTGTAAAACGCATAGATAAATGGATGTAATCTAAAGAGAAAAAGCTATCACAAACCAAGTTTGCTTGAACCCCCAAAACAGACATTCCAGAATTAAGCTGAGCACTACCTCTTCACAAATTTGAAAATACATTGCAAGAGACCCACCAACAAAACGAAACCAATCTAGAAGAAAGAAATATTCAAATAAAATTGATGCAACCATAAAAACTTCCCTAATCACAAATTTTCTAGACTACTATATTTCCCAAAATCAGCTAAATGTGCTGAACTTACTTATGATACAATAAATATTTAAACCAGTGATACAAATTGTGGTCAAACAATTTGTATTATATTTTTACTGATTTCAGACAGTCAATGGTAGCCATACTTTCAAGGCATTTTAGTCAACCATAGTGATCCTAGTGCTTGTTTCAGTCTAGTAGTTATCTTATGAATCACAACTAGTCAAACTAGACATAAAAAGACGTATAAACACAAGTTTTAAATGGTGTGGAAGCATAAACACAAATATACACACATACAATTTTAATAAGGTATACAATTTATTCATTCTGGCTATTACTCAGAATTTCGTAATAGAAAGGATGTCCTTACAAAACAATGCAGATGAAAATATTTCTAAAACTGTTAAAAGCTATTTGTTGAAAACAGTCAACTGTATCTAGGCATGGTTTCTCAAACAAACACATTTTCGTGTATATATGCTCGCATACCTACTAAAATTCACACATGCATATGTGGGTATGAGTAAGAAGATTGTTGTTCCAGGTATAATCTCACTGTGCAGCACCTTAGACAAGAACCTTCAATTATAGCCTCAGGTTGAGCTGGTGAGTAAATTTTGGGAGATGGAAACTATGCAGAAGTTAATCCTGCATGTGTATACATAAATTTCCGTGTTTACATTTATGCTGGTCAAAGCAAAACCAGTGTTACATAGGTCACAAAACTTAAGGGTTTGACAAATAAGATCCATAAAACAAGTACTCGACTAAAATAAATACTGGAGTTGGTTAATCAACTAAAAATCTTTGGCAGTGGTGCCTAAGCATGGCCACAATTCAATAATGTAAATCAAAAAAAAAATATATAAGCCTCACATATGTACAAAAGCACACGTGTGTGTGTGAGTGTGTATTAAATTGGCAAATATATATATATATATATATATATATATATAAATAAATAAATATATACATACATACACACACACACAGGTACATATATATTGTATAAAGAGCATGTATGGATGCTGCTCTTTTTGTGGAGTGAAATGAAAACACCAGAGCTGAATACACACTTTTTCGGAGTCTCACGTTTCATTCAACATTCTACTAACAGGTACTAAATATACACTAAAATATGCATTTGTCATTAAAAATACACATACACATCATTAAAGGACATACAAATTTATGGACTAATTCTGATTCATTTTTAAGTAGATGTACATCATCATCTGAATCTAATCCTTTATTATATTTCTAGTAATTATTTTATCTCTTTGGTTGGGGGAAAAGATCAACCACCAGACAGATTGAATGTAGAGGCCTGATTTTATATAGTCTAAAACTGTCTGTCAACATACCTTAAAATTTTGTACAAAATAAATATATTCTACAATGTGAAATTTGGCTATTTAACTATAGTAATATATTTCAGAAGCAATCCCTAATCATTACAAAATACATATTGTTAAATTTTGATCCACTTCTGCCTAGAATGTATGGCTGTGCAGAAATGGATGAATACAGTCATCTATTAGGAGAGTATTTGTAGACAGCCTTGGATTTCAAAATAACGTTGCTAAACCTACATATTAAGAGCTATGTTTTAAGCCTAATAAGCATCTCAGTGTAAAAAAATATATGCAAAAGAAAATTTTTAAACATTTTGTCAAAGAAATGTCAACTAATATATCATTATAATTTCATCATGATGTGAGAATGAGCTAAGTGAAGAAAAAACATAGAGAAAGTAGATTTTGTGTGTAGCAGATGTGCAGGTACAATACTAGGAATGTGCAGAAAATAGACTCCTTCAAATGTCTGGGAGGATCCTTAGAAATAGTAGACAGTCTCCGTTACCTAGGCAGAGGAAGCTCCGGAAGCATAGTTACTCGAATAAGAACAGGTTGAGCAAAGCTCAGAGCTGCTACTTTTGTTGATAACAAAAGGCTTCTCCCTCAGAGTGAATGGCAGATTACATGATACCTGTGTACGAAAAGCTATGCTACAAGGTAGCGAGATGGGTTATGACTTGTGAGAACATGTGAAGACTTGAAAGAAACAAAGCCAGTATACTCCACTGGATGGGTAATGTTAGCGTGCATGTACAACAGAGCGTAAATGATTTCAGAGAAAAACTGAGTATAAGAGACATCAGGTGTAGTAACGCAAGAGAGAAGACTGTGCTGGTATGGTCATGTGATGTGTATGGATGAGGACAACTGCATAAAAAAGTACCAATCTCTAATTGTAGTGCACACATATGGAATGGGTAGACCCAGGAAGATGTAAGATGAAGTAGTGAGAAGGATCTTCAGACGCTAGGTCTCACTCAGGAAATGACAAGGGACCGAAACTTCTGACAATTTGCTGTACTTAAAAAGACACATCAAGCTAAATAAAATTGTAGCCATCTATACATACAAGCATATCCCTCTGTCAGCTGAAAAGTCCTTGTTTTGTGAGTTCATGGGTGCTAGTACCACGTGGAAAAGCACCCATGCCGGTGCCACGTGGAAAAGCACCCATGCCGGTGCCACGTGGAAAAGCACCCATGCCGGTGCCACGTGGAAAAGCACCCATGCCGGTGCCACGTGGAAAAGCACCCATGCCGGTGCCACGTGGAAAAGCACCCATGCCGGTGCCACGTGGAAAAGCACCCATGCCGGTGCCACGTGGAAAAGCACCCATGCCGGTGCCACGTGGAAAAACACCCATGCCGATGCCACGTGGAAAAACACCCATGCCGATGCCACGTGGAAAAGCACCCATGCCGATGCCACGTGGAAAAGCACCCATGCCGATGCCACGTGGAAAAACACCCATGCCGATGCCACGTGGAAAAGCACCCATGCCGATGCCACGTGGAAAAGCACCCATGCCGATGCCACGTGGAAAAGCACCCATGCCGATGCAACGTGGAAAATCACCCATGCCGATGCCACGTGGAAAAGCACCCATGCCGATGCCACATGGAAGAGCACCCATGCCATGTGGAAGAGCACCCGTGTCACGTGGAAAAGCACCCGTGCCACGTGGGAAAGCACCCGTGCCACGTGGGAAAGCACCCGTGCCACGTGGGAAAGCACCCGTGCCACGTGGGAAAGCACCCGTGCCACGTGGGAAAGCACCCGTGCCACGTGGGAAAGCACCCGTGCCACGTGGGAAAGCACCCGTGCCACGTGGGAAAGCACCCGTGCCACGTGGAAAAGCACCCGTGCCACGTGGAAAAGCACCCGTGCCACGTGGAAAAGCACCCGTGCCACGTGGAAAAGCACCCGTGCCACGTGGAAAAGCACCCGTGCCACGTGGAAAAGCACCCGTGCCACGTGGAAAAGCACCCGTGCCACGTGGAAATGCACCCGTGTCGGTGCCACATGGAATAGCACCCATGTCGGTGCCACATGGAAAAGCACCTGTGTCGGTGCCACATGGAAAAGCACCTGTGTCGGTGCCACATGGAAAAGCACCTGTGTCGGTGCCACATGGAAAGCACCTGTGCCGGTGCCACATGGAAAAGCATCTGTGCCAGTGCCACGTGGAAAAGCAACCAGTACACTCTTATGCAGTTGACTTTATGAAGGGCATCCAGTTGTAGAAACCATACTAAAACAGACAATTTGAGCTGGCCACCTATCAAACCATGCTTTCCTGGAAAATAGATGTTAAGTGATGAAGATGATTTGAATCAAACTAAATATTTTCCATACTTAAGAATATGAGAAAGTGTTGGATAAAAAATAAAAACCATATTAGCAAAGTAAGAATGAAGGAAAAAAAGAAAAACTTAATGGAAAGCAGAATTATCCTTTGATACTGAATGCAATGAACAAAGAGTTAGCAATTGAGTATTGGTTTATGTGTTTATGATTATAAAGCAGAGTTTATAATTCAGAAGGACATTTTAGTAAGGAATCGAGTGTAGCCCGATGAAGAGTTTCTTCCACAATTATAAAAGTAGACTTATAAACAGGAGATAATCTCTTGAATTCTAACAGACTAGTAGAGATCATTATTAACACACAGACACATATACATGGAGGAACATGACTTACTGGTTAGTGCATTGCACTCATGATTGTAAGGTTCATCATCATCGTTTAACGTCAGTTTTCCATGCTGGCATGGGTTGGACAGTTTGACTGAGGACTGGCAAGCCAGGGGGCTGCATCAGACTGCAATCTGATCTGGCAAAGTTTCTGGATGCCCTTCCTAAAGTCAACCACTCCGAGAGTGTAGTGGGTTCTTTTTACGTGCCAGCAGCACAGGGGCCAGTCAAGCGTTACTGACCACACTTGAATGGTGTTTTTTTACGTGTTGCAGGCATTGGAGCCAGCCAGGCAACACTGGCATTGACCACACTCAGTGCTTTTTATGTGCTACCGGCACAAGTGCCATATATTTATATATAAAATTACAACATATGGATTCAAGTGATCCATTAGTACTCGTAAAAAAGAAAAAAAAAAGCTCCTTAATGTATCATTCTACAAAACATATGGAATATATAGTATGATACAAGAAAATGATGAAGTCATAAATGACAAACAGTTTGATATAATTTCATTTAACAATAAGAAAATTCTAATATCATGACAATGTCTTGTAACTTAAAAACATGTAAATAATTTATATTTAATAACAAATTACTTACATTAGAATTTTCTTATTAAATAAAATTTCATCAAACTATTTCTCTGTCATTTATGACTTTTTACATATATAATATATATATAATAGGCGCAGGAGTGGCTGTGTGGTAAGTAGCTTGCCTACCAACCACATGGCTCTGGGTTCAGTCCCACTGCATGGCACCTTCGGCAAATGTCTTCTACCATAGCCTTGGACCAACCCAAGCCTCGTGAGTGGATTTGGTGGACGGAAATTAAATAAGCCCATCATATGTGTGTGTGTGTTCTGCCACCTTCACTTGATAACCAATGTTGGTGTATTTACATCCCCGTAATTTAGCAATTCAGCAAAAGAGACCGATAAGATTGTGGTTTCAATTGAGAAAAACACTTCGTCTCACATTGCTCAAGTCCACTCAGCTGGCAAAAATGAGTTATTCTATGATGGGCCAGTGACCCATCCAAGGGGGAAACATATACATCACAGAATCCAGGAAACTGGCCTTATGAGCCTATGGCTCTACTTAGAATAATCTTTGATAAAATGTTACATGCAGACAAGTGCCAATACTGAGTAATCCTGGATATCCTGTTATGTAACAATTCTTTTGTCAAGATAGTGACCTCACTTGCTCAATGTATCTGATAAGAGAGCAATAAGTAGGTAGTTGGAGAATGGTTTGGCTTATAAAGCACCATATTAACAAAATTAGTATCTAGGTTGGTGGTGCCAGTACCAAATCAACCCGAGAACATACAAATAGATAAATTACATGAGTATGTAGACATAACATGGCACATATAATTTGATTTAACCAGAACAGTTTTCAAACAAAATTAAAAGCCAGTGTGTATACAAACATATCACAATGTGAACTGTCACAAAGAGTGTACAAACAGTACATTGTGCACATGGAATCTTTTAATAGCTGATGTTCTATGTAGAGCAATGTTTAGTAGATAATTTAACTTCATGAATACACCATGAACAATACAACATCAAAACTAAGGTAGATTTAGATGAACAAGACAACAGTTCATCGAGGGCAGAGTTGCAGTCTACCGTAATTAAGTACAAAATGATAGGATTATCAATAAAAGTATCCTTATAAGGAACAAAGTAAGTTTTCTAATTAAAACAGTCCAGATAATTTGGTCATACAGGGCACATAGGAGGGTTGAGAATACCCAGAGAAATGTTGCTTGAAGAACAATATGAATAAATACTAGATTGAGATTTATTCCTACCTAAGTTGGAATCTCGGAGACATAGGTTTCACAAGGTTCATAGAAATATGAGACTGAGAACGCAGAGTATTGATATAATGCAGGATAATTCACAAGAAGCTACGCTCCAAAACAGTAAGCATAGCACATGGATGCATATTCTAAGGCCTCTTTATCCTGCTTACTTGACCCAAAGTTGGGTTCCCTTGGAACCTATAGTGCCACTGTCAAACTTATAGTGTATGATTATATCACATTGTCATTTTATAAAAAAATGAATTACATCATCTTTACATGCAAAAAATATATAAAATAAAACGGTATATCATACAAAGATAAAGATGCATGAAATTCATCCAAAGACAAAGATTCATGAGTCAATGTCAGCTTCAGTAACCATTAGCAAAACACATAGATGTACATACACACATGCATACCACATACATACACATATCTGAAAACATTTTAGCATTTCATTACTTAGCTGTAAGAGAAAAAGATGAAAATTAACAAAAAACGAACAGTCCTTTGAACAGAACAATTGTAAATGTAGCTGAAGCTGAAATGGAGATAAAATTCATAACAAGCTAAAGAAAAAATTGGAAATCATGCAAAGACTAATTGCCAACCATATTTTGATAAGGAAGCAAAATAAGACATGTCTGCATATGCCTAAAAAAATGTAATTCTCAAATCAAACTAAATACATGCCTACACACACATACATACAGTTTAACAGGTTGAATAGTCATATTCTCAAGTTCAGATATGACTTAGTAACTACATATTTCACTTAATGATACTGAATATAACATTAAATTTACATTACAATAATTTGTCTTTTAGTAATTTAATTTGCTGACTATAATTAAACCAATATCATGAAATATTTACTGCTGTATATAATCAATGAATGCTAAAAATGTTGGTTCTAATCCAGAAACCATATCTTGTATAATAACAAACACTATGATGCTATTGATTTGAAAAAGGAGAAAAAAAATTAAATATACTAAACACAAAAACTTCACTAAGTGGAAGAAATCATTCATCATGAGAAAAGGAAGTTTACTGTTTTGTCCAAGAACTCTCAATAGAGTTTTACCAATACATTAAACTTCTTTTCCTCATGACAAAATTGATTCCACTTCTCAAACTTTTTATACTCAATAACTACCAACACCAACTACCACTAGTTTCCAAAGATTCTACAGTTTTAATTGAATACAGTGAAGTATTTCAAAAACTATGAATTGTCATAGTGTCTCAGAAACTGTACTTTCAAATGACTTTCTAATGCCTTCCTTGGGCAGATAGGAAATCTAAAATTGAGGGGAAGAAAGAAAGAAAAAAATATCCAAGGACATTAGTAATCTAAAAGAAGTGAGCTGGCTACAACCAGAAATCAAATCCAGGTTTCATATTCAGCCTGCTATGAGTTTACCTTCTGTTCTACAACACTCACAAGATAAATTAGATATGTAAATATAGATGTATATTAATGATAAAGCAACTTATGTTACAGAAAACTGACTAGTTTCTGTCAGATCATCAGTGTATATCAATAAAGCATTGAGAAACAAACTTCAACAAAGGTCAACACGTGGGAAATGACCAGTGCTTTCCTTATCTGCTATTAATTAATGCCTGAGTTAATGAGGAAACAAAAATATAGTATGAAAAGTGATGGAATGACATTCAGAAAGTAATACATTCAATTGTTAAAAAAAAAAGTAAAATTAAAAACTATACTTGCTAAAAGAAAAAAAGAAAAAACACCCGCAAAACAAAAAGTAAAGAAAAATTAGAAAGCCAATAACCAGTTAGTTTACTTTGCTTGACAATAAGACTATTCTCAACCTTTATGAAATGTATAAATATGTATAAAGCTCAAGCACAGTTAAAACAAATCAGCTTATTTCTAAAAATCTGAAAAAAAGCAAATATTATTGAATAAATGTTCAATAAGCAAGGGAAACTGAGACAAGAGAGAGAAAAAAATAGTAAATATTAACTCAAAATACATCTGCATATTCCAGTTCTTTTGCCAAAGTAGTATTTTCAAATTTTTATAACATGTAGTGTATGGTGAAAGAACTGCAAATCAACAAATTATATGAAAATTGGGTTAATTTAAATAACACTTCATTTTTAGGAGTGCATTTATAGTTATTTATAAACTGATTTATTAATCAGAAGATATTGTCTCATGCATTGTCTCAATAACCCTGATTTAAACTAACCTTCTAAAGACTTTCATCATGACATACAGTTATAAAAGCAGCAAAACAAATAAACAGTTTTCTAGTATATACCAACAGACAAATTAAAACTGCTTTAAATCAGAAAGTTTCTTAATGACTTTTTCAAGATACAAATTATTACACTAGTCATTTAATGAAGTATCTTAGAAAAATAAACAGAGTATTGTATTAGTATAGCTGTTTTTTAATTTTTTTTATAAAGTAAAAAAGTTATAAGAAATAATACAGGTTGATGGTTTGTAATTTTACACTATATTTCAATATTTCAGGGTTAGGACCCCTTCAGGAAATCTTCAGAGAAATGGTGTTGTGAGCTACCTTCAGAGAAATACTGAATACAATGTAAAATTACAAACCAGCCTATATTATTTCATATAATTTGCATTGTTTTAACTTCATATAAAAATAGAGTATATTATTTTAAGACAATTTTTTTTTTTGTTAAATAATCCTTTGTTTTAAATATCTATTTAAGAGGTTTCATATTCAAGTTTATAGAAGATAGAACTTTTTGAGTGAAATGGTTGAGCACAGTTTTTTTGTTTTTTTTTTTAATCATCTACATGACTTACAAATAGGATTTCTTCGTTTTTTTTTCAAATTTATTTATTAGAATCTCTTGAAGAGAAATTGGTAATTTTAAAAGATTAGTTTTAAAATAGTAAGTGATCTTTTAGGCATTTGGTTATGGAGTTATAATTGTTAGTCATTATATCAAGAGATAATTATAAACTAGTGAGATTCATTTTAACTTATTTTAAAAAGATTGTTTCACTGTAAATATTTTGAGGTTTGTAGAAAAATAAACATTATTGGATGAATTACAAGTAAAGACATAAGGATTAATTATGATTGCAAAACAAAACGTACAAGGTAAAAGAACTTTAGTAATAAAAACAAAATGATAAATCTATAGAACTAGCCAACATTTGCAGTCCACTTTAAACTGACATTTTATAAAGTAACAAAACCTATATTGGTGAAATGTACCTGAGAAAAAGAGCTCACTAATGACAAGAACCAGAAACATATTTCAATATTAAATTAAGAAAATTGATGATCGTATAAATTGAAAATATGTATTTTATTGTTTGTTCATCTCGTTAGAGAAGTTGAAAATACCTAAATTCATTATTCAAGAGATACTATGAGGTACTCTTTTTGAAGTTTTTGTTTTTTTAAGAATGAAGTGTAGAAGTAACTTTTCAATAAACCAAGTTTAGTATGATTTTACTTCTCAGTTGGAACTGTTTTGTTTATTGCACTAATGCTCTAGAACAAAGCATAAATGACTGAGTTCAATGATGCTTCATAATGACTTTTTAATGCTCCCTACATTTATTGCTCTTTCCATCCTGATAAGACTATCTTTAATTCTACTGATATAATTTCCTTTAAGCCTATATGTCTATCAATGTTTTCTAGCTTTTAACATCAACAAAACAAAAATTTCATATTCCTGATATAACAGACAAATCTAAGATTTTATTCAGCTGACCAGACAAATAATACATTTGGCCTTTTTACACTTTGTAGATCTTCAGCTGTACCTAAACATATTTTTGACAACAGAATTTCTAAATAACCTAATTTAAAACACTACAAACAACTGAGTATAGAACATTGATTTCATATTGTACTTTTATTTGTTTGTTATATTTGTATTTTGAAATGTAAAGAAGAAAAATAATCAACCTCTTAGGATAAAAAAGAAAAAAAAGTACAATCTCAATAACAAGTAGCAACATCAGAAATGACTAGACAGGTGAAGAGCAGAAATGTAAATCATTAGGAACTACAGAATGAAGTTTCTACTATTCATGAAAGGAACCATATGTAGATTTGAGGAAGCAAAGAAATACAGATAGTGCTATAATACTGAGAATATTCTGAGAATATAAAAAGGACCCTTGATCTATTCTGGGCAATTTTTGTTTAACTAAATCTTGACATTTCTGTAAAAACTTTGAATCCTCAACTGCAATGTGGTTTGTGATTTCAATCCTAGATTAAGTGAATGCAAGTATGTTATCTAAGAAGTTATTCACTGAAACTAAAATTATGTTCCTAATCAATAGAAACAAAAGTATTTTGAAAATTCTTGTAACAATTAATATTAAAGACAATTTATTTATATTTCCTTATATTGCAAAAATTATTTTGTGTAGCATTGGTTATTAACTTATTTTCAAAATATTTGATAATTTAAAACACTATGATTTTCTCTATATTATACTTTATTTTTTAATAATATAGTAAGTCAAATTTTTTTAATTATGTACAGTTAACTTAATACAGCTTAGTTTTTTTTTATCTACCTATGGTTAAAAAAATAAAATAAAATAATCTTTACAGTGCATTAGCTGCTTCTAACTAGGCATACAAGAGAAATATCCAACTGCTGTACTGGGCTTCAAAACCTTAGGATCTAGCAGCAAAACAGCAAAAGCAAATACCTTTTCAGCAAGTGGAGAGATGACCTGTTGAATGTAACAAACTGCATGAGTGTAATGAATTTAGATGGATTTGAAGAAAAATGAGAGGTTAGTGCTGATTTTCCATTATAACTGGTAAACAATAACAAAAGCATATGATTGCATAAAAAAAAATCAAAAAAAAATCTCACACACACACACATTCAAACCATAAAGTTAGAACTTCAATGAAATATAATACAAGGAGAATGAGAGGATGAAATACAATGAATATCTATGCATGTTGATGTGTTTTTTGTGTAACTAAACAAAGCTTTTGTTAGTGTTCAAATAGCAAGAAACAGAATAAAACACAGAGTTTAGAAAGTCTTTGTATATATTTTATTTTAAATGCATATGGACTGAATGCAAGGAAGTTTTTCTATTCTTTCTATATGGTGTACCAACTTCAAAATTATTTACTGATGTAATCAAATGGAACAGTACATGTGTGAACATGTGTATGTATATGTTTGTGAGAGTGTGTGTGTATGTTAAATGAATTCAGAAAGCCATACGACCAGATTTATTACAGTTTACTTTATTCACACCATTATCAAAAATTGTTTACATAGCTGATATTACAACATAAAATGTCATGACTCAGCTTGAAAAATTCACAAGTCACAATTTCAAATGTTCTTTGGACTTCAGTGTCATTAAATTCGTAGTATAGCCTAAGTACTTTATTAATTTAGCAACTTTTCTGATTAAGAATTTTTTAAAATCTCACCCTTTCTGAGATTAATAAAAGTTGTCGGGCGAAAAAGTACAATGATTATAGAATGATTTTAACAACAGAGTAAAGTACAGAGGACATCTCAAGTCTCGAATAAATTTTCAAGCTAAGAAAAGGACATTTTATGTTGAAATATCAGTATATCATTTATATAAACCAGTATAAAAATTGATTAAAATAAATTGTAACAAATCTGTATTGTACAACTTTTTGATCATTTAACTTCTTTTAACAGTACTGGTGAAATATGTTCTGTGCACGTGTGTGTGTGTGTGTGTGTGTGTGTGTGTGTGTGTGTGTGAATAACATTATAAAGATTATGAATGCAACACCAACAAATAAGTATATAAATTTCTATACAGTGCATGTCCAAATGTTGCAACTCATCTTCTAAGAGTCTTCTCTGAAGAGATGAAAATCCCAACATCTTACCATGTTGTAAGCAGAGGATAAATCCTAAGTGTCCCTACTCTCTTCATAACATTGGGTTCTTTCTTTATTGGGCATACTACAATCACCTGCACAAAATTTATCTCTAAGTTTGTCTATATATATATATGTGTGTAAAACGAGGCTGCAAAGGTTCATTTGATTCTCCTTTTACACACATTCTGATGCAAAATTCAGTTCAGTATATTAACTGATTCTCACAACAGTACGCATTTTTTGGCAATAACAATACCAGTCGAAGTTATGATTGAATTTTATTCAAGCTTTGATTTAACTATTCGCATTAACATTCCTTCCTTTCAAAGGAGATGAATTCAACTTCAGTTAATTTCTATCGTATTTCTGTTAGAAAGACTGGCATGGTATATATTTTTTGTAAAATTGTATAGCAAAATATTGTAATAGACATTTTCATGCAGTTTCTAATGAACTCAATTTCTCTCAGCAATGTGATATGTCCGTCAATGGCTTGATATATCTAGTTTCTGAATGACAGACTGTTGCTAATGTTTATTATTGGACAACTGAAAAGTCCTTTCAAACAAGATATGATACAGAAGTCAATCCAACACATATACACTCAAATATCGGTTACATAAGTAGATAAATAGACCATTAGATCTTGCATTGGTTTCCTCAGATATCCAGTTCAATATCAGTCTGGACTAGTGAACTGATAACAGCAATGAACAGTGAGTGCAAAGAGAGAGAGATATGCTTATCTCTTCTTCACAACCTCTGAAGATTACCAATATCAACATGGATATCGGCATGAAAATAAAAAATTAATGATTTACATGATTAAACCAACACATACACATAAGAGACTATACGCACTTTCCTGTAAGTATGCATTCAGCACTAATGTTTTTACATCTAAATTCAAAATATTGTGTATTCATCAAAATTCATGCTTCACTCTGTTTCTCTATTTCCATAATGAAGAACTGAAATAGGAAACTTAGAATAGCAACAAGAAAGCCTCATCTTTGAATAAACTATGACTGTGTCTGCAAATGTCTAATATAGGCTATGATGTACATAACTGTTGACAACTTACATTTAAATACATAAAGTAGTACTCAATTTTCAATTAAGGTTTCTTCTATCATGTACATAATGTCATAAAAATAAGAACTGTCTTAATTTTTTGTCACTTATGGTAAAAAGCTGCAATATATTATTTTTAACCAGTTGAAGACAAGAGACTTGAAAGTAAGAGATTTGAAGATCAGTAAACTCTTAATGAAGTGATCTCATAGAAGACAAACTAATTGCTTCAAATACAGTAAATAAATTTATATATTCAAGAAAGTATTGTATTTGTTGCATAGTTCTAAAGGGGTTATACTTCATATATTGAATATAGGAATTTGTGAATAATAATACCAAAGGTTCTATTATTTCACATTCCAGTTCACCAATCTTTGATTTCTCTGCATGTCATGACAAGAGTGACAAAGAAATTTTTAACCCATCAGAAGAAACTTCATTTGTAAAGCACCAATTCTTTTCAGTTTACTCAGTAACATAGTTTATACATAAAGTCACTAACAAGCATGCCGTCTCCTCTCTCTACTTTTCTTACAACTAATTATAATTGAAGCTGACTGGGTTCAAATGACTTCCACTCAGACATTCCCATTTATTTGTTTTTCCCCTCATCACTCTTTTTGTCTCCAACTGACTTCCTAGGCCCCACACTAACCCCTGCACTCAGTCCTTTCTTCTAAGAAAGATGAGAATGCAAGGAGCCGAGTTTGCACAGTCGGTCTGAGCATAAAAGGACGGAAATGATTACCAAAAAAGGAAATCAACCGGCGAGTTAGTAACTAGCCCCAAAAAACAGTGATAAATTAACATATATATTTTTAATTTCATATCATCCGTCATACATATTTATAAACACCATTCGTTTTTAATCATTTGTAAAGAGTGTATCTGACCCTTATATGTTCCTTGTCTTCCCAGAATACTGACGCTCTCAAATTCCTACCTTGTCCATCTCTTTCCTAAAAGCTTCGCCTTGCAATAGTTGAAGAGAAACATTCCCAGCAGTCTTGCAAAGCCAAAGGTACTGCCTCTTCCCTCAGATTCAGCAAGCGTGTGTGTGCATGCGCATGTGTAAGTGTGTGTGCATGTGTAACTGTGAGCACGTGTAACTGTGGGCACGTGTAAGTGTGTGCGTGTGCAAGTGTGTGCGTGTGCAAGTGTGTGCATGTCTGCAAGTGTGCATGTGTGTGCACAGGTGCGTGTGTGTGTGTGTGTGTGGAAGTGCGTGCATATGCAGAAGTGTGTGCGCATGTGCATGTGCGAGTATTTGCATGCAAGTGTGTGTGTGTGTGTGCATGAGCAAGTGTGTCCGTGCATGTCTGTGTGTGTAACTGTGTATGTGTGAGCATGAGAGTGTGCGTGCGTGTATGTATGTGAGAGTGTGCATGCATGTGCATGTGTGCGTGAGTGAGTGTGTGTGTCTAAGAATTTTTATACAAGATAGAATGGACAGGCTTTATTTCAAATTGTTTCAGTACATTATCAGCTGGTAACTGCTGAAAATTATATATATTAGTATATGTATATTTATACAAGGGATGCATTTTTGACATACAGTTTTCGGTTTCTACTGGAAGACTATTCTGAATTTGAACATGATTTTTGACAACAAACCTGTTTCTAAGACAAATCATCTCTATTTCAGCATGGTGAAAGTAGGTGATGAATCTGTAACTAGCTACAACAATTATCTTCTATTGCTACATTCACTCACTCGAACAATTCACTATTGTCTTTCCCTTTTAAGAAAGCATGTCATATAATCACCAACAGAACAAAACATGTCCAGCATAATGTACAAAAAGAATTATTCTCTCTGCATCCTCCACATTGCACATACACACACACTGCATGTATTTTTATGTGCATATTTCAGTAACCTATAAGATTAGTATTGGAACATACAGTTTCCCTTCAAAATGGTTATGCACTTAACATTATAACTGAAGATTTTAATTCAACTGAAGATTTTAATTCAGCTGAAGAATTAAGAATGTATATAAATTATACTACAATTAGCAATTTTTTAAATCTTTTCTCAAATCACATAGTATTCATTATTTTCAGGAACTGTAACTATTGTTTGGTTACATTTAAGCTAAGGAATTATTAAGCTACTTAGCATTCTTATGAATATTTACAGTAGTTCTTATATTTATCATTTTTAAAAAAACGTTTAATATTCTAAAGACATAGCTAATAATAATATTTTGAAATACACTAACTCATTTGAAAAGAACAGTCCTGAATTTTTTTAATAATATTAATGTTATTGTTGTTCACTGTATAAATGTCAGTATATATGTAATGTAAATACCTATATTACATAAGAAATGTTACTAATTGCATATCTATAAACTCCCTAAACCATGGCAGTGTAATAAGAATTTTATCAATATAAATAACATGGTTATTACCTAAGAAAGAAAACTTTTTGGACATTTCAAAATGATTAAGTGTATATTTATGTATGCATAAACATATACACATTCATAAATATATATATACTAAAAAATAAAAAAAAAACAAGGTTTTAAAAACATCCATCTATTACTCTGAGTGATTTTAAGGTGAAGATAAAAAACAAGTACATAAAATTGTCTTGGAAATGAAAAAGCATCAGCCAAACAGATGTGCTATGTTAAAATTTATTTGGATATTGGTGAAAATGTAACAAAGGTCTGTATGTATACACAAACACACACTTAATAGGAAAAAAAATCCAAAAACTTCACTAAGCAGAGATATATTCACTCAGAAAAACCTAATACTCATTAGTTTGAAGAATTTTGAGAGAAACACTCATCCTTGAAAGGAGAACATATAATTTCAAAATATTCTGCTACATGCATTAAGAAACTTTTCAAGAATTTTAAATAACACTGTATTAAATAACTTTTAAATTTTCTTTTAGCAAGGTCTTAAAATAACCTATTCTGAACTTCTAAATTATAAGGTAAAAAATAACAATGAACACTTACATTTGATTCAGGTGCCCGATGTAAAAATTGGCTCCATGGGTCTGGCATATTTTGATCATTCTTGAAGGTTTCTGCAGTTTGCACAGAACGGGAATTTATTTGAAGTAAATGGCATAGATGGGCACCAAATGTGGTTTTCATGCTCTGGTAGACAGCCTCAGCCCTTTGTGATAATAATAATATTAATGGTAATAATAATAATAATGATGATAATGAAGTCTAACAAAGGAACAAAGCAAATAAGAAAAAACAAGGGTTAATGTTATAAACAGTTAATTAGACTTGAGTATTTTGCTGGTGTTATTTTATCAATAACTGATTCAGGCATAACTAAAACTACTGATTTTGCAGCAACAACAACAATAAAGAGAAAGGAAGAAATTGATATCAATTCAAATTTTATACAACAAAAAATTATGAAAATTAAAAAAAGGAAAACAATGTTTAACAGCAGATTTTAAAGTTTAGGCAGTAAATATTAAATTCAAAGTTTGCAAAAGCATAATCTATAGATTCAGCTTATAACAATAAAACAACAACAAATAATATTTGTCAGTTGGATAATTTATCAACATATTTTAATTCCTGACATCTCGAGCAAACAATGCAAGATAAAATAAGTATGTTCACATACATACACAGATATACACAAACACACAGTACAAATATCTTTTAAACAATATAATCTTATTATCATAATATTAAAATGAGCCAGTTGATATCTATCACTTGCAATACCATCATATTCTGGCAGCATGAATATTAACTGTATTTTTCTGAGGTCTAAAGATCTAGAAAATGCTAACAGATGTTACTCCAGGAATAGTTCATAAGAAAATCCAAAGATCAGTTCAAGTAATATGACAGAGATAATGCAAGTTTTACCATCAATGATGATAGATTTGTGAAGCTGCTAAAATATCAGATAATATGCCTAGCAGTATTTCTTCTGTCTCTTTATATTTTGAGTTTAAATCCTGCCGAGATCAACTTTACTTTTCATCCTTCTAGGAGTGATAAAATAAAGTACCAGTCAAGTACAAGGGTTAATTTAATCATTTAGTGCCTATGAAAGAAATTGTCATCATGACAACTATTACCATCATCAACAAACCCCCACCGACATTTATGGCCTATTTATAACCACAACTACCACCACCACTACCATCACTAACACGGTTCATAATTTAAAGCTTGCTCCATTGGTAACTTCTTTTCAGATTATAGCATTTTCCCTCAATACTATACTCCACTCAGGTGAGGTCTAGCAGGCTCTTGGTGACCTCACCAGTGTTGGTACTACCAAAAATGCACCCAGTACACAGAAGTGGTTGACATTAGGAAGCTGTACAAACCATGCCAAAACAGGCACTAAAGCTTGGCACAGCCCTCTAGCTTGTCTGCCAAACTGTCCAACCCATGCCAGCATGGAAAAAGAGATGTTAAATGAATATAATCGACAATCTTAATTTTGATACACCTTGCTTTTAGATGCTTTTGGCTTCCAAAGATTATTAAGATTTATTAGGGCAAATGCCTTCTACAATAGCCCCCAAGTTGACCCGAACCTAGAGAGTTAAGTTGAGTACACAGAATTTGCACAAAAGCCTGTCAAATGGACTGAACCTATTCTTGAGTAGTAAACATAATCTGTCATTTGATTTAACACTACCATCTGGTCTTTGGATGTCCTTAGCAGAGTCCAATCTGCTGTAAACATTTAGAAAATCTGAATAAAACAATAACATACTGACTTACAAATAAATTCATATCTACTGTAAATATTTTGATGTGTCCAGGAAAACAATTCATCTAGCTTACCTAGATGGAGAAAGTTCACTGGGAAAGCTACATGTGATAGAATAGCATTATATCCAAGAGAATATTTCTCATCTCCTTGTCATTAATGAAACTAGTTAAGTACAAGTACCATGAATCCAAGTGGTCTTACAATAAGATTAACATTTCTATATTAGATTTCTCAAATGAGATGTTCCCACATGCCTACCTAACAGCTCTTCTTTCCACACACAATAGATAAAAAAACAAATTGAGAGGATACTCACTTTGCTTGTTCTCCTTCCACAACATCATGTAATAACACATAGTACTTTAGAATATTTGGACAAAACCATTTAGGCAGTTTGTTAGGAAATTGATTATGCTGTTGGCTCTGTTGTTGTGACAAAGTATTGAAGACACCTACTGGATCTGTGTGACCAGAAGACACAACAAACATACCTAGATTGGTGTTAAGGAGAAATAAATAGTCACAAAAAAAAAACAAAAAACAAAAAACAAAGATCATTCTCTCCATTTCTTTTATCTTTTACATATACACTTCAGTAAAGCCAATATTGGTCATGCATTTTCTTTCATTTCTTTATACTATCCCTATCCTCAAGAAAGAAGAACACTTCACTCATTCCCTTCTGGTATGAATGTAGGTCCTCCCACTTAAGTAGGAAATCATTTTTATTTTACTAATGCTAATGTTTAATATATCTTCCCATTGACTAGTTAAAATATAAGTATGTCACTGTACATACACTTCAGTTATAACTGATTAAGGACAAACATTTCTGGTTTTCTGCTTCAATCAATTTAGCTTTATTAAAATAGCCAAATTCTGAGATTCAATAAATGTTACTATTAAATAAAATCTACAAATATATAACAAATTGGTGATATGGACAATCTCAATGAATTAGCTTTTTTGATAAAAACTTTCAGGAGATTCAGTTTCGCTGGAGGGAAAAAGCAGTCAAGCACTGATCTGGCAACATATAAAAAACACTGAACCTTAAGCTCATTCATGTTGGTATCTGTTGCCTTCCATGTTGAAATAATCAAGAACAGCTTCCCATTCTTCAGCATAGCATAATCTATATTACTTTAGTTTTCTCTCTTCTACTAGTTTAACTCATACACTCTCCAGTCAAAATTCACTCATAGGACTTTGATTGGCCTGGAGCTATAGAAGAAAACACTTGTAAAGGTGCCATACAGTGGGACTGAACCCAAGAGCATATGGTAGGGAAGCAAACTTCTTAATCACACAGCCACACCTGCACCAATACACAACCACAGTGTCAACACTATCACTGGCTTATGAATTAACTGCTAAGATTATAATGTAAAAGGTTTAAAACAAAAAAGACCAATAGTCTCACAGACTGTCAGTGAATCTATTGTTATTTTCTGCCTCAAACTGATGATCATAATGTTCAATAACAGTACTTATAAAAATATAATTGTAAATTATTCAACTGAAGAACAAAAACAACGTTCAAAAAATATATAATTTTTAAATTCATTTATCAGAATAAATTTTTCACATAACTTGATTAGAAAATGTAACAATTCCCAAAATACTCATGTGCATGTTCAGCTTACCTTTGAAAGTCTATTTCCATTTATAGAAATAGATATTTATAAATATCCAAATAAATGATTATTTATAAATATTCAAATATCTCTAAAGCAGTCTGTTTTTTTTATAGCAATTTCTCATAGAAACAAACATGATTTTATGATATCAGTGATCCTATATAAGTACTATTGCTTATCTTATTGATAAAAAATCTCAACAAGAAGAAAAGTTTAAATGAATTTCAAAATAAAAAATTTTAATGTGTTAAATATCTAGAGGGATGATGGTTGCATGGTTAAAAAGCTTGAATCCAATCATGTGGCATTCGGTTCATTTCCACTGTGTAGCACCTTGGGCAAGTGGCTTCTATTATAGCCCAGACCAATATCTTGTAAGTGAATTTCATAGACAGAAAGTGTGTGGAAGCCAGTTGTGTGTGTGTGTGTGTGTGTGTACAGCCATAAAAACACAGAAGTCTGGTGCAGGCCCCTGCTTGGCCAGCTCCTGTCAAACCTTCCAACCCATGTCAGCATGGAAGGTGAGCATTAAACAATAATGATATATCGTGTGTGTGCATGTGTGTGTTTGTTGCCCCACTCACTGACTGACAACTGGTGTTTGTTAATGTCCTCATAATTTAGCAGTTTCGCAAAAGAGACTGATAGAATAAATACCAGACTAAAAAAATTAAATACTGGGGTTGATTTGTTTAACTAAAACCCTTCAAGGAGCTGCTCCTGGACAGTCACAGTTCACTGACTGAAACAGGTTAAAGCTATATCTCAAATGTCAAAGTCATTTTCCCCAAGATGAAATTTAAGCCAAACAATTTCAATACAAAAGAATACTCCAAAACTTTTAGCACTTTCTTTCTAATCCCCTAAAATAAAACATCTTTCTTCAACAAAGATACTAATATATTAAAAAGATGACAATGTAGTATTTTAAGGATACATGCAATAGAATGGTTCAGGAATTCATGATCAGATGGCGGCAGTAAATGAAGAAAACATTCCCGATATGCCTCAAACCATGGAGTGGTTGCTGAAAAGATAGAATTATAAAAATTAAAAAAAGATAGCCAATTTTTAAAATAATCTTTTTTTATGTATTTTCAAATGAATCAAATTGTCTATACAAATGAAAACAATACTAAGAATGTACTGATGTAAAAAAAAAATGTAAATTCAAATATCTTAACACCTTGTTAATAAAATTTGATGCAACTCAATTGAATGAATTGGTTATCATTTATATTTTAGATTAGGAAATGTATTAATTAAAAAAATTTGCATACATCACAGAACAAACTTTTTGGAAAGTAAATAATTATAAATGCAATAATTATATTACATAGAAATAATGTATAAGTAGATAATTGATGGTAGTATGAAATTTTATAACAGATTATTATAAGAATGCTATTAAATTTTTTTTTCTTTTTGTATTTTTCAAATCTTGACGTAAATAGAACAAGCTTTAAATTCATCAATTTTGGATCAGAGTTACGATTAACATCATCATTACATATCCATGTTGGCAAGGCTTGGATAGTTTGACAGGATCTAGCAAATCTGAAGACGGCATCATACTCCAATGTTTGCTTTAGCATGGTTTCTATGGCAGGATGCCCTTCCAAACAGTAACCACTTTAAGCATGTACTAAGTGTTTCTTTCATGGCACCAGCACTAGTGAAGTCATCATGCAGCTTGCAAGACTAAGATCTCCTTTGTCTGAGTGGAGCAACAGTCAAGAAGGAGAGGTGGCTTTATGTTAGGTAAGAGGTCAGAGTATGAAAGAAAAGGCCAGAGCAGAACAAGTTTCTTAGTGTAGAAGAGCTACATAGCTACACACATTATAGAAGAAAGAATGAGAGTAGTCAAGGTGGAGCAGAGAAGATAAAAATAATGGTGAAGCAGTGTCAAGGTGGATCCCCTTGATACAAGGTAGGTAAGGACATAACAGGGAGGGAGGGTGGGTAGGAGTTGCAGAAGCATATAGAAGAGTGAGAGATGGTTAGAAATACAAATGAATGAGAAGGTGAAATACTATGGAAATTAAGCATTGATGGATAAGAAAGAAAGAGCAGATGAAAACTGCAAAAATAGGACATGAGTGAGGGATGGCTGTAGTAAATAGTAAATAAGGTATGAACAATGACACAAATTAGGGCAGGTAAGAGAGGACTGGTAGTGCAAAAAAGTGGGGAGGGTGAAAAACAGCAAAATTGAAACAATGATCCAGTAGAGATGGGAAGGACGAGAGAGAGAATCTTAGGATTCTCTATTACAATTGCCATACATCTTAAAGCAGTTAACTTCATAGACATCAACCCAGAACCCACCATAGATAAATCTTATTAAAAAAATTTTTTTAAATAAAAAAATGAAAAATCCAATTTATTCATAAATTTTTCAACCGCCCCAATATATTAAAAACCTAGTTAAGAACATTTAAGATTCTGTTATCCAATAAACCTGTATTCAAGAAAATTGCAACACTTTAGAATGAAGCACTTCATAATAGCAGGTACAGTGACAAAGTTCAATACACAAATAAAACTCAACAATATCAAACAAAAAATTTTATTCAATCCACCCATCAACCTACAAATCCCAACAGCTACAGACAGCCTATGCTTCAATATCCTACACAAAGACCAACTAACTGTATCAACTAACTTGGTACAAACATAATGTTAGATTATAAGCAATTTTGCAGAAAAGTTATTGCTAATTACAATCAGTTAAATTATCTAAATATGAAAACCAAAATCTCACACCTAACCCAACGAATTGTAATTGAAACATTTCTTAATCCTGCCCTCAGAATAGAAACTGCCTTATTAGTAACAATTTATGGCACAGTGTTAATTACTTATGCTACAACACCAACTTCTGTTTCAAAAATAGGTTTAACTGTTATTGAATTCAAAACAAGATACCACCAACACATACATACATTCTATAACTCAAATAGAAAATTCACTTTCTGAATATATATGGTCCTCAAAGTCCCAAAATATCCCCTACATTATTCATTGGAAAATCCAACGATCTCTTCACAACCATACCAAGAAACAACAAGCATTACCAACTTTGTATATGTTTGCGTAAATACATATAGACACACACAAGTGCATGTAGACATGAGTAAAATGTATATGGAAGTGCAAATATCTATGTACATATATACATATTATATATATATATATATATATATATATATACATATTATATATATATATATATATATACATATATATATATATATATATATAGGGTCATCCTATAAATAATGTGTTTTTTTCATATTGCTTTTATTTTTCAAAATTAGGATAAAGTTCTTTTTTAATCTAAAATATACTCTCCATTTTCTACAATGCTCTTCCATCTATCTGGTAGACTTGCAAAGCCCCTCTTCCAAAATTCACTTGTCCGTGATGAAAAATACCCCTCCAGTACTGTTCTGACTATGTCTAGAGACTTCAAATCATCATTTAATGTCTCTTTCCCATGTTGGCATGGATTGGAAAGTTTGATAGGATCCAGCAAGCTGCAAGTTCTAGTATTACCATTGGCATGATTTCTACAACTGGATGCCCTTCCTAATGCCAACCACTTTGGAAAGTAGTGCCATGGATATGGGAGTGATTGAGGGCTGAGAGTTAAGAGAATGAGATATGGCAAATACCTGACAAAGTATAAACAATGCTTTTAGAACATCATTTTTGCAGTGGTGGGCTATTTTCTGTACATTTTCAGTGTTTATTGTACCTGTGCACCTTCCACACACACAAACTATTTTCCCAGTTAACCATCCTCTGATATTGCTGCACCCCTTATGTGTCCATAGCTTGCACCAAGTACATCTTATGGAGTTTCTACCAACACTTTTCCTACAGATCGAGCAGGGTCATCTACCTGAAGGAATTTGTGATTTGCCTACTCTCCTACTTACTAAGACTTTAGTTTTTGCTAGATTAACTCTAAGGTCCTTTGATTTTAGACCTTGCCGCCATGCCTGAAATTTCTAATCTGGTTCAGGTAGTGATTTGGCTATAAGTATAAGGTCATCAGTGTAGAGGAGTTCCTATGGGTAACCTGTCTTAAATTCCTTTGTTATTGCTCAGAGGACATTGATGAACAAGAGTGTGCTGAGAACTGATCTTTGGTGAACCTCTACTTGTACCCTGAATTCCTCGTTATACTCATTGCTAACCTTCACCTTACTGACAGCATCCCCGTACATGGCTTGTACAGCTCTCACCAACCACTCAACTATCCCTAGCTTCTGCATTGACCACTAGATAATGGAGCAGGGACTGTCCATGGCTTTCACCATTTCGACAAAAGTCAGGTACAGGGGCTTATTTTTGGCTAGATATTTCTCCTGCAGTTACCTAACTATGAATACAGCATCAGTTGTGCTTCTACCTGGCACAAATCCAAATGGCATCTCATCTATGCTAATTCTCTCCCTAATTAATTGGGTTAGGACCCTCTCCGTGACTTTCATTGCCTGGTCCAGCAGTTTGATGCTTCTGTAATTATTCCTGTCCAAAGTGTCACTTTTGCCTTTGTAGCAGATGACTATGATGCTGCTACACCAATCATTGGATATGACTTCATGCATGTGTATGCATGTGAGTGTGTATACACACACCTATATAGATATACATATATATATATATATATATATATATATGTATACATACACACACACACACACACACACACACACACACACACACACACACACACACACACACACACACACACACACACACACACACACACACACACACACACACACACACACACACACACACACACATAGATACTCAACTTATTATACCTATGGTGATGTAATTGATTATTCTTATATATCTTAGTGATTTCATTTGATCATATATTGATTATTACTAAATATTCATCTGCACTTTGATGTTTCCGTTATATTGTATTGTAGGGTTTTGTATTAATTTTATTAACATGTTACTTTTAGGATGTCTATATATCATTTGCTTTATAGTGTTTTTGTTTATAGAATACTGCATCATTTATGTTTTTATGTATTCCTGACACATTTCATAAATGCTTTGTATCTAAATATTTTGTTGATATATTTGTGTATAGACATTGCTTATATGCACAAGGAGTAGGTGTGTATATGTCAATAAACATCTGATATTCTATGCATATAATTGTTTATATATCTACATCAATGTCTCACTGTGTGGTGGGGGGGCATATGCATATGTATATATTTTCATGTATGATGATGTGTGTGTATGCTTATGTGTAAGTATGTATGTAAGGTTGAGGAAAAGATCCACAAGTCAATTTTAAAATCACCTACCAGCGAAAAGAAAACTAGAAGTGGTAGAATTGTACATTTTCCCAAAAAACTTTCTCAGTTTGTTTGAATATATTCCTCATGGACTTTTATATTCCTGGAATTTTTTTATAAAAAAGATTTTATAATTTTTCTCCAGAGAAATTGTATTGAACTACGATCCCCTGCACAAAGTATGTCCTGTAATTGATTTACTCTTTAATAAATATATAACTGTATCTACCTGGGGAAAATCTCAGTGTAGATGAAGCCATGATAGGCTATAAGGGCAGAGTACATTTTCGGCACTACATACCTGCCAAACCTACTAAATGGCAGATCAAGGTATGGGAAGTTTGTGAATCAGGTTTTAGCAGAAAATCTTTCCCTTGTAAGAACTTACATGTGCAGTACTGTTATGGGAAACCGTAAAGGTTTATCCCATGAAACGAAAACAAAATTTAAAAAAAGAAGGGACATTTTACACTTGCAACAAGAAAATTTATTAGCTACTGCTTTCAAAGACAAAACAGATTTTATTCCTGTCTTCTAATGAACAACCTAGTGTTGGTGCTGAGGGGAAACCCCTAGTGAATATTTGTTATAACAAATATATGGGTGGGGTTGATAAATCTGACCAATATCGGGCATATTACACAGTTGGTCGACCTAAGAAGAAATGGTGGAGATACATTTTGTGGTTTTTAGTTAATTTAACTGTAGTAAATTCATATATTGTATATGTAAAAAGCCACAAGGTACCTCTGCCACCAAAAGACTATGACCATTTGAAATTTCGAGTTGACATCACATCTCAATTACATAAGGGCTTTTCTTCTAGAAAGCACAGAACTGGGAGAAATTGCAAAATTAACTGAGGTGGATATCAACAGAGAAAATATTGATTTTCATAAAGTCGAAAAAATAAATGGAAGAAAAAAAGTTTGCAGACTGTGTTCGCTGCAAAAAAAGAAAAACTGCAAAAGGGGATCAGATTGAGACTTCATATATGTGTATTCCTTTTGGAAAGTGCCCTTGTGTAAAGGGTGCTTTGGGCAGTTTCATGACAAAAATATGTCATAACTATATTATTTTGTTTATTCCTTTTCATTTTATTATAAATAATATTTGAAAGTGAAAAATACATATTAATTTTCAGTAGGTTACACACCTGTATTCACCTTTGTCTCACCTGTTAATGAGCTTTTTTTATTAGATGCATTCTGTAACGTAAATGAATTCATTAAATTGTATAAGAGTACATAGCCAATGATATATTGACTAGTAAAAGAGTTTTGTACTTTATTCTCAATGAAAACATTTGAATGAAATATAGAAAAATAAAATCTTGAACTGATTACACCTGTATTTTAATTCAAATTAATGTACCTCATCTTGAAAAATGTAAAATTGTTGGCAGTTGACATCTGGGATAATTTTAGTAACAAATCAAACAGGTAAGATGTATTAAGAGTATGAATTTTAGTGTTTATTCATAATGTTATTGTTTTTACACCTTTTAATTAAATTTACCTGCCCATAAAAGTCAAATTTAATCAGAATGATCAGCTAAAATTCTGTAACTATAAACCACTGGCATACAAGCCCCCATTTACAAAATTTCAAATCTGTATGTAAAAAATTAACAAAGTTACAAGCAAATATTGTGGACACCCCACTTGAACCTGAATAAACCAAAATTAATGTGAACAGATAAGCATTACATTTGACAAATTAATCTGAACACTAAAGGGTTAAATGAACGTAAATAAACTAATTTAGTAAATAATTTCTCTTTCTTCATTTTCTTCAACCTGTTAATGAAATTTATTTCTGCAACTATGAAACTTATAGCGATGAAAAAGAGCGAGCTTATTTATCTTCAACATACATGCACATTCAGCATCTTGGTGAGTATAATTCATCACAGCCTTTGCACAGCCAGAGTTAAGATTTATGTCTAGTGATAATACTTATAATTAAGTGACAGGTTTATCACCATAGATTCCTACTCAATAAACATCTATATTTATTATCTTTTCCAAGTCAATACCATTATAAACCAGATAATCAACATTGTTATAAATTGGTGACCAACAGACATGGACTTCGAATTCTATTGGGGAGAATAATCACCATATAAGTTAGATAAATCACTGTTATACATCCAATGTATCTCAAATATTGTTTTGATCACACCTGGAAGCTTTTCATCAGAAGTTTACTTAATCAGTGCTAATTTGGGGCTCAACAAAAAACTAAAAATTATGCCAACAACAGAAACTTCTACATGGTTCCTTAATCTGCTTGAAATCATCATTTTCCATCCATCCTTTCACATTCAATTGTGTTATCAAAGGAAACATGCAGTGAATAATGTAATCCTAAATACACACTACCTAGAAAATGCCTTTTATCACAGGTCTGCTCAATCAGGACTAATCTGAGGTAAAACAAAGACATTCTAAAAATTATCTCTTTTAATCAATAATCTTGAAAGGACAAACACCAAAATTAGTTTGAATAGTAAGTGGAATCAAATCAGTGAGACACTGAACTATATATAAAGTGAGTATAATAAAACAACTTAAAATAAGTATATGTTAAGGGTAAAAAAAGCATTAGTTCAATGATTATTATTTTAATTATTTCTGCAAATGTGGGAAACAAGTTTAGACATGTTCCAGTCTCATTAGACCTTTCCAGCAAACGTACAGATTTCTCTGTACATATCAAAATAGAAATTTAAAAAATTACTAAATAGTTGTACAATATTATACATAAGCCATAAAAAATTAGCATATTTGAAAATTTAAATTACTTAAGTTCATTATTCAGAGATTTATAAAGCCTTTATAATGTTACCTCTCTCTCACCATGTAATAATAACTTTGTAACTTACCACTTAGCTGCAGATCATAATCACCCACAGAGATAACATTTCTTTGATTGCCATCCAATAGCTGAGGCTGGGCACTAGCTACAGTATCGGTCATCATTTTCCGAGCAACAGCTTGTTGTGGGGGAGGTGTGTTCAAATCTTTCACTGTTATTTTCAAGTTATGTATTGAGTGAAGGACATTGTTGGGATCTCGAATATGAGCTGGAAGATGAAAATAGAGTATGTTAAAGAATAATACTGGTTTCTTTATCATATGCACAAGATTGATTTTGGTTTTTGTATAGAATTGTAAGTATTCTAGTCCCAGATATATTACTGGTACATATATTTGCACCTGCATGATTTAAACTCAGAAAAATGAGATATTGAATTTGATACAATAAGATATTTAGTTTTAAGTAATTTTATTATAGCAATCTCCATTGATCATCTACTTCATAGATATTGATTTCTTCGCACTAGACACATCAGTATATTAGAGATAGGGTCATAATAAAAAATACTAATCCACCAATTATATTACTTGTCTTAAACACATAGCTCATGAGGCAGATGTTCACTTTATTGTTGCCAAAAAAATTACTTTTGCCAGAAAAAGCACAATTAGGCTAATATTAAAAATAAGTATATGACTTAAACATTACATATGTAATAAAATTTATGAAGACTACAATGCTTCAAAATATCTATTAATGTAAAATAAAACATTTCCAGCATATTCAAAGTACTGACATTGTCTGAGATAACCTAAATATTGAGAAGAACGTAACTAAATTTGATTGTTGCCTACAACCAAATAAATCCCTGGAAACAGAAGATGAATTCAAAAATTGTGAAATTAATGTAACAAAAGCTAATTCACAATATGAAGTGGTTGAAAACATTTTCCATATCATTGTTTTCAATACATACAATTCCAAAACAAGTGGGTTAATAAAATTTCCAATACTTAAATCTAATATTTTTACATATCTGTAAGAGGTGAATTTTTTAAACATGAAAATGGTTTACAGAACATAATCTAAAATATTAAAAACATAAATAACCTAGTTTCAGCAGTTAACCAGTCAAATACAAACTAAGGAAACAAAATTCACGAACTTATTCAGTATTATAATCATGATGTCTACAGTCTTAATATCACAAAGTATGAGAAAGGCATAGTGACATATGTCTACCCAAGGAATTCATTGGCATTTTATCAACTCCAAAATTTGCTTTAAGAACTTGAAACAAATTTTATGTTTTAGAATAAATAAAAACAAAAATAAATATTATTATTGTAGATGTCTCCAAATTCAAATTGGATAATAAATCAATAATATTACAATACTGATAAACTAAAGAATAAAGGTTACTGAAAAAGCTTCAAGTTTGTAATATTTCTTCACTAATTCTCCATTAGAATTTTGTTTCATAAGATAGTAAGATGATGAAAGGTGGTAGTAATTATATCCATTATAGTTCTTCTGAAACTGGTAAGATTGATATACAGGTTGCATTCCAGAAGGTTGAAACTTATTTTTAGGAGAGGCAGTCATAATTGTCCTAGATTATTGTAATTTTAGTATATCATTACTATACATCTAAGAAGCTGACCTACCAACTTTTGTTATTCCAGATTGAAGGAGATGGTTGTAACAGCACTTTGAACACACTCTACTAAACACACTCTAGTCATAGCTGACTAGTTTTCAGAATACAGTCAGGACATTTTGAAGCTTACTATGCTATAAAGTTTTGTGCTAAATTGGACAAAAACATTACAGAAGCTATGAAATGTTCCAGCCTACTTATGGATTAACTTATTTACTGGCACAAGAAGTCCAAAAATGGTAGAGAGGGAGTGAAACAATGAGGTGTGAGAAGGAAAGAGATATCAAAACATTAGAGCTGATTGAGAAAATTCGCAATTTTCTGGATGAAAACTGTCTTGTATCTATGAAGACAATAACCATATAATTTGGAGTTGGTATGACAACTATACACAGAATTATTCATAAATATCTGACCATGCGTAAAATTTGGCCAAGTATGTTCCCAGGCTGCTTAGTTATGAGCATCCTGGTAACAATCTATTTGTCAGAGATGGTCATAAAGACTGTTCCTCATCCTCCCTACAATCAGAGCCTTGCTTCCTGTAACTTTTGGTTGTTCCCCAAACTAAAGGAGAACTTGAGGAGCTGTCATTTCAAAAATGAAGGAGGCCTGAGACAAGGGTCCTGGGTACTTTTACTTTGAAGGACTTCTATGGGGCCTTCTCAAAGTGGCCGGAATACACAAGTGGGTTAAAATCAGGGTATCATTTTTTGACAGAGATTAGAATTTTGTACTTCTTTAATTTTAATAAATCTCCTGAAAAATATCAGCTGTAACATCTGCAGGTCAGTCTCAAGGAAAAATGTGGGTGCTCCAAAGGTTTACAATTCTACGAAGGAAGGATTGAAAAAAAATATCTTGTGTATAGGGTCTATGATATGAGACAGTAAAAGTAATGGGTGGGTGAAAGACAAGAGAGAACAGATGAAAGAGTGTGCAGCAACTAGTTCAGAGAAGCAGTTATTGTAGTAGTAATAAAGAAAAGGATCAATGTATTGGTAAATAGTTAAAGTGTATTAGTGAGTGAATTGTTTGTTAGTCAAATAGCCTACTTTTGGATGTGACCTAGTTTTGTGATATACAGCACTACCCACTCAGATGTAAGTGGTACTCTAGTGTTCTTACTTCAGCTTCATAGAGGGTTAACAACTGATCATGTCTAGTCTGAGGTATTTAGATTGAATGTGGTGCCTTTGCCTACATGATCAAGAAGGCATAGCTGTGTGGTAAGAAGTCTGCTTCCCAACCATTTGGTCCTGAGTTCAGTTCTGTTGCATGCTATCTTGAGCAAGTGTCTTCTACTGCAATCCCAGGCTGACCAAAGCCTTGTGAGTGATCTGGCAGATGGAAACTGAAAGAAACTCATTGTGTGTATCCGTGTTACTGTCTTCACTTTGACATTGTATGATAATTGTAAACAAATATCACCATCATGTTAGTGATATCCATTTCCAATCTTGCATGAAAACATGTCTGGTCATGAGCAAATATTACGTTACTTAAATTTGTAAGGGTTGGCAACAGGAAGGGCATCTGACCATAAAAAATTTGCCTCAACAAATTCTGTCCAACCCATGTAAGCATGGGAAAATGGCTACTAAAACAATGATGGTGAAACAGTATACAACACCAAGTTGGTCATTCATACAATGAAGGAATAGTGTATATCAGAGACAATAGTATATGGCTCAGGGAAAAATCTACTGACACTCTACACAAGTGTTCTCTAAACAGGAAACATCTAATCCAAAAAAATGAAAGATGTGTGTAGACAACAAACAAGCAACATAGCTAGATAGTTCTCATGCTAAACCTAGTGAAATGCTTTGCAAATATTAATTGCTTCTCCACACTATCATGTTGCATTTCTCATTAGCAGTTTATAACTAATGCTCAATCAAACCAACTTAGCATCAATGAACTTGGCTTATCTCTCAAATGAATATTATATATCCAACCAACAAATCTGCTTTATCTTATTTCTTTCCCCATTTTCATAGGTCTGTCATCTATTTTATCTAACTTTCAAAATTATATGACTATTTTCTATAAGGTAATTAATTCTTTCAGCACACAAAACAGAAAAAGAAAAGAAAAAGAAATTTCATAAACCTTTTTCTTTTACTGTGAACTTGAGTGAATATCGACCAACAAGTCCAATACATCATTGATTATTATCATTGAAATTAGCAATTACAAACAAGATATAATCTTTCAATTTGAAGTGTTTATTCTGTTAAACAGCAAAAGAAAATTCCATATCAATTATCATCATCATCTTTTAATACCTGTCTTCCATACTGGCATGGGTTGGACCCTTTGACCAGGGCTGGCAAGCTGGAGGGCTGCACCAGTTTTCAGTCTGATGCCCTTCCTAATGCCTGCCACTTTACAGAGTGTGCTGAATGCTATTTATGTGGCACCAGCGCAGGTGCTTTTATGTGACACCGGCATGGGTGCTTTTACCTGATGCTGGTATGGGAACTATTACGTGGTACCAGCACAGGATTCTTGCAGACCAATCCTCTTCAGCAGGCAGAGCAGCATTAACACTTCTGCTGTGGAGGACGGGTCTTCTTGAGTACAGTAAGGCACCAGATATTTCAATCCTTTGTCATATCCTCCATAAGGTTCAGTGTCCTAGGATCATCCTTCAGTACTTCATCTCATGTCTTTCTGGGTCTCCCTCTTCCAGGAGTTCCATCTATTTTGAGTAATTGATACTTCTTTATGAAGCTATCAACATCCATCTGTATCACATGACCAAGCCAGCAGAGTCTTCTCTCTTGCACACTGCATCCAATTCCTCTCATACCTAACTTTTCTCTCAACACACTAGCAGTTGCACATGAATGCTAACATTACTCATCCAGTGGAGGATACTAACCTCAGTCCTCTCCAATCTTCACATGTCCTTTGCATTCAGGGCCCAAATCTCGTTCGTATACATGCATCATACAATCTTCCTTTCATTTGGAGAAAGAGATCTTGAATTGCCAACAGAGATAAAAGCTCCCTGAATTTTCTCCATCCTATACTTACTCTAGCTACTACACTTTCAGTACATCCTCCCCAACAACTAATTTGATCCTCTAGGACCTCTGGGACATTTGAGAAAAATCAAGCTGGTTAAACTCATTGGGTTGTTAAATAACTGACACTCTTAAATGATTTCTTTTCACCGATTCCTAAAATGGATTGACTAAAAACACTCACTGTGTACTTTAATTAAAATATCTTTTCACTAATGTTCTGAGATCAGCTGAAACATTTCTCATTTATTTTAGACAGAAAAATGCTAAATAAATTCAAAGCAGTTAAACAGCAAATTAGAGGTCATAAAACTGTTACCTACAGTACTAGCATTCACAATTCATGTGCCATTTTGGAAACATTATAAATAGTTATCAAATACATGTGAATGCAATGACATATTTAAATGAAATGGATTACAATGAGTACTGAATAACATAAACAGAGAAAGTTATACTATTAATAATTAAGTTTAAAGACTTTTATCTATTATCTGCAAAAAGAAATGAAATAAATAATTGTGTTTAATAAACTACACAAAGATAGAAACAACTTGAAAATTTAAAGTAAAACAATTTTGCTTTTAGAATATCCACCCAAAAATTTGGGTAGTTGTTTGGAACTCATGATTCTTAGTTCAAAATGTCAGTACTTTCAGCATTCAGACAACACTACTGTTCTTGAATATGGTAAAAATAATATGAAATCAAACTAATTTACTAATATAATTAAATTGTTTTCTATCATTATAACTACTTCCAAAAATTTAGTGGTTTTACTTTTTTCATTATGGTTTAAAAAAGGGTCTGAACCCACAACCTTCACAGATTCTCTGAGACACTGGTGAGATCAATACAGTTTTTATGTTCAACCTGAGCATCTGAAAGTCAATATCTGCAAGAAAAAAAGTGAGCAGTGAGGGAATTCCATAAACTTAGAGTTCTGGAGAGCAAGAGCTATAAAAACTGTTGAATCAAGGACTAGGGGTAGTGGAGAGAACTGGATATGTTGGGTTGAAATGGTATGCAACTAGCTATTTCAAAATGCAGAGGCTGTCATAACAGACATGGAATATGCAAACAGAAGAGAAAGCATGTATGTGAGCCACAATTTGTACTGTGTATTGGTGGGTGAGTCTTTCAGGTGCAAACTAGAACAGTTGTGTGAAGTAGCATCACTGTTCCAGATATAAGACCAGTAAGAGGAGTTTTATATAAGGTTAGCAAACTGATCATAAATTAAGTATTTTCTGGCTCTGAAAAGAAAGCTAATATTTGGCATGTAGTTTTAGCTGCATTACATTATATGGAGTCACCAGAAAGAAAACCAGAGATTGTGTAAGAATTTTCAGGGTTTTAGTTAAGACTACAACAAACAAAATACAAGATTATTTCCTAGATATGAAATAGTGACTGTGACTTTGGTTTGCTGAAACTAACTGGTGATCTTTATCAGAAAATATGGTGGGAGTATGGTGATTTTACTCAGACTGACAATCTAGATCTACAAAGTTTGCATGCATTGCAATACACATCTACCTAAGGACTTAAATTTACTAACATTTGAATTCATGACCAACCAAATATTCTATCCAATCCTTGATGCCTATAAAATGATTACAATAATTTTTTCTTGTTAATTTGTAACCATATTTCTAATGAAATCACAGTAATTTTAAAAATAATTTTGAAGTATTTAGTAAAATAACGAACTTTGTCATTAAGCTGGCATTTAGAACTTACCAAAAATTTTTTTTTAATGATGATGGAATACTTAAATTTAGATACAAACTTTTAAAACATGAGGTCTCAAGCAGGGTTTTATTCACTTCTCAGAATAAAAATTGCCTAAAAATTACCTTTGTATTAGAACTGCTTTCATATTTTTCTATCTGTCTAATTTACATTATTCCTTCCTATGTCTTTTATTCTTTGTGTCATTTAAATTATTTGATTAACATCAAAAAGTCAATCTGACATTTTATATTTATGATTATTTCCTATATTAGCACAAAGTATATAAATTTGCATGTTAACCACTCCAATTTTTTTTTTTAGCTATTTTTGTCAGCACCTGTTGAAATATGTTAACTTACTCTATTCAGACAAAGACAATTTATTTTTAAAGCTTATACATCTATTTGTTCATATGACAACATATTTTTGATTATATTGACTTTGGAAGGATGTCTTATAAAAGTATATTGCAAGTAAAATCTACACTACAAAATATCAAACTAAATTCTGCTTTGCATTGTCTCAGACTGATAAACTTAATTCTGATCAAGGGATTTAGTCCTATTCAAATCCTTTTTCTCTTAAGCAGTTTCGTCAGTATAACAGCTGACATTCAAATATTTGTCTATCTCCACACTATCACAGGAATAGTGACTATGTGAAAAAGATGTTTTGTCAATTAATTTCAAGATTATAAGTTCAGACTTTTCTTCAGTCATTCTGTAGTGCCTCAGTAACTTCACTTAGATTGTCTCTTTCATCATCATCACCATTTAATGTCCAATTATTCTTGCTTGTATGGGTCAGATGGAATTTGCTGAGGCAGACTTTCTATGGTCAGACACCCTTTCAGTTGTCAATCCTCATTTGTTTCCAAGCAAGGTAACATTTGCCCATAGCTACAAGTCTTTCAGGGAGAACTGGAAGCAAACAAATTCACTTGCATGATAATGCTCATTTACAACCATTACATGGTACACAGGCAAGGATACACACAAACACACACATACATACAATATATATATATACACACACACACACACAGGGGTTGGACGAAATAATGGAAACACCTAGCATCATAATTTTGAAATAGCTATGAAATCGTCAAAAGGTTGTTTATTTTTGTTTTTCATTTATTATTAGTGTTGCTTAATATGTTTTGCTAAAATTGCTGTTTCTTTTCAGATATCATCAGAAAAAGGTAATTAAAATTCATTAAAATGACAGATCTATCGGGCTTTCAAAGAGGTCAAATTGTTGGTGCTCATATGGCAGGTGCTAGCTTAACGAAAACAACTGAAATATATGGTGTATCAAGAAGTACTGTCTCAAAAATAATGACAGCCTTTGAGAAAGAGGGAAACACCTTATCGAAACAAAACTCTGGAAGAAAACCAAAACTTTCTGATAGGAACCGTCGGACTCTTAAGCAAATTGTTAGAAGGGATCACAAAAGTACAGCTTCCAAAATTACTGCAGACCTTAATAACCACCTCGAGAACCCAGTTTCCACAAAAACTGTTTGCCGAGAGCTGCACAAAGCCAAATTTCATGAGAGGGCTGCAATCAGAAAACCACTATTTTCAAAAACAAACATTGCAAAGCATTTAGAGTGGAGTAAAATCCTACAGAATTGGTCGCTAGAGAAGTAGAAGAATGTTATTTTCTCAGACGAGTCATCCTTTACCTTATTTCCAATCACCAGCTGAATATACATGTGGAGACAGCCAAAAAAAGCATTTGACCCAGACTGCCTTCTTCCAACTGTTAAACATGGAGGAGGATCTGTGATAATCGAGTGGGGGGGGGGGCTATATCTTGGAAATCCGCCGGCCCAATGGCTTTCCTTCATGGCAGAATTAATAGTCAAGACTATTTAAGCATTTTATCTTATCAAATTCATCCTATGGTTATGGAACTGTTTCTGGAGAGAAACGCAATCTTTCAAGATGATAATGCACCAATTCACACAGCTAAGTTGTTACTGAATGGCATGAGGAGCATTCTAGTCAAGTTGAACATCTTATCTGGTCACCACAGTCCCCAGATCTTAATATTATTGAACATTTATGGTGCATTTTAGAAAAACAAGTAAGGAGTAGATATCCTCCACCATCATCACAACAAGAACTGGAGACTGTTTTAGCTGAAGAATGGACAAACATTCCTTTGGAAACAATTCAAATTTTGTACAAGTCCATACCTCGTGGAATTCAAGCTATAACTACTGCCAAAGGTGATCCTACCCCATATTAAAATAAATTTGTTTGAAATTTTAAGGTGTTTCCATTATTTTGTCCAACTCATATATATATATATATATATATATATATATATATACATACACACTCACACACACACAAAATATAAATATGTATATACATACACACACAATGGACTTCTTTTCAGTTTCCATGTACCAAATCTACTCACAAGGTAGGGCTATATTGGAAGACATTGCCCAAAGTGCCACACAGTGGGACTGAACCCAAGACCACATAGTTCTCAACCACACACCCATGCTTGCACCTTTAAATTTTATCACTAGTTAAAATTTTAAGAAAATATGTATCACTTCTGCTGAAAGTAAAAGATTGCTAAAAAAAAGTATGCAAATGTAGAACACTTGTTCACTTTAAATGCAAATACTAAAAATTTCATAAAATAGCCCATTTATGCTACTAGAAAAAGGAATGTGAAACTGAGAAAAAACGTATCCATATTTCATCACTTTTAACAACTCTGGAATGTCAAACTAGAAAAGAGTCCTGAGATGGTTGCTTGACTTACTAAAAATAGTAGCTAAATTTCCCTCAAATCACATCCTACCTCCTTAAAAAAAAACAGGAAGAATACATAAGATAATCCTAATCGTTAAAAATACAGATGATCATAGCTTAAATATAATTAATTGTAGTCTATTCAACAAAGAGGAGACAGAGGTTAAAGTTTGGAATGTAGAGATCAGTTTCATTATTGCTTTAATGTTTATTTTCCTCGTGTTGGTTGCACTAATGTCAGGACAAAGTTTTCAACAGCCAGATGCCATTCCTGTCAGTCTGCCAACCCAACTCAACCTGTTTCCAAGCAAGGTAATAATCTTTCAGACAACTGAACAACAAACAGCCCAGACATGCTTTCATAGCTGACTGCAAGCAAACAACATTGTCAGTAACACCATTGTTTACAAACCAGAGAAATGTGTAGATGAGGTAAAATACAAACTCACTCACACAAGAAAATGGAGACAGTTTCAGTTTACCATATCCACTTAGAAGGCTTTAGTTGGGCTGAGTCTATAGAAGACACTCTCCCAAAAAGCCAAGCAATGGGACTGAACAACAAAGCAATGCTTGTACATTAATTATCTAATAAAATTAATATATAAACTTTCTTCAGGAAACATCAACATTTCACCATTTATTTTCCAAAGCTATCATGGGTAGATTAAGGTTTGCCCATTGGTATTTGTCAGACTTTTATCATCTCATTTGTGAAACCTAACCTACTAAAGTCTGACCTCACTCCTATGAGATACATTTCAATTAATGTAGTTAACACAATGCATTGGATATGTTACTGCTTTATTCTACTCAGCAATATGACTTCCAGAAACAAATCCATTTTTTTACATATGTAGTTAACCTAGTGACTCTCAAAAATTAGTCTAATGGGACAAATTCAGGCTGGTTAATTTTGTTTCTTCTTTTGCATCTATTAACTAAAAATTCAAAATTTCTATATAATTGGTTGCAAATGTTTGAAAACCATCAAAATCAGCAACATTTTAATGTCCAGTTAACCATGCTTACATGGGTGAGATGGAATGCACTGAGGCAGATTTTCTACAGTTGCATGCCCTTCCTGCAACCAACCCGCATCAGTTTGCAGGTAAAGGTAATATTTCCCCACAACTAGATATAATTTCACAGAAGATTGAAAATGAAGGACACCATATGCATAACAGTGACATTCATTTACAACTATCACATGAAGTAAAGGCAAAGAGTAATACACACACAAATGTGTGTGTGTGTGTGTGTATATATATATATATAACTAAGGATAAGATGAAGGCAGAGCATTTTCTTATGCAGAGCCAGAAATCCAGGATCTGGAAATTTCCAGTAATTATTTTGTCTGTCTTTTCTCCTGCTGCTGTATGAGCATATAATGTGGTTTTAGAGTCAAAGTTTTGACTGCTATTTCAAGCATGGTGGTATCTCTTAGATACCCTAAATTATAATTTTTATATATATATATAATAGGTGCATGTATGGCTGTGTGGCAAGCTTGCTTCCCATCTACATGGTTCTGGAATCAGCTCCACTGCATGGCACCTTGGGCAAGTGTGTTCTGCTATAGCCTTGGACCAACCAAAGCCTTGGACCAACCAAAGCCTTGTGAGTGGATTTGGTAGAAAGTCACTGAAAGATGCCCATTGTATGTATGTGCGTGCGTGTATGTGTGTGTGTGTATATATATATATTTATGTGTGTGCATCTTTGTGTCTGGGTTTATCCCCCGCCATCACCACTTGACAACCAATGTTGGTGTGTTTATGTCCCCGTAAATGAGATTGATAGGATAAGTACCAGGCTTAAAACAAAAAGTACTGGGGTCAATTCATTCAACTAAAATTCTTTAAGGTAGCAGTCTAATGATAAACAAGAAAGAGACAAAAGATATATATCATTATCATTTAACGTCCATTGTCCAATATATATATCATCATCATCGTTTAACGTCCGCCTTCCATGCTAGCATGGGTTGGACGATTTGACTGAGGACTGGTGAAACCGGATGGCAACACCAGGCTCCAATCTAATTTGGCAGAGTTTCTACAGCTGGATGCCCTTCCTAACGCCAACCACTCAGAGAGTGTAGTGGGTGCTTTTACGTGTCACCCGCACGAAAATGGCTACGCTCGAAATGGTGTCTTTTATGTGCCACCCGCACAAGAGCCAGTCCAGGGGCACTGGCAACGATCTCGCTCGAAAACCCTACAAAGGCCAGTCAGGCGGTATATATATATATATATATATATATATATATATATATATATATATATGTCTGTACGTATTGTCGTCGTCGTTTAATGTCCGCTTTCCATGCTAGCATGGGTTGGACGATTTGACTGAGGACTGGTGAAACCAGATGGCTACACCAGGCTCCAATCTGATTTGGCAGTGTTTCTACAGCTGGATGCCCTTCCTAAAGCCAACCACTCAGAGTGTAGTGGGTGCTTTTATGTGTCACCCGCACAAAGGCCAGTCAGGCGGTACTGGCAAAGGCCACACTCATCTCGCTCGAGAAACCTCATGTGTCACCCGCACAATAGCCAGCACAGGGGCACCAGCAACGATCCCGCTCGAAAAATCCCAGAATCCCACACAAGAGCCAGTTCAGCGGCACCGGCAACGATCTCGCTCGAAGAAATCGTTGCCGGTGCCGCTGAACTGGCTCTTGTGTGGGGTTCTGGGATTTTTCGAGCGGGATCATATATATATACACATATATATATATGTATATATATATATATATATATATATATATATATATATATATATATATATATGCGAGTAAAAATAAATACAAAAAAGGTGGGGTTTTTTGTATGATTGTGTATAGAGGAATATATTATTTAGTTTAAAAGAGTTCCAACACTGTCTGTTTTTTATGTTTTATTTATATTCCTGCAGAACCAATGTGGGGTATAGAATATGGAATATACAATATATAATATAATATACAATATATGATATAAAATAAAATAAAATAAAAATGGATGGCACCATGAAAGAAAGTATTGAATGTAGATGAAATATTGAGTGTTCAATATAAAGGATCAAATATATAAATATAAATATATAAAGGCGACTCGAGTTTCAGGGCTACATATATACACACACAAACATCCATTCACAAAGCTTTGGTTGGCCCAGGGTTATAGTAGAATACACTTACCCTGGGTTCAACACAATGGGTCTGATTTCAAAATTATGTGGTTGCAAAGCAAACTTAACCACATGGCTACATCTGCATCATAAATGTCTTGAAGTCTTATGGTGAAATATGCTTTTAATGAAAGAAATTAACTGAATGTGCACAAATGTTATTCAAATATTTGGGAAAAATCATAGCATCTACAAGCTGAAATTATAAAGTTATAAGAAATATTTTTCAACTTATGATATTCAATCATAATTTATGAACTAATACAGTAAGGCCAGTTTAAAGACTGACTGTACTTACTTTTATAGTACTGATAGTAGAAAAAAGTTTAAAAACCTGTTTTTATCACAATAGAATCTACCTGCAGTCAGACCTCATTAACAAATAATATTGCCAAGAATGTGGCATGAACAAATCCCAAAACTGAATCTTCAGGGAAATACAATGCTGTTAATAAAATCATAAATTGCATTACAGAGGCATGAAATTAAAGTAAGACAATGGTTATTTATTTATTTATTCATCTGTTTAAGCTAGACAAGTGCTCAAAAGCTCTCTCACACCACCCCTATCTTGACAAATGTAATACGACTATAGCTGCACATGGAGCAATATTCCAATCAGAGGAAGGTGATATGGTAGTGGAATGGTACAACAGTAATAAAAAGCTGAGAGAGAACCTGAAGAGATTGAAAGAAAGGACCAAGATACAATATCAGGTGGCTTGAAGAGATGTTAGATACCAGTTATACTTAACAAGCTGAAGTTGAAAACAAGAGATTTGTCAATGCTCTATGATAAAACAATCTGAAGCATGAGGTACTCCAGATTGCAGGACAGTAGGTTAGTGCGAGTCAAGATAGTGTTAAGAAAAAAGTGTGCATTTACTATCATTGACACCAAGAAGAGGAATGGAAATGTTGAGAGATTTATGAATCTGGAGAATGCATGAGAAAGGCATATAACAGAGCAATATTGGTTATTGAAGCTAACAGTTACATTGTGAAAAGCACAATTAAGGATATGAAAGAAGGGAAAGCAGCTGGACCACCAGAGACAATTACTGAGATCCTGAAAATGAAGTAGGACATGCTTGTGATCCACATAATCTTGTACAAAGAGATCCCATACTCAATGACTCACATAGTATTATCATCAGCTGCTACAAAGGCAAAGAAGATGCTCAAAATAGAAAATTGATATATCAAATTATGAAAGTAACAGAAAGAGTTAAGAAATGCAGTTTGGGTTGGTGCCTGAGACTATCTTCTGAGTGAAACAACAATAGGAGAGGTTCTTAGCTAAGAGCAAGTTCCTATATCTAACTATTTATTAACTGTAGAAAATATCACAATCCATAGTTTGGAGGTTACTACAAAGTGATGAATGCCTTGTGCAAATTGTACAAACCATGTATAGAGAGATAGCTTCAGAAAATGAGAATAAGTAGAAGGCATTTAATGTACAGGTATGTAACAATCAGGGCTCAGTTCTCATTTCCTACTATTGTTTACTGCTTATCATAGTTCTCTAAGCCATATGAGAAGAGTATAAAACCAGCTGCCCATTGGATCTCTTGTATGCTGATGACCAAGCTCCAATATATGACTGTCAAAGACAAAGAAGAAATTTCAAACAAAGAAAACTTTGAAAAGATTGAAGTTTTAGAAAGAAAAGGAAATAGGACCCTAGCCTGCTACTATCAAGGAAATGCACAATTTTGATAAACAGAAAAAGAGTCGGAAAATTCCATAAGGTGTACATAAGGTGTACACAAGAGATGCATTGGAACCATATGCAGGGAAGAAAGAGAGGGAGAAAAGTGGTTAGGTATGTTGTGAGAGTGTGGCAAAGATGGTAGGCTTCATATGAAACTGCACAAAAATAGATAATAAATTTCTTCAAATGCTCAGATTTCTTAGAACCAGCTGATAGCATCTATTACATTGGTAATTTTACCAGCAGTGGAGGTGGATGTTGTAAAAGTATAGTACCCCAAGTAAGAGCATGGTGGAAAAGTTCCAGGAGCATTTTACCTTTGCTGGCAACAAAGAGATTCTCTCACTGAGTGAATGGCAGATTGTATGATGTTTATGTGTGAAGTGCAATGTTGCATGATGGCAAGACAAGAAGAGAACAATTGAAGGCTCGAGAGAGAAATAAGGCAAGCACCCTATGCTGAATGCATAGTTGTCTGAACAATGAGAACAAATGAGCCCAGAGAAACTAGTATAAGAGGAATCAATGTAAAGTGCAAAAAAGAAGACTGCACTGATACAAACCTGTGGTGCATATTATGGAGAATGACAGTTGGGTAAAGAAGTGCCAAGTGAAAGGAACCAGTAGAAGTGGGATACTAAGGAAGACATGGGAAGAAGTGATGTAACGAGAAGCTGACCTCAACAGGTGGCAAGATGTAGTGCTGAAGAAAACTCATCCAACCATGGAAAGATAATCATAAAAAGATGGTAATAGAACAGCCTCATCTTTCATTCAACTTAAACAAGGACTGTTCTATATCTAACTTCCTACTAAATCTAATGGTACATTGGCTTATGCAAATATCGTCTTTTAAACCAGGAGGGAAATGGCACTTTTATCCAATAACTTTACATTAACAATCTATAGAAATGACAAACCCCAAATTGACAATTAAAAATAGAGTTGATCAAAATTAAAAATAATGAGATATAAAACGTTTACAATAATGGTTCCAAATTCAATCCCACTACGTGGTACCTTGTGCAAGTGTCTTCCACTGTAGTCTCGGGCTTTGTGAGTCGATTTGGTAGATGGAAATTGAAAGAAGCCCATCGTGTGTATGTGTGTTTTGGTTTGTCTTCACCATCGCTTGACAATTAATGTTGGTGTGGTTACATCCCTGTAACTTAGCAGTTTAGCGAAAAGAGAGCAATAAAATAAGTACTAGGCTTAAAAACAATAAGCACTGGGGTCAATTCATTCGACTAAAATACTTCAAAGCGGTGCCCCAGAATGGCTGCAGTCTAACAGCTGAAACAACTAAAAGAAAAAAGAAAAAGAAATGCTTAGCTGCTTCGAGTCTATCAAGGTTCAGTCTTCAGTCCTCTCCTCTTCATAAGGCCTCTATAGACCTTCACAGAAAAGTTTATTACTAGTTGTCCATTGGAACTCCTATATACTAATGCTCTAGTTCAAATAGTTGAATCTATAGGGAAAGTAGATAGGAAATTTCAGGCATGGAAGCTAAACCTAGAATCAAGAGGTCTCAAGGTAAACTTAGCAAAAACTAAGATTTTAGTAAGTACGAAAGAAGACCCTAGTATCTTCAGAGAAATGGCCTTGCTTGATATGCAGAAAAGTAGATATAAACTTCATATGCTGTACACAATGTAAGCCATGAACACACAAGAAGTGTAGTGAAATCATAGGTAGACTAACAGAGAATAGGTAGACTAAAGCTTCATATGATAGATGTACTGGAGCAATATGTACTTTGAGCACACTGAAAATAGATCTTAAATGCCTAGATGGCTCACTAAAAGTAGTTGAAAACTTTTGTTACTTAGGACATGTAAATAGCAGGGGAGGCGGTGGCTTTTAAAATATAGTAACCAAGATAAGAACAGTGGATTTTTTTTTTGGGGGGGGGGGGGTCAGGGAGCTTCCGTTATTGCTAGCAACAAAGGTCCTTTCCATCAGAATGAAGGGCAGACTATATGATGCTTGTGTCAGAACTGTAATGTTGCCTTGTAGTGAGACATGGCCCTTAAATGCAGATTTTTGAAAAGACTGGAAAGAAATGAAGCTAGCTTGCTCCACTGAATGTGCAACATAAGTTTGCAGAAATGACAAAGTACTAATGCATTGAAAGAAAAACTAGGCACAACAGGAATCAGATGAAGTATGCAAGAAAGAATGTGCTGGTATGGACATGTGCATTTGGATGAAGGTAGCTGTACAAAGTGCAACTCAATGTGAATAGAGTTTGCAGAAGAGGGAGACTCAGGGAGACAAGACAAACTGGTGAAGTCACCACAGGACCCTGAGCTTCATGGACATGACAAAAGAATTGGGATGTCTTGTGATATGCAATCACAATAAAACCCACCCACCTTGGAGAAACTGAGATTCTGGAAGCATAATGTGTGTATATATGCACAACTGCCCCTCCCCCACTCAAATTTATCAAGACATTCCCACCACTCATCATCTCTCTAACTACATTAGTCTGCTGCTCCAATCAAATACGAGTAGAACTGCATATTTCAGCTTTTTTCTTCCCAATACCGTTTACTCTTCTTACTACTCAGAACCATTTCACTATCTAGCTTTTATTATCAATACTGTCCTCAAGGCAGCTAGCTGGCAATGCTTAGCAACATTTTGTCCATCCTTACATTCAGAGTTCAAATTCTGCTGAGGTCGACTTTGCCTTTCAGGGTCAATAAAATAAGTACCAGTTGAACACTAGGGTCTATGCAAATGACTTAATCCCTCCCTCAAAATTAATGGCCCAGTGCAAAAATTCAAAACCATTATTGATACTGTCCTCTCCACTCACATTTTATATTGATCACTTTCCTGAGTCACCAAATTATCTCTCCTCCATCACCATACATCTCCCTGCCTTTCACTATGTTTGTTCCACACTATCACAACATACCTAACCACTTGTCATCTCCCTCTCTTCCCTGCCATGCTGTCTACTGTGTCATTACTATTGTGCTGCTCTTCACCATCCCACCATCTTTTCTGCACTGTCAGTCCTCTCCTCTACTCATGTGTCATTGGTTACCCTTCAAATCTCTTCAACCCTGCTTAATTTCTATAGTTGACACATACTTTTCCCTACCTCACCCAGTTACCATCCCTCAACACTTGTTCATAATATTCACCCTATCATTCAATTCCCATCTATCTTTCACACTCCTGTTCCACTTACTTCTGCTCACCTTGAATCTTGAGGGTCCACTCTAACATTGTTCATCGTTTAACGTCCGCTTTCCATGCTAGCATGGGTTGGACAATTTGAATGAGGACTGGTGGACCAGGTAGCTACACCAGGCTCCAATCTGATTTGGCAGAGTTTCTACAGTTGGATGCCCTTCCTAACGCCAACCACTCCGAGAGTGTAGTGGGTGCTTTTACGTGCCACCGGCACGAAGGCCTGTCAGGCGGTACTGGCAACGGCCATGCTCGAAATGGTGTATTTTACGTGCCACCTGCACAGGAGCCAGTCCAGCAGTACTGGCAACGATCTTGCTCGAATGTCTTTTCACATACCACTGGCACAAGTGCCAGGAAGGCGACGTTGGTAACACAACTTATGACTATTTTTATCTCTTTCCATTTCTACCTCATCCACTCCCATGCTCTTTCTTCTATAATGTGAAAAAGCATGTAGCTCCCCAACAGCAAAAAACCTTTTCTGTTCTGGCCCCTTCTTGCTCTTTTTAACCCATCACCTCCTAGCATAAAGCCATCTCCCTCTCTACTATAGTCTGACTCAGTCAAAGGAGATCATGGTCTTGAAGACTGCATAGTGACCTCAGTAGTGCTTGTGGCATAAAAGAAGCATCTAGTACACGCTGTAAAGTGATTGGCTTTAGAAAGGCATCCAGCCATAGAAATCATGACAAAACAGACATTGGAGCATAATGCAGTCTTCAGACTAACTGGATCCTGTCATACTGTCTTACCCATGCTAGCATGGATGTTAAAGGATGATGATATACTATTTCCTTGTATTTTTTTTTTTTTGTTATGACAAAAAATTATTTTTCTCACATTATCTGGATTTCTCTTATATTTACATTTTTATTGACAATGAAGAGGTGATGATTCATCATTCCCTTGAGATTAACTTCTTGATAATTTATTTTCAAAAATTATAATCCTAATTCTAAAAACCAATATTTTAATTCAAATAATTTTGTTATGCAATTAGATATGATTAAATTTACAACTGGTTTTGGAAAAAGAACTGCTTCCTTCTAAAAGCATTTCTTCCTCAAAATACATGATTTAGAATCGAGAACATTTTACTAATTCACAGATATTTACAAGTTTTAGTGTGAACATGTGAAGAAATAGAAATGGTTAGAAGAATGTCTAAATCATTAATAGAGGTTACAAATCTAAGATTTAACAGATTATGCATGTGTACACACACACATATAATCATACATTGTATGTTAAGATGTGTGTGTGTGTGTATGGATAAATCTATAGACTTGAGCAAGGATATGTTTGTACATACAGAGAGAAAAAAATCATGTACAAAGAAACAAATTGTGTGTGAATTCAGATCAATATGTGTATGGACATTTTTAGGAAACTTTCCAAAAATTCAAGGAGAGACTACCAAGTTTAGTGTAAGATGTAGATTGAAACATCTTCCATTATAGATTCATTTTTTTAAAGATCTTTTATTAAAGTAATGTCACAGAATTGAAAGATCTGCAATACCTTTAATTTCAAGAAAAAAAATCTTTTTTTTTTTATATGTATCCTGAAACATTAATCCCATATAGCAGTATTTCCCAAAATGAAAATTGAATATATTTCAGTTACCCTGTTAAAAATAGCTGTTAAATTTTCCTTTCACAGCCTGCTGTTGTAAAAAAAGGGAAAAGTTCACTATTCTTGAAAACAAGGGGATAGTCACATTTGGAAAAACCTTCACTCACCAGGGCTAACCTGGAACTAAACTACTAAATACAGGTCTTTCTATTGACTTCATTTCCAATATAATGAGAAAAGGAACTATCCACAGAGGCCCTTTTTTCAAATGAGCTATGTACTTAATATACCTGTGCTTCACAAAATTATCTATTTGGTTGGTATGAACTTTTTTTTTTATTCCTTCAGAATTTTTGTTATCTTTCTTTTATAATTATATTTATATACACACACACACACACATAGATATATATATTTTTTCTTTTTTTTTTCCATCAGATTATTTACCCGTTGCCAAGCCAAGGATAGATTACAAAGTTTAGATATGTCATTGTTAATATAATTTCACTCATTAATGCAATGAGTTGACAGAATCATTAGCATGCCAGGCAAAATGTTTCACAGCATTTCATTTGTCTTTACATTCCAAGTTCAAATTCTGCCAATGTCAACTTAGCCTTTCATCATGGAGATCAATAAAGTAAGTAGCACCTGAGCACAGGGGTCAACGTAATCAACCTATACCCTCCCCTGAAATTGCTAGCCTTGTGCCAAAATCTGAAACTAATCATCATCATCATCATCGTTTAACATCCGCTTTCCATGCTAGCATGGGTTGGACGATTTGACTGAGGACTGGTGAAACCGGATGGCAACACCAGGCTCCAGTCTGATTTGGCAGAGTTTCTACAGCTGGATGCCCTTCCTAACGCCAACCACTCAGAGAGTGTAGTGGGTGCTTTTACGTGTCACCCGCACGAAAACGGCCACGCTCGATGGTTCCATTCATCAAAAGCTGTGTGGGGACCAGCATGTCAAAGAAAAGACTCAATGTTTCTTCTGTGTTGTAAAGGGTAACTAATAGAGGTTGAAATAGGGTTTGCACTCCAACCTCATAAAACCCTCGCCAGCAAATGACTACCAAACAAACCTATGAATTGGAGGGTTGTCACCCACCAGGAGAAGAGAATCATCTACAAATGGTGGATGCAGTAATGTGCTGTTACAGTGCATGGCCCCATGCCACCATCAAAGAAAATATAATTTAAGTGAATTTTCATTCAAGAAATATAGGATTCCTTAGGCAATACACCTATTGCTGCTTTTACCAATGGTCAATATACAACAGGTAAAGATTTTACGTATCCCACAAATACAAATGCAAAGTTAGTTCTAAAAGATTTTAGCTCAAGCAAGATGGAATAAAACCAACTCTGAAGCAGTACTGCTTTCATTGTTGTTGTCTAAAATACATAAGACCATAACATTTCTTCTGCCCAACAGATACATGAAAGAATATAAACAATTTCATTAATTAGCTATTGCAAGATTAAATTTTTTTTTTAAACAGCTCGCTATCTCTCGTAAAATAGAGCATTTTCAAGCAATCAGTTCTCAACATTTTACAAATAATCTCTAATCAAAAGTTCTCAGTAATCTTGTATTCAGTCTCATTTTCCTTTTGAAATATGCAAAGATGTTAATTTTAATAATATATTTTCCAAAATGAAGCCAACTGAATATCAAAATCTGGAGATTTTTCAAAGATTATGAATATAAGTTGTATTTTTCAAGAAACAGAATTGGTGAGCAAATAATTCTCAACCAACAACTGGAAAAGATCTGTGCCACCATGCTTCTAGCAAGCAAACGCTGGTTTCTAATACTCACAAGCTTTCATTTTGATCTAATCGATAAATACAATACTTCAAAGGATTACTAATAAATACTTGTCAGAATAAGATTAATTTTGACCAACTGAAGATCGTCAAGTTGTGCGTGTGAGTGATAGAGTAAAAAGTATAAATAAGTGCAATGTAAAAGACAACAAAGAAAAAATGTGGCCTCTGTGTCAAGATAATGAGCGTTAAAATTGGTACAAACAGCTGACATGTGGAACAACTAAAAGTGAATTCATTTTGAGATGGTAATAATGTATAATAATACAGTAAAATAATATGTTGGATCCGAATGGTATACAATGTTCTCTCAGAAAACAAAGACACCATATGTCAAAATCCCAAATTAAAATAAAATGGAAAATGTTTCTTATATACTTTGACCATTAGACTACCTCAATGTAGTTGATTACTAGAAAATTAAGTTCTAATCTGAACAATTTATCAACACCCATGCTTTTCTTCCTCCTCTCAAGTGATTTATTATAAACGTAGATACAATATTCCTTATTAAATATATATTCGATAAACTATGAAAAATATTTAATTAAAACAATCTTAATTGAGGTGGAGGTAATGAATACGCACACCACCCGTTTTCGGCGTAACCCTAAACTTAAGTTTATCCACTGAAAACGGGTGGTGTGCGTATTCTTTACCTTCGCCTTTAATTGGTTTGATTATTATTTATCTTGAGTATATTTTGAAACTCTTTGAAATCAACAACGAACGTTATTACCCTTAATTTAGAAATCATTGTGTCACTATATGTATATCCATGAATAAGACACCTGATGAGAATCGGAGATCAAACCAATAAGTGTAAATATTGAAAAATGTTTCATCTCTTAAAATTATGATCTTATTAAAATGGTTTATTGTCAAGAATCTTGCAAGATATAAAAAAAAAAACATTTTTCGGTGGAAGACATGTAAATATTTTCACTGGAATTATAAATATGCACATATTCGTGTGCATAAATATATTTCTTATTCATCCTTACAAGTTTATTATAGAGTATAGTTGTCTTTAAAATATATTCCGCATCTCAGAATGTTTGCATAAAACAATGCAAATAGCTTTGTATACGGGCAATCGGGTGAATCGTTCTGAAAAACTCAAACAAGAAACGATAATAAATGAATGAATTCCATAATGGATGCAAGGATGTAGCTACATGAATTCGAGAAAGAAAAAAAGAAACTACAAACTAGATGACACGTTAATCGACAACATGGCTGTGGTTCATGTGGACCCACCCCTCTTCAAGTGTTCATGTATTAACTGTCGAGGAAGTAATTAACTCATATTTCAAAGTAAAGGTATAATAACTATTCCAAACCAAAATTGTAGTTGGTGAGAAGCTAAATTGTTACTCAATGGAGAACTGCACACTGAAAGCGGAAATATATAAACAGTGATCTTGAGTAATGAAGCTACGAATACATAATAAATATAAATATATATATATATAATATATATATATATATATATATATAAATATATATATATATATCATATATGTATATATATATATATATCATATATATATATCATATATGTATATATATATATATATATATTTGTGTGCGTGTGTGTGTTTGTATAGGCTTTAATAAATTCAACTATATTTGTATATACTTTCGAAAAATTTTACTAATTTATAAATCTAAATAAAAATGTTTCAGCCAAAAATATTCATGTAAAATACACATACATACATATAACATATGTGTATGTGTGTAGATTAGTTATTTCAATATTTGTAGTGCTTCGAGTAATGCAGTCATTAATAACTATACAAGAATTTTTAAATGTAAGAAATTCTATGCAATCGTACAATTAAGTCTATATCCAGGGCCTATAATAATGTATTGATTTGAAATACGTGTGGGTAGAAGTATATTAATGTAGTTGGCTTCTAAATTAATCCAGACAAATACTAATTCTGAATGAAGCGCAAGCGACACACTGTACATATAAGAGCTAATTATATTCATATCGATAACTTGTACACAATTCACAGCACGGCGTTTCACTATGGCAAAAGGATGTTATGGCTAACATTTGAAAATAAGACCAGAACAATAATTAAAACAAAAAAATAATAAAACGAAAATTAGTTGGAATTTTCCCAAGACATAGCACACAAAAAATACTCCCACCTTAAAATAATGATTTATTGAATGTTATTTATTATTCATTACAAAATAATGTGTGTCATTATTATTACTACTACTACTAAATTAAAGAATGACTTTGAAGGCCTACAGCATTATCGAGGAATCTATGAATCGATGGAGAAAACCGTAAATGAAAATATTATGCAAGTTCGAAGATAAAACGTGTCAAAATAAGAATCTTCAAAACCGTACAAAGATTATCATGAAAGCTTGGTAACAAAGATGGAATGAAGTTGATTAAAATATTTACGTTGAACATTTTTAAGTATCTACCGAGGAGAAATATAAACGATAAAAAATAAAACTTATGGCTAATTAAATGAAAATTTATCGACTGGTTATTTATAATTTAACGAATAAAGAAGAAAACATGGTAAATTTTTAACTGAAAACATATCAGAATAACATAGTTTAAAGTCCAGATAACAAAAAGAAAACAGAGTGATCTGTTTAGACGTTGATATGTCAAAGAAAAAGAGAAAAGATATCCCACCCCTTTGATCCAATTTAGCGCGTCACCCTCAAAATAATAGCTTGTTTTCAAAATTATGGCACTAAGATTAGTTCAAGAACTATTCGGGGGAGTAATATTGTGTAAAATGTAAATCTTACCTTCGCTGTTAAGTCGACAGAATGGTTGTACTAACTCAACAAATGTCAAATTGTTTTTTTGACACAAATGTTCAGCATCTGCACTACACAGTACAGCCACCTGCGGACTAAACGTGTTCTGGATAAACTCCTGAGCCGTCTGCTTGCACTGCGCCATCGTTCACTTTTTTTTAATTATTCGATTTAACTGTACAATGAAATGAACGAATGACGATATAACTATCAAACTACGATTATTAATTATTACAGCAAAGTTATCCCAACCCCAGACAAGGGCGATTTTCTGATAAAATCTGGTTGTAAGCTAAATACTTTTTCGACTGGTCGGCAGCCATCGTTTAAGATAACGATCATGCGCTCTCAAACTTCCGTGTATGGAGAAGGGGGACAACTCTAGCATATTTCACATTAATCTGCTTATTTTATTGCTGTTATTTTTTTTATTAATTCCGTATCTGAAATTAATCCGTTTAGGATGAGAAAATGGATTCTCAAAATTTTATCGTCCTTGGAACTAGGGAATATTCTATGATATAATTTTAAGATTCGGATGTAAATAGTCTTATTTTATATATAATTACATAATCTAGTCTAAATATATTTTTACCATAATTTTCGCATCTTGGAAGAAAAGAAAGCTAATGAACGGAAAGCAAATAAAGAATTAACGAAAGCAAAAGCTACCTTAGAAGTTATATATATTGTGTAAGTGATGCTTTTAAATATCGAGAAGATTTCTATTTCATAGCTACTTTCTGGAAATAAAACGGTTTAGATAGTTAGCGACAGAGGTTGCTCTTACAAAACAAACTCCGTCGCTATTAAATTTCTTTGCCTGTAACTTTTACTTTTATCATCTGGTAAGACATTAAGTTACTCAAAATTTCAAGCTAACGACATCTAGAGTTCAATTAATAATGGAATCTCAAGAATTAGAAATTAATGTATTGTGGGAATTCTCAGCTCTAAATACATGCTATTTAGACGTACAGCTCACTACAGTTGATAGCAAGACCTCTTAAACTGACGAGTATTATCTTGTAGTGCTGTGTTCAAATATACCTTTGACATCCCATACAGTCGGTAGAATGTCTTTCAACAACACTCTACCAAATAAATATACCACTTACTAAGATTTAAGTTGCTTCTTATACAATTAGAGGCGTAGTCAGCGGGAGGATGAGGAGAGTTGCCCCCTAGCGCAAGTGTGATGGAGTGCAAAATTTTGTCTTATTCATCATGCTTGTTAATTAAGTTGGAGGCACCAAAATGGTTTTTGCTTAGAGCACTTAGAATCCTCTCTATACCACCAAAGGCAACATAATCCTGTCATACCCCAGTATGAAAGGCAGCAAAGAATAAAAACCAGCTCTTACACTTTTTTAACCAGATACCAAAATCTTCACTATCAATAAGAACTTCTTGTACTCAGCCATCAATGCCTGGAACAGTTTTCCATGAGCTACGATTGGAATAATTCCAGACTAAGAAATGCAAACATTCAAGAGTTGAAATACACACATCTCTTGTGACTTCTCTCTGAAATAGTGTAAACCATTGATAAGGCCATTGTCTATTATTTAATAGACAATGTGTATAGACATCATCATGGATAAGTGGTTGAGAAGCTTACTTTGCAATCAAGGAGAGGAGGTCTGGGTTCAATACTACTGCATGACACCTTGGGCAAATGTCTTTTACTGTAAATAGCCTTGGGCCAACCCAAGCCTTATAAGTGAAACTGAGCAGAAAGAAATTTTCAGAAAGCCCATCTAATGTGTTGTATCTGTAGTTAAAAGGCTCAACCTTGGCATACTCTGTGTCATTCAGAATCATCATCATCATCATCATCATAAGTCTAACTTCCACCTTTCCATGCTCAAGGATTTTGTTGAGAGGAAATTATCTATGGCTGAATACCCTTCTTGTCACCAACCCTCGCCTGTTTCCAGATAGTACTTCCCTGTGACTGTGATAATACTTCCTTGTTTTCAAAGAAGATTAGAAATGAAGAACACAGCTTACAGGACAGTGACTCTCATTTTCAACTATCACAAAATATTAAAGCAAGGAGACAGTAACACATATATATACACAACAAACTTCTTTCAGTTTCTGTCAACCAAATCCACATGCCCAAGGCTTTTGTTGGCCTGGGGATGTAGTAGGAGACACTTGCACAAAGTCCTACACAGTGAACTGAACCCAAAACTATGTGCTTGGCAAGCAAATGTTACCATACAGTCATGCTGAGTCTACCTGAAAAATACTTGACTGAGTGTCCCCCTTCGGTCATGAATGACCATAGGATTGCACTTAGAAAGTTACCCTCTGAGGCACAAGTCTAAGCAAAGTTGTTTACAGAAGGCCAGCAGTCGACCATACATACCAGCCTCCCCTCTCCATGCTATTGATGTTATCCAAAAGAAAGGCAAAGGCCAATACAGCTTGGCACCAGAGACATCACAACTCATTTCTACAGCTGAGTGAACTGGGCCAATGTGAAATAAAGTGTCTTGCTCAAGAACACAACACACAGTCTGATCTGGGAACCAAACTCACTACCTCATGATTGTGACCCAGACACTGAGCCATGTGCCTGACTACATACACAGTAATTCAAGAGTAGGTTAATTCACTTGATTGAATAAATGGAATACTCATTATCATAATTTATGGAGATCCATTTTCTATTTATGTAAATATTGGTTTCATATTTTAGCACAAGGCCAGCAATCTTGAGCAAGGGATTAAGTTGATTACATTGGCCCCAATGTTCAACTGACACTTAGTTTATCAACCCCAAAAGGATGAAAGGTAAAGTCAAACTCAGTGGAATTTGAACTCAGAAGTTAAAGACACAAAATATAAATATTGTGTGAGTGTATATAAATATACATTTGTAAACAATAGTTGTACCAGACATTTAATCTCAATGAAGGGTTCAATAAAGTAGCAATCAATAGGAGACAGTTTCGTACATAACTTTTGAGAGTTTGTATTTGTTTGTCTCAGATGATATGAGCTGCAGGGGTAACAAGTGGTTTACCCTTGATTTATACAGCAAATAAGAAAATGGAGAGGATATAAAATCGACAGACATCAGCCGGTAAACATTCCAGTATGCCTATTTATTCAAATATATTGGATGAATACACACACATGTATTAGTGGTACAGATTAGCGAGTGGAAAAAAACTGGTGACTGCATAAACAAGGGTGTGAATACATATAAGCATATAGAAACAAGTGAGCAAATTGGCAAAGAACTAAATGAGTGTGCAGTTGCTAGTTCCTTACGGCCGTTTCTGCCAAGAGGAAACAAAATCTCCACCTCTTCAGTGTTATGCAGAGATGAGCAGACAAGACTTGGATAATGGATGTGCCCCTAGGCTTCTTCAGAGGGTCTAAGTGGTTGGAGAAGGGGGCTAACACATAAAAGTCAGTTAAGAATAGTTAAGGTGTGTTTATCCTTTTAAATAGAGTAGAATAAGAATAAGAGCAAGAGCAAATTCAAGAATATAAGTGAAGTACAACATAGTACAATGATGTGGGCATAACAAGGGGAAATAAGGTACAGACTTCCCGTAATATATTATATGAGCCATGTTATTTCATCCAGTGGTGGGTAGGTGAATATAGTCGTTCTCAGGAGGAATTTTTTCAGGTGGGATAATTTAAGGCAGTAGTTCATATTGAGTTTCCATAGAACTTTAGTGGTGGGTTTGACGGTATGGTCCATGTTACAGGGGTGAAAGTTTATATGGTCTATATATGTGAAAATTTTTCAAAGAGAATAGTCTAAAAAAAAAAAAACAATAAAAAATGTACCAGACAGAGAACAAAGATTGCTATAATCAACTAAAATACTATGCTTCAGCATGATCACGGTCCAAAGACAGAAATTTATTAAAGAAAGAAAATATTAAACTCTAGAAGTCCTAACTGAAAATTAACCACGTTAATTTTAATCTGGAAGTGCTTACAAAAATTATAGGCACTGTCCCCACTAAATTTCAAAGCAATTAAAAGCAAAAAATATTTTTTGATTTATTGTATATTCTTAAGAATTGATTGAGCACAAACAACAATATAATTGAACTTTAAAAATGCTGAAAGGGAAACACAATTAATGAGAATAATCATTAACCTTATGTAAAATTAGAATGATACTTGATACTCAGTATTACCTAGAAATAAAGCACACAACTGGTGCTGATTTGTTTTATGAGAGTCATTATAATTCTCCATAAATTTATTTCAACTATAATGTTTATGTTATTTGCTGCAGAAATTCACTTTTCCTTTTTATTCGTAAAATTTTGCTTCCATAACAGTAAAAAGAAATAATACAAAGGTATTCCAGCCTTAACAATGCAGTAAATATTTTTTTTTTTTCAATGAATAGACAATGAGTATCACCAGCTGTCACTTGTGAGCAACTTGGTAACATTTATGAATGGTTTTGTTTCAGGTGTTGTTTTAATCTTAACAGCACTTATAAATATATATCGTCATCATCATTGTCATCGTCATCTCATCATCATCGTCATCAATTAATGTCTACATTTTATTCTGGCATGGATTGGACAGTTTGACAGGAGCCAGAAAGCCAGAAGACTGCTCCAGGCTTTACTGTCTATTTTAGCATGGTTTCTATAGCTGGATGTCCTTCCTGACACCAACCACTTTACAGAGTATGCTGGGCACTTTTTATGTGGCACTAGCAGAAGTGAGGTCACTAATTAATTTGCAAGACAAGACTCCTCAACAGAGGAAAGAGTAGTGTTGAGGAAAGTGGCTTGGTTCCAGGATGATGAGAAGTTAGAGTATGAATAAAGGAACAGAAAAAGGTGTCTTGCAATAGAAGAGATACATGGCTACTTCAGTTGGAGAAAAAAGAAAGAGATAAGATAGTGAAGATGTGATAGAGAATAAACCCAAGTTACAGGGAGATTTATATAGTAAAGTTATGGCATAACATTCTAATCAGTCATATGTCATAATGAGTAACATTGTGTGGTGATAAAAACATATTTCTGCTCTCTGACATATATTGAGTGTGCTTTCCTTTCTGACTTAGGAGAAACTTGACTAATAACATATATATATCTATATCTTTTATCTTTTACTTGTTTCACTCACTTGACTGTGGCCATGTTTGAGTACCACCTTGAAGGGTTTTAGTTGAACAAACCAGCCCCTGGAATTATTTTTTAAAAGCCTGGTACTTATTCTATTGGTATCTTTTGCTGAACTGCTATATATGATGAGCTTCTTTCAGTTTCTGAGAATAAGCATTAACAACCTTATTTATGAGAAAATGTAGTTTTACTAGATATAGTAATCAGTAAATATCTGTAATTCCATAAATGTTTTACTGTTGCTTGCTGTTTGAGTTGAGCTGGTCTGTGTAGATATTTTTTGTTGGATATGAGTAATAACTGAAGCAATGTGTGAAAATTTAATTGAATATTTATTGCCAGACATAAAGATATTGGTGTTGGCTATTTACAATGAACAACATACATACTTGTCGACTGGGATAGAAACAGACTGCTCTGAAATTATAAAAATCTATCTGTATGACAACATGCCATCAATCCAAAAATATACCAAGTCAGCTGTGGAAATCTCTGTGGCAACAGAAGTTCTTAGCTGTCTGCTTTGGTCATCTGCATAAATGTTTGGAACTGTTTGATGGCAAGAGTGAAGATGCATAAGTCAGCCACCTTCAATACTCTGCAATTAATAAAGCGGCAAAATGGTCTTTCATTGGGTACAAAAGAACATTCTAGAAAATCGCTTCATACTGATTGGTTGCTTAATAGACAGACCACATGAAACTACGGTGGTTTGCTTGTGTGGTGTCTGACCAATTATTTAGCAGCTGAGGTTTCAAATTACCACTACAAATGTTTTCCTAAAATATAATATTGTATAAATAGATCAGTTTGATTCAAGTTATATTTAAACATTTGATTAATGAGAAAAAGTGTCTTATTAAACTGGTATTCTTGTTTTGCATCACTGGAACATCAGGAAAGGAATACTTGGAACATATCTTGCATGCGTTCTCTTAGGAAATATGTTTGTTAGACTCCATACTTTTGAAAATTTAGTGGGAATTGGTGAGCTTCTCAGGTTACATATGGAGTTAAAAGTAAGATCAGAGGCAGCTACATTTTCAAAATACAGTTTAGGTTTTAGGCAGTTGTTTGTCTGTTTCATCCATTATTGTTTTGCTTGTTTTTTTGGTTTTTTTTTGTGGTGGGTTAAAACTTGTAAATGAATTTTTAATAAATGGTCAAGGGAATTTCTGGGTGTGAATATCATTGTGCTTGTTGCAAAATCATCTTAAGAGTTGCAGAAGAAGTCTGGAGTCTAGAACATGAACCATCGAAGGATCCATATTAGATATATTACAGGACCATATTTGAAATAAGGACATTCAAGAATGGAGCAGAGTGAATGATCTAGTCATAGAATATAAAAAAGTACAAATTCCAATGGGTCAGACGTATTGCAAGGTTTACAAACAAGAGATGGATTTGTGCAGTTATCAAGTGGTATCCAAGAGACTGGAAGGAATCATTCAGGAAAACCTCTAAGATGACATAGTTAAACAATTCAAGCCCAAATGGAAGATAAGAGTGCAACCAAAGGAAACATGATGTTATAGGGACATTTTATAGTATGTTAAAAAAAACAATATCTTTCATCTTTATTCTAATTATTGTACTTTCGCCAGTCATCACAACTTGGTAACAGAAAATGTCTACTACTTTTTGAGAGTCATCTTAGTAGATGGACTTTATTTTCTGTCCACTACCTACTGGTGAACTTCTGTAAAATATATGAAGTCAATATTCATGGTCAATCTGACAGCAACCCCATTGATCATTTTTGAGTTTTGGATGATCAGTATTGAACTACTATTAACTTTGTTCCTACATGTTTTATAAGGACACTTCCCAGAGTGCTTGGATTTTGTATTCTCTTTTTCTTCCCCTCTCTTTCTCCCCCCCCCCCTCTCTCTCCTTAATTCTTAGAACTTTGCTCTTTGTTATATTGGCCTTCAAGCCTTTACCCTGTGAACTTTCAAGTTTTAAGCCTTTTCTGTAATGAAAACAAGGTGAACGGCATATAACAATTCCCAAGGACATTTAATTTTGAACAGACTGCCTGAATTACATATTAAGAGTGTGTGTTTCACTGTGAATGATAAAGATTCTGAATGTAGTGAATCTACCAAGAGAGAAAAATGAGTCCAATACTGTTTGTTGGATGTATAAATTTAATTTGTATCAAGGACAGGGGCCACACAATTGATCTCAGAGTGACTGGGCATTAAAGATATCATACAATGTATACAAGAAAGAGGACTGTGCTGGTATGGACTTGTGACACTAATAGACACTGTGAACTGAGAAAAGGGCTATGAACTGAAGGTATGCACAAAAGAGGATAACTCCAATCCCATGATGCAGTATCTCACTGATATTTTGACAAAACACAGAAGTGACTCGCAATACGCTCTGCAATAGATCTGTCCAACTCATACCAGTATGAAAAATAGTTGTTAAAATTATGACACTAGTAATGATGATAGAGAAGAAGAGTTGGTAGGAACTCAGTATTGTGTAAACAATACAAACAATGAATGCTTAAATAGTGCAGTCAATAAGATTTCAGCTTAACTGACGGAGAATCAATAGAGTAAGTATGCCATGTAATGTTTTGTATTATGATCAGTCAAAACCTTTTTTTATTTTAGACTCACTGGAAGCAGTAGATTTTTCCCATTACTTAGGTAGCAGTCGATTGTTTCTATTACTAAAGTAGCAGAAGATTATTTTTATTACTAAGTTATTCTACTGATTTTGAAATTTATATTAATAAACACGTTATTTATCTATTTATTTTAAATTAAAATATTTATATTAAAAAATACATTATTTATCTATTTATTTATTTATCTAAAAATAGTGGATCAGTGACCATTGCTATTCTAAGCTCCTGTTAGATCAAGGGCCAGAATATCTGATGGTGTTAAAATAGTTAATATTTAATTTGAAATGTTGTAGGTTGGTTGATAGATGAAACATATGGGTGCGAAGAGCATTCCATAAAATACACAGTAAAAAAAAGCTTTGTTAAAATCAAGAGTAAATATATGAAAGATAAAATATGAGGAGCATGACATTATAGCTGTAATAAAAGAAAAAGAGATGAGTCCATCAATTTGGATTACATGAGGTGACATATTTAGAAAGCTCAACCAAACAGAGAACATTGTTGTAAAGAAAAAAACTATATTGTAATGGCTGAAAGGACAAAGGACATAGCATATTGGTGTGCCAGTAGTTTGGATCCGTTGATCTTATGGATTCTCTCATTAATACTTCGTCAAGCACAGCAAAGGTTATGCTTCATTGATGAGGTCAGGAAAACATGACGGGATTTGTCTCATGCTTATCTTTTATCTTTTACTTGTTTCAGTCATTAGACTGCAGCCATGCTGGAGCTCCACCTTGAAAAACTTTTTTAGCTGAATGAATCAATCCCTGTACTTATTATTTTTTAAGCTTAGTACTTATTCTATAAGTCTCTTTTGCTGAACCACTAAGTTAAAGGGATGTAAACAAACAAATACCATTTGTCAAGTGGTGATGGAGGACAAAAACAAAGACACACATACATACAATGAGCTTCTTCCAATTTCCATCTACTAAATCCACTCACAAGGCTTCATTCAGCCCAAGAAGATACTTGCCCAAGGTGTCCTGCAGTGGGACTGAGCCTGGAACCACTTAAATTATTTTTAGCTAGCTTTTAATGTTCTCTGCATGTTAACAATGATTTAACTATCCATTTATTAAATTCTGATACATTAGCAATAACTTATTTTTATTGTATCAGTCTACCTTTTTGTTCTTCCACTGAAAATCCCTCATGTTGAGGAAAATATCCATTTCACAGTAGATGCCCACAACATTTAAATAGTTAAACATAGAATATACTGTTGAACACCAACTATATTATTAGGCCCAGACCTTCTCAACAGTTTTCTATTAATGTTAATACCAATTTAGCTATCTCTCTTATTTTCATCAACCAACAGCTTTTCATGTTTAGTTCCGTTCTCAATTCTTCAGTGTTTATCTGTTGTCATATTCAGAAAAATGTTCTGTGGGTTTGTTGTGAGTGACACAAAGAAATAGAAACAGCCAAAGGCGATGAAATTAGATCAGAATTTCAAAAATAAATTTTCACACAAGTAGATACTGGCATTGCGCTGGTATGGACATGTGGTGAGAATGGATGAGGATAGCTGCGTGAAAAAGTGCCACACCCTAATAGTTGAGGGAACCCGTGGAAGAGGTAGGCCCAGGAAGACCTGGGCTGAGGTGGTGAGGCAAGACCTTCGAACATTGGGCCTCACCGAGGCGATGACTACTGACCGAGACCTTTGGAAATGTGCTGTGCGTGAGAAGACCCGGCAAGTCAAGTGAGATCGTTGCCAGTGCCCCTGGACTGGCTCTTGTGCGGGTGGCACATAAGATGCACCATTTTGAGCGTGGCCGTTGCCAGTACCGCCTGACTGGCCTTCATAGGATTTTCGAGCGAGATCGTTGCCAGTGCCCCTGGACTGGCTCTTGTGTGGGTGGCACATAAAAGACACCATTTTGAGCGTGGCCGTTGCCAGTACCGCCTGACTGGCCTTCGTGCGGGTGACACGTAAAAGCACCCACTACACTCTCGGAGTGGTTGGCGTTAGGAAGGGCATCCAGCTGTAGAAACTCTACCAAATCAGATTGGAGCCTGGTGTAGCCATCTGGTTCACCAGTCCTCAGTCAAATCGTCCAACCCATGCTAGCATGGAAAGCGGACGTTAAACGATGATGATGATGATGGTGATGATATACACACCACAGACTCACACACACAACCCATCCTAACACTACATGAATACACATATTTACATGTAAACACTACACACATCACACATACATAAATTGTAATGTTTATTAACTTAGAAAACACTGCCTTCTGATATTGCTTACATCTACGTAAACACTTATATCTAGAACCTTCTTAAATGTGGTATTGTCTTCCAATCTTCTTGTTACACACACAATATATCCATGAACAAAAACAGAGAGAAAAAGGTTTTCATTTGTTTTATATTTTTTATGCCAGATATAAAATAAGATTACATTTTTTAAACTCTTTACTTTGTCTTTAGTGATGATAGTTGTTTCATTATTTTTGGTATAAACGCCAAAAACCAGATGTAAATATTGGTTTCAAATTTTGGCACAAGGCCAGAAATTTCAGAGCAAGGTGGGGAGTTGATGACATCAGCCCCAGTGATCAAATGGTATTTATTTTATTAACCCTGAAAGGATGAAAGGCAAAGTTGACCTCAGTGCATGGTAACAACTCTGCCAGCTCACTGCCTTGCCAAGACAGTTTATGTCTATTCAAGGTAAATTTGTAAGAAATCCATGAATGGATTCAAATTTTTTGATACTATATAAATAGGAGTGGCTGTGTGGTAAGTAGCTTGCTTACAAACCATATGGTTCCGGGTTCAGTCCCACTACATGGCACCTTGGGCAAGTGTCTTCTCCTATAGCCTCAGGCCGAACAAAGCCTTGAGAGTGGATTTGGTAGACGGAAACTGAAAGAAGCCCATCATATATATGTATATATATATATTTATGTGTGTATATATGTTTGTGTGTCTGTGTTTGTCCCTCCAACATTGCTTGACAACCGATGCTGGTGTGTTTACGTTCCTGTAACTTAGTGGTTCGGCAAAAGAGACCGATAGAATAAGTACTAGGTTTACAATGAATAAGTCCTGAGGTCGACTTGCTCGACTAAAGGTGGTACTCCAGCATAGCCACAATCAAATGACTGAAACAAGTAAAAGAGTAAAAGAGAGAGAGTATATATATTTCCAGAGAATATTATATATTTCAGTAGGAGTCTAATTGTGTATGCTTCTGTATTTGTAGTAGTACAGTAAATACTGTGGGTGTGTATGTGTGTATATATATGTGTGCATGTGTATGTGTGTGTGTGTTGCTACAACAGCTGTCACTCAGAACTGAGGATGAGTTGATAGCAGGTAAATGCTATTTGTTTTAGGTGCCTATGAAGCCATGAGTAGACATAAACCTTCTCTTGTATGTGTATGCGAGACAGACATCATCACCAGCTTCATCACCATCATCATTTAACATCCATCTTCCATGCTGGCACAGGTTTGACAGTTTTGACAGTATCCAGTGAGCCACAGGGCTACATTGAACTCCAGTGTCTGCTTTGGCATGGTTTCTATGACTGGATACCCTTGCTAACACAAACCACTTTTATAGAATGTACTGGGTGCTTTTTTTCATGGCACCTGCACTTAGGAGATCACTAAGTAACTTGCAAGATAGACCTCACCACTCAGCTGATTGAAGAAGTCGTAGTGAAAAGGTGGATTTGTGCCAGGTGTTGTGAGATTAAAGTGATTGAGGAAAAGCTGTCTTGGTGTAGAGGAGATACATAGCTACCTCATATTTAACACACACACACACAAATGTATGTATAATGCACACACTCATTTTACATTAGCTTTCTATGCTGTTATGTGTTGTCAGAATCTGGAACAGTTTGTATCAGGAGTTACTGCCAACCTGGATGGGCCAGAAGACTTCTTCCACATCTGTTTAATTTTAGATTGGTTTCTATACCTTACACTAGCTTCCTGATAAAATTCTTGTAAAAGATTTTTATCCTATTTTGAATTTATTAATCAAATATATACCCGGAATATATTCAATGCTGAATTTTATTCCGCTTTGGACACATGTGCCGAGAGCAACTCAGAAAGATTCCCGTTTTTTTTGAAGAGATATATATAGATAAGCATCATTCCCTTTGCTGTGTCGGATACATAAGGTGTTCGTTTCAGTAAGGTGAGGATTTTGTTTATTTATATATATTTGGTACTATACTATGCTGATGAACGGAAACTAGATTTCATTCTGGTAATCGCGAAATTGGTCGATACATAGTTGAGTTTTTAAAAAATAAAGTTGGTTTCTTTTGAGGGTTGCTTTCCTCGCATTCAGTACTAAAATGTGTTTATTTGGGAAGTCTGTTGCGTGGCATTATTCTGTAGTAATGTCCTTATATAAATATAAACAAATAATTATATTCTTGGGAATAGAAATTTCCCTTATGAATTTTTTTACACACTAGCTTCCTGATAAAATTCTTGTAAAAGATTTTTATCCTATTTTGAATTTATTAACCATATATATATATATATATATATATATATATATATATATATATATATATATATATATATATATAAGGCTTGGCTGCTCTGCATTGACAAGGGGCAACACCCTGAAACTAGTCTGCAGATGCCAAACCAGCAGGGGGACACTGCTGACCTCCCCTGTTCGAAGGTTATAAAGGACACAGGTTTCGTGTGTCACATAGCTAGCTAGAGGCGATGGCTTCTTGGAGCTAATTCACGGCAGCTTTCGTCCTAATTTTGGGACTGCCATGTTGGCTTGGCGATAACTATTAATTTATATATATATATCTGTTGATCAAGAGGAGAAGCAGTTCTTATGGCTCTTTACAGAGTCTCCAATACTGGTATGAAAGAGGAACTTATTCTGAAACAAGAGATTTTGCCTGAATGCTTATAACAGAATAGACTCTGCTAAAGGCAGACATGGTGTCAGGTGGCAGTGTTAAATTAGACAACAGATTCTCCCCAGGTATACCATAGCAGAATAAACTCAGACTGCAAAGAACAGGAACAAATACTGCTGGGCATCTGATCCAATGTTCTTTTAGTTTGTAGGGACTGTGTGGTGTGAGGTGATGAGAATGGTTCTTTAGTACATCACACAGTCAATACAATAAATACATAATTGAATGCTACATATAAGTGCCAGAGAGAAAATGGAGACACAACCACGTAGAATGATTAAGAGAAGATTTATTGATATAATAACGTGTGTCTGTGTGTGCGTCATAGATACAGAAATAAATTGACAGGCTGTCGTGAGAAGAAAGTTTATGCGTGTATGTGATTATAGGCATGGATGTATGTGTGTGTTGTGTATGTTTAAGGATGTTGATAAGTAGACAGTGAAAGAGTTTTTAAAGAGAAGTGAGAAGAATGTTCATAGACACAAGTAAGATAAATAATACCAGTTCATCGTCATTTATACACAGTAGTTGAAATACTGTATCAAGAAGTCGCGGTCATGATACTGAGCCAGTTGCCGGTACATGTCATACATGAAGCTGTGACTGTGATGCTGCTGCCTGGGTCACTTGGTACAGGAGTTCTTGAAGATTGTATATTCATTGTTGATCCATGGTGAAGTAATTCACAAATAGAGAAGTGTTGGAACCTGGGCGAGTTGCTTGCTGAGCTGTGTACATAGAGAGTTGTTGACAATGCTAAGAACATGATGGTGGTGACAAAGATAGAGGTTGCCATAATGCTGTTGGAGAAAGTTGGTAAGTCTCAACGTAGCTGCTGTGGAGTCATCACTGGAACTGGCTGTGTCTACATGGTCAGTGGCTTGACCTTAAAAGGTCAGGAAGCAAAGACATGTATTGAGGGAAAAGCTGGGTTTTTATAGAAAGTAGTAGGCATGAAATAGGGTTTGAAAAAGGTTGTTCACATGATGCTATCTAAAGTCTCTGACTGGCTATCCATGGTCAGTTGGCACAACAGAGTAGGCAACAAATTGTGCCAATACCAACCAATCAGAGTAGTGGACACAACGGGATACAAACAGCATGCTATGCTTGAATGTATATGCTACAAGTTCTATTCACCACCATTGAATGGGTACATTTTCATCATTCTTTTGTTGAAAGTCAAGGTAGACTAAATGGTACTTAAATTTAGAGTATAAAGAGTTAAAACAAATACCATGCGGCAAAAGAAAAAAAATCAAAAGAAAGGTGGCACATTTGATTCTATAATGTTGAAAGATTCATAATAATCAGCATATTGTTGATTATTCCAAAAAGTTTTATTAATTTTGTGAGTTAGACATAGACTACATAAGAGAACTATTGTAGTCTTGTATTGTAAAACTTAAAGGAATGTGGTTTATATTGAGTATTTGCAGCACAGTAGCAAATTTTTAAAGGTTAAAAAGATTTTTCATAAAGATTCTGTTTCCCATGCTACATTATAGGATCTAAAGACAAATTAATGGATAGCATGTCATAATGTTTATATAATGGTTAATAGGCTTACTGTATTTTCAGCATACAAGTCAACATAATATATAGGGTGAACATTCAAGCATCATCACTATCTTTCCAAACACTGCTGCATTTCACACAGAACTGTTGGTCCTCCAAAGTCAACCTACCTATTTTGGCTGTAAATTTTAGTTTGAAATGTTTGACCTGTATGCCAGAAAATACAGGAACTAACAGTCAATGCTCAAGTTTAGATTCTGCCTCTTTCTACCTGTTTTTATTTATATATGAAAATGATTTGATTTTATTCAATGTTCACTGGAAGAGAATCATCTTTTAATAGACTTTGACACAAAGCAGAGCCTAATGATTGGCTACATCTTTGGATGATTTTCTAGAGGGAGGTGAGAGAATTGTCTTTTAGCAATCTTCGTATGAAGTAGATTAAAGTTGCATCTAGATCATTAAAATCTCTATGATGCCAATCTCTTACAAGAATTTACAATCAAGGCTTTGTATAAGAAAACAATAAAATATTTTTAAATGATTTGTCTGCATTTTGGTGTGTAAATAATATAAGACAGAAGTTAGTCTGTAATTAAACACAGCTGCCACAAAATATTAATTGCTGGCATAAAAGTTAAAAAGCATGTTCAGTTGTCCATATTTGAGGTTCAACACTTGAAGATTTATATTGCAAAATATGCTTTTGTGGCTAAAAGAACACCTTATCTAGACAGAGATGTTAGAAGATCAATTCTCAGGAAATTACTACAAATCCAATAACATTGTTATTATTTGTTCTTTTACTGTTGCTAGAGCCACTGTAAAAAGCTCTTAGCATTAGGTTTCATAACTGAATAATTTGATGTAAAAAGAATTTAAAAAATAGGAAAATGTCCAAATTTGCAAATCTCATCCCTGCTATGTTAGCAAGCAATAATATATACAAATTCATTTATATATATATATAGAGAGAAATATAAAAGCATGTGAAAAAAAAAAAAAAAAAGAGCAAAAGCTAACTGTGAAATAATTGATTGCCAGTTAAGTCTGATAACAAATACACTACACTGTTACAAACTTCATTATCATAACTTTAAATCTTATGTTTTCTTTTAAAGATCAAAAGAAGGTGACAGTACAGCTGAGTTTTTCTTAAAGCTACTTCTGACCAGCTCAAAAACATGATCTGAAAGTTTTTCACAAAACAGTCACCTACATTATAATTTTTTTTTTTTTATATTCCAATCTATTACGTCATAACCTGTAAAATGCATTCTCTCAGCCAACTGCTACACAGCAGATTTTTGTGTGCCTGAACTTCTCTTGCAGCTGTTTCACGAGTAATAAGCCAGCTGTGTTTCCAAATCATGTTAATAATCCAAGCAGAATCAAATATAGTTAAAGAACGAGAAGGACTAATCATCAAAAGTTCTTACACCCACAAATTAAAAGTAGACAAGCAAACAAATATATTGATATAAGCAGATAGAAAACAACAAATAATTGTCAAATAAGTGTACAAGTCAATATACAGCATTCTAAAGTGCCAGAAACATTGACAGAATCTATAAATAGACTTGAATGGTTGAACTGGAGCTTTTGGAGCTTTGATAAGTAGGATTTCACTCACTTATAGATCCTGTCAATGTTCCTTGTACTTTATACTGCAGGTAAATAAGCTTAGCAAGAGAAACACAGAGATCATTATCTGATCATTAAAGAACAAAGAAAGGACTGATTCTCTCTACAATATTATTCAAGCTTTTTCTTTTCTTTTTTAAGCTTTCGGGCACTGTATGTATATATTTTCACAAATCAGTTTCTTCTATAAATTTCACCTTGATATTCACTGAAATGATCAAACAATTCTGATAGAGTCAAATATTTACATATGCACAATGGAAATAACATTCACAAGACTCATATATTTAGAATCCCTTTAAAAAATTATTCCTAATAAGATAAACTCACTTTTTTATATGAGTTTGTCTTATCAAAATTTTCAAGATAAACTCACTTTTTAAAATGAGTTTATCTTATCAAAATTTACAGTGAACTTATAAATTCTAGCACAGAGAAAGGACTGATTGATTATATTGACCCTGGTACTTGAATGACACCTTACACTTTATTTTATTAACCCTTGAGGGATGCAAGACAAAGCTGGCTTCAGCGGGATTGAACTCGGAGTGTAAAAAAACTAGATCAAATACTGCAAAGCATTTTGTTTGATGCTTTAATGCTTCTACTAATCCACCATCCTTAATAATAATAGTTTCTAACATAGGCACAAGCCCAAAATTCAAGGGAGGGAAGTAGTCAATACCATCAATCCAAGTACTTGATTGGTTCTCTATTTCATCAACCTACCCCCATCCCAAGGGGATGAATACTACATTCAGCCTTCAGTGCTCTAACACCTTGTTTGTCTGGAAATCAAAGTCTTCCACTTTTCATCCATTACCTTTTCCAGTGTATGTTGGTACCAAGCACTTGTTACCTTGTATCCATACTTCCAGCATAGCAGCCAGTGAAGGTTTTGGGCTACTTTGTCGTGTCTTCACAAAACTTTCACAAGCACTAACAATGTGAGTCATGCTTTCAACTATCTTCTCACACATTCTGCAGAGGTTCATTGCACTTGTGTGGTATATATATCCCTTTTCAATGCTTGATCCTGGGCAGCGATGATTAGGCTTTCAGCCTTCTTTTTTACGTCACCTCCATGATACTTCCTGGTCTTTTAAGTTGTTAGTTTCACAGTGGAGCTGACTATGCAATTCCATTATTATTAATATTAATATTATTATTATTAAGGTGGCAAGCTGAAAGAATCATTAGCACACTGAGCAAAATGCTTAGTGGCATTTTGTCTGTATGTTACAAAAGATTCAACTTATTCTTGAAAGTAATTGAGGCTTTTTGAAATTAAAGTGTTTCTCTTAAGCATGAACAGCATAATGAAGTATAAGCATTCTTATATAGCAGCCATATTTTGGGAAAAGGATGTTTTACAACTATCTTTTTTGTGAAAACAGGGCCAGTTCTAAATAACCACATGTAGAGATTTGTGTCTGGCTGAAGGGTCATTGGTTTGTATGTCATCACTGGTGCTACACTGTATATGTAACAAGAGACTTAAATCCTAATCGCTTAGTACACCTAATGATAAATAAATTGAGCTGCTTACTTCTATACCATTAAAATCATGAATATTTTGATAATTTTCAGGGCTGAGTTTTAAGTGCTCTTGCAGGCTTTGTTCATAATAAAAGTGCTCATATCACAACCCTGTTTCAACCTATACTGCCATAATGCAAAAGAAAGTGAATTCCATATGAATGACCGCAGTACCATTTCAATAACAAAAATAAACAGAAACACCTTAAATAAGCTTATAAGTATCAGCCACAGTATAATTCATATATGACTTAGCCAGTTGGTTTGAATTGCATGGGTTTGCTATACAATAGTTCATCACAACTTGTCTCAATCTGTTCTTATTGTCTCACCCTGATCAAGCAGGAAGATTGGCCTGCAAGAGTCATGCCAGTGCCACATAAAGGCACTCGTGCCAGCTTCACGTTAAGAGCACCTAGCAGAAACAGTAAAGTGGTTGACGCTAAGAATGGCATCCAGATGTAGAATCCAAACCAAATCAGACTAGAACCTAGTGCAGCTCTCTAGCTTGCCAACTCTGGTCAAACCATCCAACCCATGCCATCTTTGGAAAACGGACGTTAAAGGACGATGATGATGATGATTTCAATTGTGATCATTTTATCTTTTTGTATATTCTGGATTACATTAGCCAAACATGTTATTTTTTTTTAGTGGCAGAGTGTTATCTCTAAGATTTCATTGCTATTTCTAGAAGGTCAAGTGACTGACAGAGACCTCTTTCACTGGCTCATTGGATCAATCAAAAAATGCAAACGTGTCGAAAGCTTTCATTTCCATTTTCACTCCACATAATAAACATAAATAAATCAATTGATTTGAATTTCTGAGGCCACATATATTTGATACTGGAAATATAAATTCTTTCTAATTATTGAATATCATTGATGCTGATGGTGTTTCAAATGAGTGATATGTATATAATCTTCTAAGATAGATAAATGAAAGAAAGACTTTGTTGAAGAGAAGAAATCCTTGGAATTATTTTAGTGTCCTAACGTTTCATTTACTAAGGTTTTTCTGTTTGCTAGCTGAAGCATTTACCAACCTAGCTACATCAAATTCCTTTCATGTTAACCTGATTCTCATTCAATATTACATATTTTTCTTTTTCTTGTAATATTAAGACAAAAATTATTTCATCCTCATTATCATCATCATCATTTAGCATTCCAAAGAATAATAAAAATAAAATATAAGAAACAGCTGTTCACAACTTAAATCATGAACGTGTAAGTTCAAATATCGATTAATCTCTCACTAAACAGTTTACTTTAATTATTCCAAGACAATTTGTAATTTCTACAAATGTTTCTTTTAAAATATTTATCTCAAGTAGAAAACATTAACATTTATAATTAATATTTCCATTTACACCATGATTATACTGTTTCATGATAATTTCAATGTGAAATTTTCTATGGTTATAATTTAAGAAACTGTACCCTAAAAAAATATTAATAATTATTTCTAACACACACAAAGCCACGATTAGTCAACTCCAATACCTGTCTGGTACTTTATTTCCTGTTAACTATGGAAAACGGAAACACAAAGTTGTCCTCAGTGGCATATGAATTCAAAACGTAATGGGTTGGAACAAATGCCAGAAGAAATTTTCTGATACTCTAACAATTCTGCTAATTTACCAACCATGGAATAAAAACCAACTATTAAAGTTGACTACAGATTTAAAAATATTCTCTTTTTCTTATTCTAAATGTTAGAAGTACAGCCCAAAAAGCAAAAATAAGTGTGTGACACACTTCTTTTCAGATTTATCAACAAGGGTGAGAGTAGAGGCAACGTTTATACGTTTCTCACAGGCAATTGGGAATTGAAACCGAGTCACTTTTCGCTGTGATATGATATACAAAAGATTTTGATTTTCAAAATCTCACAACAAAGTGTCGAAGTCAAGAGAAATTATGCGTACATCAGCTGGAAAGTTCTGTATTTACTAGGTAATTTCTCCCATTTTCAGATAACAGCTGACTTAAGCACTTTTTAGAAAAAGATGGGAACGAGGGAGTAAATTGCTATTTTTTTCGATAGCTGATATTCATTAAAAACAAATATAAGACAATAAGAAAAATAAACAAATTTTAACAAAAAAAAAAAAATGATTTTTTAAAATTATAAAACTAGATTCTAAATTGAACAAGTATTTCATTCAAATAAAAGCGTAAAGAGAACTGTTCCAAACAATTTGAGAAACAAATTCCATATATAATGGAAGGACAAAAAGATATAGAATTTATTGACGTTTAATTAATTATTGATAAACATTATCTACGACGAATAAGATAAGGCAATGGTTCATGCTGATTGGAAGGCAATAGGAATAAATTTGTGAAATTAAACAGGAATAAAATTTTATTTATAAATAAAATACTATTATCGATTAATTTTTTTTTTAATAAAAATAAATCTTGCAAAATTACGATTTGAATTTAAAACGGAATAAAAGGGTCGAGTTAAGCCAGGAACGAAATACTGTTCACGCCTTCTTCTCTCGCATCATTCATTGTACACGCGACACTTCACATCCCAACATTCCAGATGCTTCCTGTCTACGTGGCAAGTAATACGCATGTGTACCGGAAGTGAGCGGTACGTGGCACAGCGTTGACTGAAAGCTGTGAGAAAGTATCAGTGATACTGTTATCAAGAGAGGGAGTAAAGATAGATAGGGAGTGAGTGAGTGAGTAAGAGAGAAGGAAGAAAAGGAGAGAGAGAGACGGACTAAGTTACTCTTGGAAAGTCTGTTTGACCCATTGCTTTTTTTTTGGGCTTTGCAACTTATCTGTTACATTGATACTCATGTGTTTAGTCCGTATTCTTTAATTGATATCTTGGTGACGTTTTAAGGTAAGTGTTGTTGTTTCTCTGTTATAAATAGAGGAAATAATTCCGTTAGTTTATGGATCCAGAACTTCATGCAGATTCCGTCGTTTTGTCCCTCTGATAAATTGTCTTGGGGTTGTCATTATTTGTAGCGAATTAATTTCTCCTCATTTAAAACCTTATTTCATAATCATATTGATACACTCCTACACTTTGTTTTTTTTTTTATTAACTATATATATATATATATATATATATATATATATATATATATATGTATAGTGTGTGTGTGTGTATAGTATCTCAAGCATTTCCTCGCTGGTTTATTCTTAAATGCAATGACAATTCTAAATCTCAACTTGTCCAAATTGACAACTTATAAAAGCCAATCTATGTTGTTTCCTCTTTACAACTTTCAACCAATTTGAAATCTTTGCCTCTAAGTTATTAACCTTCTCAGATTGTGTGTATCAGCGGTTTATCCTTCCATACAGATAATCCCGAAGCAAATCTGACGACATAATTTAGGCAATATTTAAAGCTACTGACTCAGAAAACTAGAGATTTTCTTCACAAAAATCTTCTTAGTTTTCTAAATTATGTCTTCAGATTGTTTAAGCTTTCTCTATATATTAACCTTAATTCTGATTTTTGGCTTATCTCTCCGTACGGAATATAAAAATCCTGTTAAGGTGGTTTTACCTGCCTACGTGTTGATTCTGTTAGAATGTATTCCACCGAAGTCTCACATATTGTATGTGGATAGCCAGACTTTAACAAATTTAACATATAGAATATATTATTTACTGTGATGAACTATTTCATTAATTGCAGAAGACATATTTATAATGAACTAAATGTTCTGATCTTGGTCATTATTTTCTTCTTACTTTTTCAAGCGAGGTCCTCTCTCTCTCTCTGTCTATATGATCAACATATTGTCAACGTTTGGAAACTTACACGACAACTATGTTTACTTCTTAATAGACAGATGATATATATTAATGAAAGATCGTTTTAAAAATCATCTGTGTAGGTGTGTCACAAACACTAACAGAACCCATTGTGATAACATTTAAACTGACAGCTTGGCTTCTCCACATCGCTCTTCCAAACTTCCATAACTCAGCCGGCCGACATATTTTAGAAATTATTTATAATATAAACTGTTTTTTGCCACCTCTTCGTTTAAGTAATTCAGTTTTAAAGCACAAAAGCTCGATGTTTTAAATGAATATTGATGTTAAGTTACATGTAGACAATATGGAAATAGATCAGTATTCTAATGATTATGTACACCTCGATTTCGGGCTACATCTGTGAATTGATTCTATTAACGTCATATGTATCAATACATCATTAGGTTAACTGTTGAAGCAATTGAATGAATAAGGGTCACACATCGTCCTTAAAAAGAAAACTATCTGAAAGATTTTGTTTTTAATAATTTGTTATATGTATTTTTGTAATGAATTGCCGAATATGCTTTTTTAATTGGGGGGAAAAAAGATATTTCTACATCTAAGAAAATTTGGTTGAATGGAAAAATATGGGATGGAACTTTCAACAAATACCTTTTATGTGCTATTGGTCATTATAACGTACCAGAATTGGTCAGGATTCTTTCTTTTTTATTTTTGTTAATCTAAACAACTGTAGTAATTTCTATTGATTTGAGTAGAATCTCTATTATATGACTGGTACTTATTTATGGACCCCAGATGAGTGGCGAAAAACTGCCTCCGGAACAGCGCCGTACCGAAATAGATATTGCGAAGAACTGAGTTTAGCTTTTTAATGTTCTTACTAGACCAACAGTTTCTTTCTTTCTTTCTTTTTTTTACCCCAGATTTTCATTTCATATTAAAACAAGGTTTTCTTTTTAAGAATTATATCAGGTCTACATTAGAAGAATCATGAGAATATCTCATTGTAAAGTATACTTTAATTTTTGTTTAAAATTTAATTCCTTTGACTCATTTAGTCAGAAATTGCCTCATTACCTTAAAGTTACTACAACTAATTTAAATAAGTGATAGCTTGCATCAGACGCAATGAAGAAATCGGGTTCAAACTAGTTGTATTATTATTAGAGTTCCTGTCAATGTACCATGTAATGTGTCAGGAATACCATGATTTAAACGTGCAATCTTATTAACAATCAGTTAATATTAGAGTCCTGATTTTAAGTTCCCTTTGATACCCCAATAATCAAACCACAGTCAAGTGTGAGCAATGATTTAATTCTGTCTCTACAGCTGTGGCTCTTAATTTATTTTATGCAATGCCACTTTTATTGTTGTGCACATAAACGGGCATTGTCATTATGTTAGCAAGAAATATATAAAAAAATATCTGACTTGAAATCATTTTTAACGTGATAAAATGGTTTTATTTATTTTCATTATCTGTGTTAGAGCATTAATATGAACCCCTGATTCTACCATTTAACAGATCTTCACACCCTCACATAGTGGCATACCATATAGTGTTTAGAAACTTCTGTAACTTGAATGTATGTCAGTTTGTTGACGCTGTGAAAACAAAATTCAGTGTCATATTACAACAATTAGAAACCGCCCTCATGTTATTGTTGATTTGATTTTATTGTATTTTATTAATGTTATTTATGGTTCTATATATTTTAAAAATTTCAAATTCATTATTATAGTTGATATTGATAGATTAAATTGGCTTGATAAAATAGGAAACAATTTAAATGATTTTAGAAACGTTTTCTAAACAGTAGCAGTTTAGATTAATTTATAAATGTTCTCAAATTATACATAATTCAAAATAATTTAGAAGGCACCAATACTGGGACCAGAAATAATACAGAGAGTAAGCCTTTCAGGCCTCAGCAATGCTTTAAACTGAAAAGTAACTAATTAAAATCTCATGTTGGTGACGTTCCATATTTAGTTCTGACTTAGACGTCTTCCTTTTCTAGTGAACCTGGAGTTTTGGACCATGACCCATGTCTACAAAATGTCTAAAACTCATCTCTGTGATACAACCAAACTGTCTATTTTTGCTTACAGTAATAAACCATTCTATCTTGCTACAGTCGACTGTTGAAAGTTATTTTGACCACAGACATAGTAGAAACAAAAGGATGTGAACCCCCACCCAGATTCCATGGCTAATTTTTTAGTATCCTGTTGATTTGTCCATCTATGATTCTTTTGGTGTGCCACTGTAGAGATAAATTCTTTCTCAAACACGTTTATGAAGTTGGAACTTCCTCACTAGATCACTCACTGACTACAAGAAAATTAACATGAAAGTCAAAAGAAAGAAAAAGTTATTTGAAACATTCTTTTATTTTCATGATAAATTTGGCACTTCTAGAGTCCATCTCCAGACTGCACACAGACTGTGTATAAAATGAGTGCACTTATTACTGCTATTAGGGTTGTTGATTGGCAGAATCATTAGAACATTAGATAAAATGCTATGCAATATTTAGTTTTGGCCCTTTATATTCTGAGTCTAAATCCTGAGTTCAACTTTCTTCCTTTGATGAAATAAAGTACCAGTCAAGTACTGAGGTTGATTCACTTGTGCAACCTCTTCTCTTGAATTTGTAGCCTGTTTAGAAACAGATTGACAGAGTATTTAGTTATAGCACTTTATGTTCAGAGTTCAAATCTCACTGAGGTCAACTTTGTCCTTCTAGAGCCAATAAAATTTCCAACCTTGTGCTTTATATTAAAAAACAATATTATTATTATAATCATTTCTAATATAAACTCTGAAAATTGGGAATAGTGTTTGAGTGGTACTTCCTATTAGTAACTCCAGAAGGATACAAAGCAAAGTTGAATTGAAGAACATAAAGGACTGGAACAAATATTGCAATGCATTTTGTCCAATGCTTTGATAATTCAGTCAATCCATTGTCAAATGTGATAATTTAGGTGGACTGCCATACATGCTTTTAATGGTTTGGTTTAGAGCAGGCACGGGCAACCTTTTTTTGAGAAGTGGGCCACATCATGATCAGGTGGGCTGCACTACTAAGAAAAAAAATTCCAGGTAATTTTTGATTAGGTAGGTCACAATTTGCCCATTACTGGTTTAAAGGAAGGATGGGCTATGCACATAGCCTTCGCAGGCTCTCCTATAAAACTGAGATTGATGCACTTGAACTGTTGATGGTTATGTAGAAAATATGGGCAAGAATGTAATATTCAAGAATATTACATTCAGGTAAGGAGAGGTGAAGAATTACAGAAAAGTTGTTAGTGTTAGATCTCGGGGACACAATGTGAATGATGAGAGAAAGCTAAATTATGAGGTAGTTTTATGTATAATACTAACTGTGCAGTGCTAGTATTATTCATAACACATCCTGTAAGACACTCAATGTTTTATCATGAGATAAAAGATTCCCTTGAGAGAAAGGTCTGATGTCTCAACAACATGGTTAATTCTCATGATTGAATATGACTTAATAGTTGCATGTTCCGTGTTTCTGCTCTCATTTTTCAGTAGACACATCCTTTCATGCTCTATGCCATTTACCTTGTAGAAATTTAAATATATGACTCGTGTAGGGAGATAGGGCTGCACTCTAGCACATTGGTAATTTTTTTTTATCAACCCTGGGAGAATTAAAGGCAAAAGTGACCTCAGTAGGATTCAGACTCAGAACATTGACCCAGGACAAATATTGCAATATTCTATATTGATTCTACCAATTCACCACCTGCTAACAAATACCATTGTAACATCATCATCATCGTTGTCGTTTAACGTCCGCTTTCCATGTTGGCATGGGTTGGACGATTTGATTGAGGGCTGGCAAGCTAGAAGGCTGCACCAGGATCCAATCTGATCTGGCAAAGTTTCTACTGCTGGATGCCCTTCCTAATGCCAACCACACTAAGAGTGTAGTGGGTGCTTTTTATGTGTCACTGGCACGAGGGACAGTTAGGCAGTACTGGCATTGACCACACTTGAATAGTGCTTTTTATGTCCCACCGGCACAGAAACCAGTCAGGCAGCACTGGCAATGATCACGCTCGAATGGTGTTTTTTATGTGCCACCGGCACAGGACCAGTCAGGCGACACTGGCATTGACCACGCTTGAATGGTGCTTTTACGTGTCATTGGCACAGGTGTCAATCAGGCTGTACTGCCATCGGCCACAACAATGACTTGACTTGACTCGACAGGTCTTTGCAAGCACAGTTTATTGCCCAATGATTGAAAGGACCAGATATGCTGCACTGGCATAAGCCACAGTCACTGTCTCACTTGGCTTGCTGGGTCTTCTCAAGCATAGCATATCTCCAAAGATCTCAGTCACTTGTCATCGCCTCTGTGAGGCCCAACGTTTGAAGGTCGTATATGTTATTTGTGATTTTCAAAATATCACAGGCGATATTGCTCTTGTTAAAAACAATAAATCATGTTTTTCTTTTAGTATTTCAGTATTATCTAAACTCAATTAAAAACTGGACAACTTACTACCTTCATCTGTTACTCTGTGTTAAATAACTGGTATTATTTGACCATTGTTCAGTATTGATTGAACAGATCAACACCCAATGGTGTTTCAGCCATAACCATCTTTTTTAAAGCATATGTGGGATTTTCTTATCTTCTGTCTCCTTTTATTTTTAAGACACTAGGATGAAATTCCAGGAAGATTTAGATGTTCTTCCTAACAAGTCAAATAACCACATACCTTACTGTTATTTATTATTTTTGTGTAATCATCACTATCTCAAACTACACCTATCAGACTTGTTGACCAGTAACTCCCTCTTTATCCATTACAATAATCCCTAAACATCCTTCTAGAGCCACTATCACTCTTGATTCTATTTTAGAGAATAGCACCTGTTTGGTAGATGAATTCTTATTCATATGATGTATGACTTTGTAGAGTTAGTTATTATTGGGCATAATGATTTAAATTTATAACAAAAAAAAAAAATTAATGATATATCATAATAGTAAATGTTTTGAAAAATGTTCATGTATCATAATAGTAAATGTTTTGAAAAATGTTCACAATAACTGAATTTGTTGTTCTTTTGTGATAGAAGTGGGAAGTTGTTTAACAACTAGGAATGTGAAGAAAAGAAAACCAAGCATTTCAATAAACCTTTGATAAAGTTATGTCTAGTAGCTAACTAGATATTTTATTGATTATCACTTGATTCAATTTGTTCATTCAACTGACTTTTCTCATGCAACCATTTAGTCTTTCTTATTTGACATGTTGTACTCAGGAACACTTGTTCATTTGTTTTAAGATGATATGGTGAACTTTTGAAGGAGATTTGGTTGCTAATTCTAACCGGTCAAGTAACCATATAAAGACTACTTCGTTGACTCAATTTAGTATGATAGTTCCAGTTGGGAACCTGAGATCTTTCATTGTGGGAAAATTAACAGATAATGAACACCATTACTGATAAACTAACAATAATTTCAACATAATGAAATATCTTCCATTAGCAGAGGTCACATTTTGAAGTTTATTTCATTAGTTTTCTCCATGTTATCTGATCCCTAACTGTTTCCTCTACCAAATTTTGAATGTTTGTGGTTTTGCTTTGGTTATCATAACTACCAATTCTTTACCCCCAGACTGTGCAGATTATGCCACTTTCCTTCATAACATCCACTTCCCTCTCTCTTTGAATATATATGATTCTTAACCCATAGCTATTTCCACTTTGCCATTTAGTCTATTTCTTAAATTTGCTTACGTATTCAACAAGTTAAATTCATTTTGTAATAGATATATTCTATTTTAGTTTACATGTTTTTCATGATACTAGAATTTGCTCCAACTATTTCTAGTTTTTTTACACACACACGCACACATGCAAGACGAAATTAAATATAAAAAATACACTCTGATGTAATCAACTAGAATTTCTCTTTCTTTGAAATATAAGCACTTCCAACTTTCTTTAAGCAAGACAATTGCAAGTCAATACATTGTTCAACATGTAACATATGGTTTATGAGATGTATTTTCAACATCAGTATAAAGAACTGGACTTTTAATTGATAGTAACTACATTGAGATTCTTAAGACATTTTTTTGTTTTTTCTGAGACAGTTGATTTAATGGATCTTTTATGTATGCATTTTTATCTCTCTTTATAGAAATCATATTCATGAACTTGACCTTTCATTGCTACTCTATCCTTAATATTTAGAAGTATTTTTATCATTTGTAATATACTCTGATACAATTTTGTCATTAATAAATTAATAGCAGTAGTTCACTATGGTCAAACATCAGTCAGAAGCAATTCTTCTTCTAAATCCACAGGCTTTTATTAAAATTGTTCACACATTGTGATTTAACCCTTTAAATGCAGAATTAAATTTCATGTTAAATATCTACCAAAAATAGAACTGGTATTTTCTGCAAGTCAAGTTGCCTCCGTAAACTTGACATATCTCAACAGAAAATAGTTTCAAACATGGCATTCCTCAACCAAAGATTGGTATACAAAACTGCTTTTTGCAGTAAATGGGTTAAGATACACATACATCAGCTGATTCCTGTTGCTGTTTCATAAGTTATAGTAGTCTAAGCTTAACCTTTTTGTTACTACATTCCTGTTGAGATACATTCTTTGTTATAATTTATTTTAAAAATTTTGAAGAATTTATTAAAATAACTTTATCAATATTAAGCTGGTGTTTGGAACATAAATTAGCACCAAATTTTGATGAAAGATTATGAAAATTATACATTGTTCCCTTTGTGTACAATGATGGAACTGTATTTTGCTGTGGTATCTACTTTAAGCTAAAGGAACCCCTCTATCGTCAGTTAAGTGCTTTTGTTAACATACTGTAGCACCACCAACAATCCTTTGGCTAACTAAAACTCTCTCTCTGTATATGAATTAAAAATAAATGTAAAATGTTTTAAATGCAATTCCCTTGTGGTATTAGAAATAGCAGAGCTGCTACTTTTTTTTTTTTTTCAAAATTGCTACAGTGTAATAAAAACGCTGACCCTCCAGAAATGTAAAGAAACAAAGTAGAAATCTCAATTTATTGATAACCATTTTTAACTGATGTGTACTGGAATCTGCAATGAACATGTGATATGTTATCTTTCACAGGTGGTTTTATTATCATCATTATTTTCTATTTCTGTTTTTCTATGCTGGCTTATGTTGGGATGGGTCTCATCAATCACTGAGTGTGGACTGGGTGCACTGTATTGTGCTGTGGGTACTAGAAAGGTTGTCTCATGTAGAAGGATGAAAGAGTTCCCTCTGCTCTAAACTAGTAACCCATGATGCAGCTTGCAGTGTACTCGGTGCATTTTATTATGTTCTTATCTCTGGAGAGGTTGTCTCATGCAAAAGAACTAAGTCTCTTCTACCCTGTGCCAGTTCATTTTTCAGAATCACTTCCTGCTGACACAGGTAGCTTGTGATGTGACTTGCTATGTTCATCTTGTTTCTACATTCCATCAATGTATGGAAGAAATTTTAGCTGTTACAAGCATAGAAATAGTGATCTTATGCAGCTTAGTATAAAGATTGTCTACATTATGTGGGTAGAGGTAGGAAGGAAGAGGTTGAAAAAAGGTATCTTGGGCAAGTGTGAGTAATTCTGTCTCAATAGTTCTATGCTGCATATTGAGCAGTTGCAAGGCAGTTGTTGCATCTGGTGGTAAAGGACAAGTGAGTGGATATGCTATCCCATACCATGCTGGGTTGTGTATAAATACAAGGTAAAGAGATAGAGGTAGGGAGGCCAGAAAAGAGAGTGATTGTATTAATTATCAGTTATTGCTACAAGGCTAAGAGACAAAGTCCAGACTATATAATATGTGACAGTTTGTACCTGAATTAAAAAATATAAATGATGGTATACACAGCATACATATTTGTGAGTCTCTAGAGAAGGGAGCCAATCAAAGAACCCTCTGGATCCAGAATTACCCTGACTACCAAGGCTAAAAGCTCTATCCAAGCTGTGATACTCTGGCCTGTACATGTCTACTGAGAGTAGGTCCATTCTCTTGAGCTCTTACTAGCCCTTTAATAAATTTACTGAAAATCAGCACCTTCTTCAGCCCACACGTTCTTCTCCAAATGAGACTTAAAAAATTTAATGAGGGCTTGGCATGAGCCTTTTGACCATGACTGCAACAAAATGTGTTTTACCATACCCATCAGATAGAGCAAAAATGCATAAACCTCCTAGCTTAAAAAGGCTGCAGGGCAATTTATATGAGGGATTCCAGTTGATTGAACCACCACCACATTTTGCTAAGTATGTTATCACTATTTTACACAACTATTTCTTAGTAGAATGCTAGCATTGAAGTTCTAATGGTGCACTGCCCAACTAGTAAAGGGTTGTGAACACCAGCCAATAATTATTATATGAACAAGAGATTTTAAAACAGATAATATTAAATTAAATTAATTATCTTGCCTTTCCAATGATACTTCTACGACTTTCACTCATATTTTGTTGACAAGATATGTGCATGGTAATCTCATACAGCTTTTTTTGTTTCAGTGCATATTTATATTGATAGGGCTGCACTGGTCTGTTTATAAACAGTACCTGAAAAAGAAAAGTGAAATGTGTGTGTGAGTATGTGTGCACATATACATCTGTATACATCTGCATAAAGATGTGCCTGTCACTAAATATGAATGATACTTGTGGAAGATGATGAAGGAAGACATCTCTAATGTAAATACACACATCATCTTTTAACGTCTGTTGTGCCTGCTGGCATGGGTTGGATGGTTTGACTGGGCTGGCATGGTGGAAGGCTGCGCCAGGCTCCAGTCTGATTTAGCATGGTTTTCTCTGATTTGATGTTCTTCCTAATGCCAACCACACCAAAATGTAATGAGTGCTTTTATGTGCCACCAACACGACACCAGTATCTGGCACAACTGTAGTTTTGCTCGGCTTGATGGGTTTTCTTCTCAGGCTTGGCATAATGCCAAAGATCTTGGTCATTGCTTCTGTAAGGCCCAACACTCAAAAAAAACTTGGCCACTTTGCCTCCATAAGGCCCAATGCTTGAAAGGAACTCAGCCACCTCACCTCCGTGAGGCCCAACACTCGAAAGGAACCCAGCCACTTTGTCTCCATAAGGCCCAACACTCAAAAGGAACTCAGCCACTTTGCCTCCGTAAGGCCCGATGATCAAAGGTTGATTTTTTATGTGCCACCAGCATGGGGACACTTGGCTTGATGGGTCCTCTTATGCAGAGCACGTCGCCAAAGGTCTCAGTCACTAGTCGTTGCCTCTGTGAGGTTCAAAGATCATACTTCACTACCTCATCTCATGTCTTCCTGGGTCTACCTCTACCACAGGTTCCCTCCACAGTTAGAGATCAGCACTTCTTTACATAGCTGTTCTTGTCTATGCGCATCACATGACCATACCAGTGTAGTTGTCTCTCTTGCACACCACATTTGATTCCTCTTATGCCTAACTTTTCTCTCAAGATGCTTACACTCTGTTATCAGCATAGAGGAGCTTTCCGGGTCTGCCTGTCTTGAATTCTACTGTTATTGCTTGGAGGTCTATGATAGACAAGAGGGAGCTGAGCACCAATCCTTGGTGAATCCCCTACTTGTACCCTGAATTCTTCGCTGTACTTATTACCCACCCTCACCTTACTGGTAGCGTCTCTGTACAAGGCTTGTACAGCTCTCACCAACCACTCGTCTATCCCTTGTTTCCACATTGATCACCAGATAACAGATCAGGGGACTCTGTCAAAAGCTTTCTTCAAGTCAACAAAAGCCATATATATGTGTGTAGAGAAAGAGAGAGATACATATTGATACTTAAATTCATTTTGGATATTGAGTTTTATCAGAAAACAAAGGACCAAGATTACTAGTAATCCACCATGCTCATGAAAACCTGTCCATCTTTGCAAAAATGAGGTTGTAAAAGTATGTCATCAATGTCTATGCACCCCTCCCCACACCTAATCTGTACCTGTCAAATCTTCCCAGCTACTCATCTTCGTAACACCCCTCTGCCTATGGTGCTATTACTCAGCTGCTGTAATTATATGAGAACAGAACTGCACATATTCCTTCCCCTCTTTGTGTGCTACCAGTAACCCGTCTTCTTAGAATCACTTTCCTTGCCACATGTTTTGCACTCCCAACATCATCCTTTATCACACTGTGTCCACTAAAACCCATTTCTTTGAAAACCTCATCTATGCTATCAACAGCCCTTTTTGTAACTCACTATGTCCACCCTTTTGTATACTTGACCTGTGTATCTTCTATCTTCCTCATTCTTCACCTCATCTCCCTTACCTATCTACCCAGCTATCCTCAACTCTCTGCCCCTATTTTCTTGCTATCCACCTTCTTGTATATCGAGGCTGATCCCTGATAACTCATGTTCACCATTCTTTCTCCCTTTCCTGCTGGAGTACCCATGTAGTTTCTCTACAACAAAACACCTGTTCCTGTCCCTTTTTCAATATTTAGCTTCTTTACACTTGGCATAAATCCCCACCACCTTCACCACCATCCACCAGCCACCATCAATATTGTACCTCCATTCTCTGAAGGTCTTCTCTTCCGAATTACTTGATGACCCCACTAGTGCTGGTGTGGTATCTGTATGTAGAAATCTTGTCAAAGTAGACACTGGAGACCAGCAAAGCCCTCAGGCACTAGTCAGATCCTGTCAAACCATCCATTCCTTAGCAACATGGAACAGATCTTAAATGATATATGTATATATGTCTGTATACTGTATATTTATATAATATATACTCATCATCATCAGCTAGCGTTTGCTTTCCATGTTGGCGTGGGTTGGACAGTTTGACTGGAGCTGGCTAAGCAGAACACTGCACCAGGTTTCAGTGTCTGTTTTGATATGGGTTTTTATGGTTGGATGCCCTTCTTGATACCAACCACCCTGCAGAGTGGACTGAGTGCTTTTTACATGGCACCAGCACAGGCAAGGTCAGTTTTTGCATGGCTTTTACAGCAGGATGCCCTCCCAAACATCAACCGCTTTACAGTGTGGACTGGATGTTTTTTATGTGGCACCAGCACTGGTAGGGTCATCAAGTAACTTGCAAGACAAAGATCCTTTGAGAGAGTAGGGGGCATTAGAGGTGACCTTGTGCCAGATGATGAAAGGTTAGAGTGTTTCAGGGAGACAGAAACAGGTGTCTTGCTGTAGAGAAGGTACATGGTTACACAGTCAGAGAGAGAGAGAGAGAGAGAGAGAGAGAGTGTGATCAAGAATAAGGACAGAAGAGATACATGGTTACCCAGCTAGAGGGAAGAACAAGAGACAGAGAGAGAGAGAGTGCAAGAGACAGCAGGAGAGAAAGCGAGATGGTAGCAAAGTGCCAGAGTATACTCACATGGAATGGGAATCAGAATTTAAATGGAATTGTAGAGTAGAGCAAGAGAGATAGATAGTTTCAAGTACCCGGGATAATTTTAAGTATTAATAGGTTCTGCCTTCATAATTCAGTGTGAAAATAATATATATTAATTAGAGAAGAGGTTGACTAGAGAGATGTATGATGAGTAGAAGGGTGTTTGGGAGAGCGTGGTGATGGTTGAGCAATAGAAAAATGAAAGAGTTTCAAAGATTGGGTGGTCACTAGATATAGACATGACAGGAACATATTGTGTAAGAAACCCAATTGTGTGTACATGCGCACGCACACACACACACACACACACATATATGCACAGGCACACTCACACATATACATATGTCTTCCATTTTCATCACTGCCTCTACTTTAACACTGGTTTCACCATGCTTTTACAAGTGGGAGTGTGTTGAGTGCTGTGTGTCACCAATCATTTCAGTCCCTTGTCATCTCCTTTGAGAGGCTTAACATCCTGAGATCGGTTTCTAACACTTCACTCCACGTCTTCTCGGTCTCCTTCTTCCACGGACTCCGCCTATTTGAAGTGCTCTGCACTTCTTTATATAGCTTTCATCTTCCATTGCATCATACATCCTTAGCAGCACTGTCTTCTCTCTTATACCCTGCATTGGATTCCTTTTATATGCAGTTTTACTCTGAGCTCATTTGTGCTCCATTGCTTGTGCACATTGACACTGCATATTCAGTGGAACATATTTATTTCATTTCTTTCTAATCTTTGCAAGCCCTCTGCATCCAAGGCCCATGTCTCACTACCATAAACATTGCTGCAGTCCATACACAAGTATCTTACAATCAGCCTTTCATCCAGAGAGCGGAACCTTTTGTTAGCTAGAGAGGTAATAGTTCCCTGAACTTTCTCCAACCCATTCTTTTTCTGGTTTCTTTACTTTTGGAATATCTACTTCCACTACTACTAATGCCAGCTAGTTAACAGAAGCTATCAATTATTTTTAGGAATCCTTCTGAGCATGTGAAAGAATGTTCAAGCTTTGCTGAGCCCCTGTCCACTACATTCATTGCTATACAATTTACTATCAATTTATTGACTATACTTCAACTGCTACCTTCCTCAGCAGTTACCAGATCATCCAGGTCAACAAATACTAGTTATAGTTGCTTACTCCTAAGTACTTCTACTATTGTTTTACTAGTTATGTGCATGTATATATGTACATCATCATCATTTAATGTCCATTTTGCATGCTGGCATGGGTTGGACAATTTGACATGGAGCTGTCCAGACTCCAATTGTCTGTTGTAGCATGATTTCTATGGCTGGATGCTCTTCCTAACACCAACCACTTTACAGAGTGTGTTGGGTGTTTTTTACGTGCCACCAGCATGGATGTGTTTACACAACAATGGCACAAGTGCATTTTATGTGGCACCAGCACCTGTAAAGGACAGGCCTGTATGTATGGATGACAGCGATTTTACTTAGCTTGGTGTGTCTTCTAAAGTACAGCAAATTGCCACAACTTCCAGTCCCTTGCCATTTCCAAATTTTTATATACAAACATGTATACATATATCTATTTCTTCTCATGCATATACATACACCCCCACCACACACGCACACATGATGCAGGAACAGTGGTTTATTCTGAAGTACTTTTCTTGCAGTTGCATCATTATTTCTTTCAGGCACAGAGCTGAACAGCATTTTGTCTAGACTGTTTTACCTAATCAAAGGATCTGCAAAGACTAGAAAGAAATGCGTATGCATGAGCTACAGAATTGAAACCAGCAGAGAGAAAAATGGGGCATAAAAAAAAATCATCAAATATAGTGTGCAAGAGAGAATACTGCATTGGTATAGGCATATAACACATATGGAGAAGGACAGTTCTATGAAGAAATGGTATGTGCTCAAAGTGTGTGGAACCTGTGGAAGAGGTAGACTTCATATCCACAGTATATACAGGTTACATACCTTTAGGTATGTAACCTGTGTACATGGAAGTTGAACAAAATACATGAACATGTATGAGTGCACATATGCATGTGTATAAATTTTCATCCCTCTACCATAATTATCACTCACTTCTTTTATCACACCTACCTCTTATCACTCACCTGTCTGTTCTCCATGCCAGTCACATATATTTCTATTGCCTTTACCTTTAACATTCATACTTCTAGTGGCCATGCCCCTATTGCTCATCTCCTAATGAGTCTCTCTTTTTCTCACATTCACAATATTGCCTATGTGACTAAGAATAACAGTGAATTTCTTTAGCTCACCAATCAAGATCTATCTGACCCTCCCTCCAACACTCCACCCATCATCATGAATAATATATGCTTAAAGGACTTCATGCATGTATCTCATATACTCTGTTTGTACTCCTTACTAATATTGACATGTATCATTCATGACCACCTTGCTACAACTGGTATCATAATAAATTCCATGCAGTACACTCTGTGAAATGGTTAGCAAACAAGCAGAGCTAGTGGTGAGCCAAAAGTAACTTTTAGTTTTCTCAAAGGCATGACAAACTCACTGGTGCTTGTTCTCCAATAAAATGCACTCACCTATATACTCTGTAAAATGGTTTGCCCAGAACTATACTGAAAACACTTGACCAACAGGCCATGCAGTGTGACTGAACCCAAAACCACATGATTGCCAGGCAAACTTCTTAACTACACTATATATATATATATATATATATATATATATGCAAAGACCTGTTGAGGCAAGTGAAATTGAAATCAAACCAAATTCGATGACTGGCACCTGTGTTAGTGGAGTGCTAACAACACCATACAAGCGTGATCATTGCCAGTGCAGCTGTCTGGCTTCCGTGCCGGTGGCACATAAAAAGCACCCACTACACTCTCAGAGTGGTTGGCGTTAGGAAGGGCATCAGCTGTAGAAACTCTGCTAGATCAGATTGGAGCCTGGTGCAGCCATCTGGTTTGTCAGTCCTCAGTCAAATTGTTCAACCCATGCTAGCATGGAAAGCAGATGTTAAACGATGATGATGATGATGATATGTACATATATATACACATACATACAGTAATACCTCACTTTACGAGATTCTGGATTTATGAGTTTTATATTTCAAGCACAAGATCCAAATTTTGAGCAAAGTGCAAAAGTTTTTACTACCATAACAAATGCTTCTGTGTGTTACTGAGAAATTTATAGAGAGTGAAAAAAAGCCTCTTCTAAGCAAACTCTAAACTTGTTTTTTAAAAAGAAATCTACAAGTCCATCTATGAGTGCTTGTGAATCAGTGATCATGTCTACAAGTGATGGTGTGCATGAATCTAGTGTGAATGAAACGGATTCAGAAAACAATTATAATATTTTTCATTATAAATGATTTTGATATTCTTTTTACTTTGCATAAAATATTCTTTACATGCTACTGTTGTTTTATTGCCATTTATTTATGGGTAAAATATTTTTCTGGGAACAAATTACAGTTTATAACCTTGCTATTATGGGAAATTATTGTCCAGCTTTATGAGCAGTCTCCAGGAAGAAATTAACCCACATATCGAGGCATTACTGTATATATATATATATATATATATATATATATATATATATATATATATATATATATGTAGTAGTAGTAGTAGTAGAAAAAGAAAAATGTAGTTTACTCGAAACATTGCAGGATATTTACTTGTTACTTCCTTACACTCTGTTGTGACGTAACCTATGTCCCACTGGTGAGGTGTGTGCCTCACCTAGAGAGAGACAGATGGTGGTAGAGTTAGGGGCTAAGTATGGACAGATCTAGATCATTCCAAGTGTGGTACAATAAATAGTTAGGAGGCAGTAGAATGATGAGTGGCTGTTGAATAGATTAGAAGAAGAGCAGGTGAGTAAACTTAGCAAGTACAAAAAGAGGCAAAAGGCCCATATAAACTTATATTATATTTCAACCTCCATTACCGCTCCCATTCTAATGTATTTTTCACCATGCTTGTATGGGTTGTCAGGTCTTTAGTGCCCTGCATTGCCAGTCAACATAGTCCTGTATCATCTCCTCTGTGAGATGTAACATCTTGAGATTAGTCTTCACCACTTCATTGTTTAATATATATGCAGTAAATTTCATTTGATATGTTTAAATAATTTAATATATGAGCAATGAGCAAAAATAGAAGACAGCATGAGAAATATAAGTTTTAACAAATGTATTAAACACTTAAAAGGAAAGGAAAGAGTAAACATTTCCTTTTATTTTATTAAATGATTTTAAAATATTAAATTACATATATAGCATTACTGTCTTCTTTTGTTTTTTAAATTAAATTAAAAAAATTACCAGTTCCTATCCTAAGTTTCTGATATTCAAAATATACAAATCCAATATGATGTTCCTTATATAGGTGCAGGTATGGCTGGGTGGTAAGAAGCTTGCTTCCCAACCACATGGTTCCAGGTTCAGTTCCGCTGTGTGACACCTTCAGCAAGTGTCTTCTACTATAGCTTCAGGTTGACACAAAGCCTTGTGAAACTCTTTGGTAAACAGAAACTGAAAGAGGCTATTGTATTTATATATATATATATGTGTGTGTTTGTGTTTGCCTTCCCATTATCGCTTGACAACCAATGTTGGTGTGTTTACATCCCTGTAACTTAGTGGTTCAGCAAAAGAGACTAATAGAATAAGTACTAAGCTTTACAAAAAATAAGTCTTGGGGTCAATTTGCTTGACTAAAACTCAAGATAGTGCTCCAGCATAGCCACAGTCAATGACTGAAACAAGTAAAAGAATAAAAGAATGTGGAATAAAAAAATCCAAGTGGTTCTTTAAATTCCTCACTTGAGCATTTATTCTTCTGTAGTAACACCTAACAGAAATGATTAAATAAATTATATGAGATAGGCTGGTCACAGTAAGGTCACAGTAAGAATGCCTTTGTGCTGTTACCTATTATAGCAGTTTACTGAGATTCTGAGACATATGTGTTTTTGTAGTAGTAGTAGTAGTATGTATATATATATATATATATATATATATATATATATATATATATATATATAATACAAATAATATATATACACACACACAAACTGATGTTTGTAGCATTTGTAAACACAAACTGTTTCATCATATTGATGTTTCTGTTTCAGTTTTTCATTTTACTTCTGAATTATTTAGATATGTTAGTAAAATAGTAAACAACCTTGAAAGATATGATCTTAGAGACATACTTAACATTTGTGGCTTGGCATCTTTATTTATCTATTTATTTTTTAAGTTGTGCAAATATGAAAACTCATCCAGATGCTCGCAGATACATACAGGCACATATATTTTTTTACTTGTTTTAGTGAGTAGACTGCAGCCATGCTAGGGCACCACCTTCAAGAATTTTAGTTGGACGAATCAACCCCAATGCTTATTTATTTTTTAAGCTTGATGCATAATTTATCAGTCTCTTTTGCTGAATTACTAAGTTATGGGGATGTAGACACACCAACACCAGTTGTCAAGCTGGAGTAGCAGACAAAGACACACACACACACACACACACACACACGATGGCTTCTTTCAGTTTCTGTCTACCAAATCTAGTCGCAAGGCTTTGATTAGCCGAAGGCTATAGTAGAAGACACTTGCCCAAGGTACCATACTCTGGGGCTGAACCATATGAGTGGGAGGCAAACTTCTTGCCATACAATATATATATATGAATTTTGTACATTTTCTGTCTAGTAAATTCATTCTCAAGGCATTAGCTGACACAAGGTTGTTGTAGTAGACATGGGACCAAACTTGAAGCCACATGCTTGGAAATTGAACTTCTTAACTACACAGCTATAGCTGTGTCTTGTGTACATATGTATGTATGTACACTTGCTTACAGGGATCCTAAAGAATTTATTGAGGCAGATTTTTGACCAGATACCCCTTCTGTCACCACTCTCATCTACTTCCAAGCAAAGTAATATTTCCCTTTGGTCAGACATATTTTCACATAAGATCATCAATGAAGATTCCTGCTTCTATGATGGTGACAAGATGATTGGTGACATGCAGTGCTAAACAAGATCACTTCACTTGTGCAAACATGACCAAATGAAAGTTATAAACATTAGAAAGTAGTAGCAATGATGGAAAGTTGGCAGAATCAATATTTGGTTCTTGATACAGATAGTTGCTACTGTGTTAACATATGATACTTCCCTTAGCTTTTGGTACCTTGTCAATCTCCATCACTCCTCTCACTTTCTATCACCTTCTGCTGTTTGCTGGGATAACTAAGAATAGCACGCTCTTCCCATCTATGACCCTCTTGCTCCCATTATCCTGTTCCTGTTCCTGTCATCATTCTCTCATTACCTCCACCCATCCATCGTGGTTCTTTTTATATCGCTAATCTCAATACTATAAACCTTGGTCTATTTCATGAGTGAACAAACACGTCATAGAGTAGTGAGGACTCAGAGGACATAAAGCAATTTCACTAGTGCCACTGTCATGGTAAAATGTACCCAGTAGGCTCCTTTAAAGTGGTCAGCAAACTCATGGTGATGGCATAGCATTGCCAGTTTCCTTTAGTCTTTCAAGGATATTTAGTGCTGGTGCAATGATAAAATTCATTCAGTATCCTATGTAAAGTGGCTGGTGATCTGTGTGTGTGCGTGTACAAACACACACACACACACACACACACACACACACACACCACATGTGTATGTATGATCATCATTATTTAAGTCTACTTTTCCATGCTTGCGTGAGTCACATGGAATTTGTTGAAGCTGATTTTCTACAACTAGATGCCCTTCTTGTCACAACCCTCTTCTGTTTCCAAGCAAGGTAACATTTTCCCATAGCTTGACATGTTTTTCATGGAAGACTGGAAGGAAGCAGCCCCACTTTTATGACAGTGATGCTCATTTACCACCATCACATGATGTAGAAATTAGGTATATACATACTCATGCACACACACAATACAACACAACAGGCTTTTTTCAGTTTCTGTTTATCAAATCCATTCACAAGGGTTTGGTCGGCCCAATGCTATAGTAGAAGACACTTGCCCAGGTTGTCATGCAGCGAGACTGAACTTGAAACCACATGTTTAGTAAATAGGCTTCTCAGCCACACACCCATGCCTGTGTCTATCCACACCTCTAATGGATCAAATATTGTATCTAATAAATTAGTGATAGAGTAAACATACATGGAGACAGGGTAAAGGATAAATGAGGTGTGTTGAAAATAGTGATAAGTGGGAAAGCACTTATAAATGGCATAGGATCTAAACTCAAAAGTAAGACGTGTGTGTGTATGTGTTAAAAGAGTACACTTTTGTAAAATGGTGCAGACTGTTTGGATAAGACTAATAAGCTTCTATATATACTGAATTTATAATTTTTCTCTAAAGAAAACAGTTAAATAACATACTGCTTGTAGAAGTCTGCTTCAAGCATATTTTTGAATGTTTGTTATTCAGGACAAATGTAAAATCCCTTAGACAAGTCAAAACTGGGATAAAATAGACAGATTTTGATAAATTTTCATTAAGTTCAGCCATCAGATAATGTCTAGGCAAATAAATTAACCATGTGTTAACGAATTTCAAAATATTTGTTTAAGGCATATCTCAAAATAGTTAAAATGGATATCAAGCAACTCTTAAATGATTTTGCTGTACATAATTCTTTGTATGTACCGATGGGTTGTAGAAATGACTGTTCATACTTTCTGATAAGAGAATATAAGAGGGAGCACCTAATTATTATTTTACTTATCTGATAACAGCCAAAATTTTTAGTTGGTATTTTCTAATTATTTACCTTGTATCTTAACCTTAAATGTATCTAATATCTACTTGAACTGAATGTCCTTTTCATACTGAAAATATTGGAGATACGTTTTCTATCTTTTATTCTCCAATTGATTTTAAGTATAAGCTTAATATTTATTCAGTAAAGCTACTGTTGTTTTGTGATTTTCACTCCTTTCTTTTAAGAATCAGTCTCATCAGTTTTCATGTTTAGATCCATATTGAATTCTAACATGTGGTCTTCAATGTGCTACCTACCAGCCAGTGTACATTTAAGAGACCATGTTGAACTGAAATAAATTTTATTCATTTACTCATTCATTTGAAAAGAACTTACTCTAAGATATTGCATTGTATGCAGTAAAAATTCCATTCTAATTTTAAGACCGTAGCATCAGAATTTTGTTTTGTTAATTTTAAGTATCATTATCATCATTGATTTTTTTGTATTGGGTATTTTAACATGACCTGAACATTATCTTGTGTTCCGTGGAAAATGAAAATATGGCTAAAACAGGTTATGGTTTTTCTTCTGTATTCTTCTTTGTAATTTATTAATGAATTGTCTGTGTTTGCCCCCCCCCCCACACACACACACACTTGACAACCAGTGTTGGTGTGTTTATGTCCCTGTAACTTAATGGTTCAGCAAAAAAGATCGATAGAATATGTATCAGGCTTTAAAAGATATAAGTACTGGGGTCAATTCATTCGGCTAAAAATCCTTCAAGGCTGTGCCCCAGCATGGCTGCAGTCTAATGACTGAAACAACTAAAAAGATAAAAAAAAGAGAGAGAATTCATGGAATATCATCATCATCACTTAGCGTCCATTGTCCAAGCTGGTGTGGGTTGGACAGGGTGACCAAAGCTGGCAAGGGGTGGGGGACTGCACGAGACTCCTGATTTGGCATGGTTTCTATCGCTGGATGCCCTTCCTAATGCCAACCACTTTACAGAGTGTGAGGGATACTTTTACGTGGCAAACTATGTTTTTCAAGTACTTTTTGTTTGAAGTCTACAAATTATACATTTAGAATTAAGCATTTTTTCCTTTTCTCTTTACTCTCTTTTCATATGTTTTTGAAATAAGTAGATTCTTGAAATAAAAGTACTTCAACCATACTTAAAGTGTCATCACATTGATCATATTTACTATGAGTCATCTTATGATTTGATTTTCTTTGTGTTTTAGATTTTATTCACCAACAATGCACCCTCAGTATCATAGTGGGTTTGGCCCTGGTGTAACTCCACATGGAGGTGGGATCCAGGTATCAGCAGCAACTCCTTCACGACCTCATTTGCCTGGACAGAACATGTATAATGGGCCAAATATGGTACAACGACCACCTGGCATAAGAGGTAACTTCTATAAACTTTTCTTTTATCCTGTATCTGCTTATATTTTAAATGAATGTTTTAAAAGTGGTTTTCTAAAATGATATTGATATAAAGAATGTGCTCTTTGTTCTAAATTAAACATGAGAAATAGTTGTGTAACCTTGAATGTTTGTGAGAATTTTTCTCACAGATTAGCGTTTGGAGAAATCTGAACAATAGAAAACTTATTTCACTAAAACTGTGAGTAAAAGTGGACTTGTTTTAGCTTTCAAGGTAGAGAAACTGGATTGTCACCTATGAAATCCACAGTCTCTTTTGTAAATATTACCTTTTTATGGCTTAGTCAAAAGAGATCAAATACCCTTGACTTTTTTTCCAGAGCATTCATGATTTATAAGAGGAACGTAGGAAAAAGAATATCTAACTGAAGATACTTGGAACAGAATGAACTTTGCTAAAGGCACCAAATGATGTGTGATGTTATTAAACCAGGCGACAAATTAAGGCTAGGACTCTAGAGCTGGTACTGTGTGTCCTGCAGGCTTCCACAAAGTTTCCATTTACCCTATTTCATTCACATGGATGGGATTGACCGTAGACTAAGTATTGTGGCGTCAAATCTGGAGTCACGTCGTTGTGAAGTGATCTCAACTGCATGGCAAAAAGAAAGTAAACATTTGTATTAAATGCAAAATAGAATGAAAATGTTTTTGCTTGTCATGAATATTAAACTTAAGGGAATATTTTCTTGTAGATGGTATTTCTGAGCAGATCTGTTGCTAGACTTTGGGGCCTGGGCATCCTTCATTATATTCTGGGTGGGCACTAATTTGTAATAATGCTAAAGTGGAATTTCGAAATAAGTGTATCATTGTAAATCTGAGGGTGCACCATCGAATAGTGAGAGGGCTGTGCCATCCAATGCCGTTCCTTAGTGATGAACATATTTCTGAGTTATTTAACCCTTAAATAATTCTAATTTCTATCACTGTAAAATCTTGTACATTTACTAGTTGTTATCAGTACATCAGCAAGTATAATTAAGGCTTTGCTCTGCTGGTGAGAACATGAGAAAACCAAAATATGTTCAATATAGTACCTCATGTTTGCTAGAAAAATGTAAACAGTCTTAATTGTTGACTAATGTTGTTGTTTTTTTCTCTTTGTTTTCTAATGCACTATGCATTAGATATGTTAATGCTAACTTAACTACCATCAGCTATTTGTCTATTTTGAAGCTAGTGATATAGTATATGTGGGGTTATAATATTAACTTATGGAAAAGTTATTCAACAAAATATTAATTTAAATTAACAGATCAATGATTTGATCCTTGCATCTATTACACTGAATTTTTAAAAGGTTTAGTGATGGTTTCTACCTTGCAATCACATGATATTTCATCCTCATTGAAATTTTTTCAAACCATCTGCAAATTTCCAAATCAAAAGATGCTGCATTGTAAGATCATTTTGTTGTTTTCATTGCACACTTGTGTGATTGTTGTTTATCTTGTCTTCAGTCATTCAGTATTGATAAACATTGTGTTCCTTGTGCCAATACAGTAGAGGATGCCTACTATTGTCCCTTCTAATCCTTTTGCTAACGTTGTCTGTAAGCCAGTTATGAAATAGTTGAAGCTCTGCTTCAGTCATATTTTGAAGAGGAACAAATGACTTGCACTATTTTAGCTTGCAAAGCAAAATTTGTGTTGTTATTTTATTATTGTGGAAGTCCAAAAGTTGTCTGTTTCTTTGGCAAGTTTTAGTTAGATAAGATGGGAGAAACATCCCTTAATTTTAACATTTGGGAAATGTATTTATTATTCAATGTCTATTTTCCATGCCAGTGTGGAAAACAAATGTTGAATTATGATATTTCAAAGTATACCATCTGATCATTGAGGGAAGTAGAGCTCCAGTTAGGAGGCCTTAGTTAACCCATTCCCATTGATAAGGGGGTTAAGATTACTTATAAGCATAAGACATAAGTTCTGCTTCTCATTTGAGATCTCCCAAATGAAATATAGCCATATCATTGCATTTGCCACTTCTTATAAGTAATAATACATCACATTTCCTACAAATGATAGTTCCTACAAATACTGGCACCCAACATTATTCATGCATTCAAAAAATGTTTCGCTCGGGATAGGTTCTAACTCTTTACAAAGCTCTCTCTCACTCACTCACTTATACACACACACACACACACACACACACACACACACACACACACACACACACACACACACACACACACACACACACACACTCACACACACACACTCTCTCTCTCTCTCTCTCTCTCTCTCTCTCTCTCTCTCTCTCTCTCTCTCTCTCTTTCTCTCTCTCTCTCTCTCTCTCACACACACACACTTCTCTTTGAACTACTAACTTGCAAAAATTTCAGCCTAATAATAAGTAAGATAACTTTGTCTACAGTAAAGTGAACATTAGTATGTGGTTAAAATGTATTTACAAAAAAAAAATATTATAATATTGTATCTCTAACAATTCACTATATATTGTCTTTGTTAGGACCCACAGGATTTCCACCTATGAAGCAAGGTATGGGGCCTCCTGGTCAATATGAAATGAGTGGCCATGCACAAAATGGACCCCAAACAGATAATGCAAATTTCAGAAACTATCCAACAGATGGCTCTAGGTTAGTTCATTTTTTTCTCTATCGTGAAGCTTCATGTATTATTTTATTGGTGACTCAACATAATTGCAAATCATTTGATTTTTAAGTATGTTGCTTGAGTTGGGAAAAATATAATGATCAGTAAGATACCTAAAAAAGAAAAAAAAATTACCTTGTTAATTTAATTCCAGTAGAAATTAAACTGAAACTGCTCTTTAGTCTACCCTTTTACTTGTTTCAATCATTTGACTGTGGCCATGTTGGAGCATCGCCTTTAGTCAAGCAAATCGACCCCAGGACTTATTCTTTGTAAGCCTAGTACTTATTCTATTGGTCTCTTTTGCCGAACCACTAAGTTAAGGGGACGTAAACACACCACCATCAGTTGTCAAGCGATGTTGGGGAGACAAACACAGACACACAAACATATACACACACATACATATATATATATATATATATATATATATATATATATATATACATATATACATATATACAACGGGCTTCTTTCAGTTTCCGTTTACCAAATCCACTCACAAGGCTTTGGTCGGCCCAAGGCTATAGTAGAAGACACTTGCCCAAGGTGCCACGCAGTGGGACTGAACCCGGAACCATGTGGTTTGTAAGCAAGCTACTTAACACACAGCCACTCCTACGCTTCTCATTGAATAGCAGTATGCTAATAGAACTATTGTCTTCTTTGAACAAGTTATATAATAAGAATAAAGCATAGAAATGTTTTAGAAGTTGTATTTTTGTTTATGCTAAATGGCCTGATAAAAATTTAATTGTATAAGCTTTCACTGTGACCTAGAAGTTTGTTCTGTTATAATGAAAATTTGGAACAAGTATGAGTGAGAAGGAACAGACTTCAAAATTATCAACTTAAGTCAAATAGTTGATTGATGTATCATAGGGTAAAAGGTTAAGCTCCTCTTGGTTTTACGTAGAGGCCAGGTTTTGATTTCTAGTTCTGGCTTTTGTCACTTATAAGTCTTAGTTTCCTTGAGACAGTCATTTCATGTCCACTAAAAAATCTTAGGCATTTTACCGACATGAACCAAGATATCAAGAAACTACAGAAGTTAGATCTAGAAAGTGCTAAAATTTTAAAGAATAAAAATAAAACTGAAATTCTAAAGCAATTCAAAATTTACTTTTAAACAGTATTAGCCTGCCTCTTTTTTACACCCTCTTCCTGTTAACTGTCAACATGTAATGGAACCTAATCCCTTTCAGAATGGTTTCTGTACCATCCAACAATAATCAACCACATATGGGATTTAGTGGGCAGCCTGGTTCCTCCAGTCAACAGATGCCTCCTCCTCCTCCTACTACTGGCAACCTTCATCAACCATCAATGATGCAACAGTTCCCTAACAGGCCAACTGGTGCACCACCTAATCAAGTTGCTGGAACCATGCCTGTACAGATGCAAAATCAATATAGAGAAGCTCCGCCAATGTCCCAGGTATCACTTACAATTCTTAAACAGTATTTTATTACTTAATGTGATTTGTAATTAAAGGTATAAGAATATACCTGCTAACAGTAAATATGTTCTGGTTTGTTACTCCTTTGATGAGAGAGTTATGTATTTTCTATAAATTCAATATTTAAAAAATCATTAATGTTTTGAAAATAAATTTATTTCTTAAGTCTTTAAGTTTTGATATTTTTACAATTTGAATTCTTATAATTTTGGGGAGTTTTTTTCTATTGGAAAGCAAAATATTTACCTAAAAGTACATTTTTAAAACTAAAGATTTTCTCTGTTTCCAAAAGAAATCTTAATTTAAACAGAATGTTGGCAATTAAAGTTTTAAAATCTTCTAATTTGAATTATTACAGATCACACCTCAGATGGCTGGTATGTCTATAAATCAAGATGGAAGATATCCTCAGGTTTGCTGAAAGATAATGTTTTTTTTCTTCTTCCTTTCATTTTATACTTTTCACATTGCAGAGATGCAGTGTGTCTTTTTGTTTTGTTTTTTCCTAAATGAAATTTTATTTGGAGAAGTGGCCATGGTATTAGCAAACCCTTCCAGACTGGAATGATCAATGTAGTTGGGATGGTGAATTGGCAATTGTTAGAGCATCAACTAGAAAGCTTCATACTATTTGTTCCAATTCTCCTGTACTTTGAATTTCAATTTCTGCAAGGATCAACTTTACCTTTTATCTTTTTGGGGTCAGTAAAACAGTACTAGTCTAGAGCAATGGATTAGTGGAACTGATGGAAGGTGGGAAAGGTGCTTTGTTGTATCTGTTTGGGCTCTTTACATTCTGATAGCAATACCTGTGCCAACATTGTACCAAGCTGTATTGGTTCAAGATGGCAGTCTTTTCCTTGAATAACATAAGTGGTATGGAAAGGAGAGAGTACATGCATAAGCAACTACCAGTCTTCTTCACAAAGAAATTTGGCTAGACTTGTGCAAAGATGTATGGATGCAAGGTCAACCTTGACCAATGGAGGCCTTTGATGTGCATGTGTGTGTGTGTATTGATTAGCTTTAATTTAAATTTCTGTATGGGAGGGAAGTGGGAAGAGAGAGATTTTAGAGGGATACAATTCTTAGGTGTAACTGGTAAAGTGCTTCATTTGCAGGAACTCTAATAGGGAGTAAGGTAGTAAGGAAAGCAAGTACATCAGATGGACTCTGGCAGAAATGACATGCAGATTGCTAGTTCAGAGGAACAGAGAACATTGTTGTAGCAGTAGAGAAGCATAGAGATGAAAGAGTGCCTTGGTAGTTGTATTGTGTTGGTTTCAGTTGGACTCATGACATTATTATGTGATGGTTGACCCTGCTTGAGCAGACCTATGATCAAAGGGATTCCAGTTATGATCATCCAGTTTTTTATGTACACAAAGAAGTACATTATCCAATATGCCTTTTCTTTTTGTATGATAGTAGTGTAGGATAATGTGACTTGGCTGCTGGTTCTAGCAAGTCAAGTCATCACATAGAGGCTTCTCTACTGTCCAGTTTATTAAGATACTGGTTAGTAGTTTGTAATATCATGTTTAAAACGACCTGATCCAAGAAGATATGAAAATACACTGAGTTATAGATCTGTCCTTAACATATTCATGAATAATTACTCTGGGAAGGCAGTAGATAGCCAGCTGGAATTTGATATCCCATTTGCACCAAATCTTCTAACTTTTTATTGATCAGCCTGAAGTTGCAGAGGAAGACACTTGTCCAAAGTTCCATACAGCAATATGAAACTGGAAACCATGTGGTTATGAAATGAACTTTGTAACCACACACATGAAAATTCTATGCAGCTCTACAATGGACTTGACCAGTTAGCAATGCATTAGCACTTGTTCATTTCTGTACCTGTAATACTGTCCTAATACATTTATGAGCTTTTCAGAATTTATTTTATTATCTTTTAAAGTGATTTATTGTTATTTCTCTTTTTTTTTTTCCAGACTGGAAATTTACCACCTCCACCAACTAACATGAGTGTACCCCAACAAACTAATGTTGGTCCACCCATACCATCCAATGTTGGACCGCCCCAACAAACCAATGTTGGACCACCTCAACAAACCAGTTATTGCCCTCCACCTTCATCCATCATTGGACCAAACCAACAGATCAATGCTGGTCCTTCACCACCATCCAGCATTGGTCCGCCTTTTCCATCCAGTGCTGGTCCTCTCCACCCACCCAATGTTGGCCCACCCCTACAATCAAGTGTTGGCCCACCCCCTACATCCAGTGTTGGTTCTCGTCCAGTTGGTCAAGTACCAATGGACTCATATGCCCCAAATTCTGGCCCTAACATGGGTTCTCAATCTAACTATATGCAGCCATCCCAGGGCTATGGGTCAGCTCCCCCAAGCATGAACACTCCTGTACATTCAGGAATTCTTGGTCAAGTACCACCCCAGCCTCACATGATGGGACAAGGGCCGCCTCCATCTTCCTCTGCAGCTTCGAGTACATATGGTGTGGCTCCTCCTCAATCTATTGGTCCACCACCTCAGTTTTCTGCACCCCCATCTTCTGGACCCTATGCTGGATCTTCGTCTCAAATGCCTTCTGGTGGTTACCACACTGGCAGCCATTCAGGTATGCAACCGCAGCAACCGAGAAGATTGGATCCGGACCAAATGCCCAGTCCAGTAAGTTCATAAGGAATCTTATTATATAATGTACTATTTTCATTAAGTGATTAAGTGATATTTTTATTAAGGGATTAATTTTACATTATTTATAATTGAAATCAGTTTCTGTACCATTCTAATTTAATAATTGTTTTTGTTTTTTCATCATGGTTTATTTAGATCCAAGTAATTGAGGATGATAAACAAAATAAAAGTGGTATTTTCACAACAAATGTGCGTGGTCAAGTTCCTCCTCTGATAACAACCAATTTTGTTACTCAGGATCAAGGTATTTCTTTTTACAATACTTATTCCAGCTAGAGTGATGATTTTTTTTTCTCTTTTATTCTTCACTATTATCGATTGTTTTGGTGTTTGGCCCAATTTTTAAGATACCAAACAGTTAAGAGATATCCCTGTCCACATAATAGAATGCCTGTTAATATTGAATTTATTCATGGAAAGATTTGAGCCTAGTACTGCAGCTAAGAAAATATTAATCTGTTTACAGTTCCACTGTTTCTTATAGCTCAAGCAAATAAGATAAGGAACCATTCATGACACACTATTGGCTCTCTGTCAACTAAAATTCATCTTTAGTTTAATTTAAATTACTTTAGATACTATGTATTTAAGCATCCCACTCTATTTTATGCAAAGTTTAGAAAAGAAATGGCAAGACAGATCTCTCTTAAAGATAAGATGATACATAATTGAGGGAAATGATTATATGCCACAGTACAACCATACTAGTATAGATAAACAGTTGGAATACTCAATGTCTTGTAAGTGAAATTTGTAGACAGAAATTGTGTGGAAGCCATATACAAATGTTGGTATTACATGGCTTCACTTGTCACCACCTCAGTGAAATGATGATATGATATTTATATTCCTTGTTCATGTGATGATTGATCATTCTGTGCTTTCAAACACAAGTAAAATCCCTTACCTGAAAAACAAGTTATGGGCATGTAGCCATAAAATGCTGCCTCAAATTAGTCCCCATCCAGGCCATGCTACTATTGAATAACAGATATTAAACATATGAATAAATGAATATTCTCTTTTGCAAACTTTCTTTTATGTTTAACAAATGAATTTTGTTAACTGAAAATGAAAGCATAGTCCTATGGTTAAGTTTATTTTGCAATTAAGTATTCTGTGTTCAATCTAATACACATCACTTTGGGCTAGTAATTTCTACCATAACCTCAAATCAATCCAAGCCTTATGTGTGACTTTGAACAGATGGAAACTGTACAGAAACCTGTTGAATGGGCTGTTCCAGTTCCTGGCTCTAGTGAAGTTCATTCTGCTGCAAGCATTTTTAGTATTTCTGCTGATGACACATGGATTGCTGTTTTTTCCTACCTTTACTCTCATTAGTCTCAGACTTTGTGAAAAAAAAAATAACAAGTTCTGTTCTTCCTCTTTTATTTTATTTATTTGTTATTACAACTAGCCAGTCAATGTTTCATTGCACTTCTGACAGTAAGAATGAAAATGGAGTTTCTGTAACTCAACATGGAACAAATTTACAAGGAACATTTGTTTGAAGAACACAGGTTCTTTTAGTTTTCTCACTGATGTAATATCATTCACTAATACACATTGGTGAAGGACACATAAATGCATACATCTTTATATGACAGGCTTCTGCACAATTTCTGTCTTCCACCAAATTTCACCCACACATTATTGTTCAATTTAACCAATGGTCAAAGATGTCGCACAAAAAGATGAAACCAACAATTATGCAACTGTAAAACCAAATTTTTTTACATAGCCATGCCTGCACTCATACTAAGTCCTAACAATTTAAAGATTTTTATTAGAAACAAGAAAATGAAAGTTTTAATAAGTTTAGAACACCTTTTCTCCTATTTGCATACTTGAATGCATATCTTCAAGTTTTAACTTCTGCTAACCCATACAAGCATGGGCCAGAGGAATTTCATTGAAGCAGATTCTCTATGGTCTTGTTGCCAAACCTCATCTGGGTGAGGCTTAGCAACGATTGGAAACAGGTGCACTCGTTTCCAAATAGAGTAATATTTCTCCTCCTTCAAACATGAACAGTACAATGGCTGGATATGATTTCATGCAAGATTGCAAATGACTGACACTATTTGTATGATGGTAACACTCATTCACAACCAGTGCACAATCTCATGACAAAGCAATACAAACACACTTACAAACATGCACATGCACAACAGGCTTCTTTCAATTTCCATCTACCAAATCTACACAAAATTTGGGTTGGCCCAGGGCTATTGTTGAAGATACTTGCCCAAGGTTTTGTGCAATAGGACTGAACCAAAATCCAGTGGTTGAGAAGGAAACTTCTTAGCCACATAACCATGCCTGTGCCTATATGTGAAAGTTTCAGTGTATAATGGTATAAGAAATTATAAGCATTAATTTCAGACAGAAAAGGAAAACAGGCTCACTAACAGGGCTAGAATCACAGAACTAGAATCTTTATTGCTTGTTGCTCAGTGATGTGTCTGTGTTACATATCACCCTCCGATCCTGATTTCCCTGTTAAACTAGGAACTCAACTCTATTTTTGATGCTATTTTATCTCTACAAGATAATTGTTCACTCACTTAGCTTAGTACAAGTCAATCTTCGTATATAAATGTTATATATAAAATACACTAAAAAGCATCTCATCCTGATTAAATGCTTACAAGAAGAAATATAATGATGAACCAAATCATGCTAAGATTTTCAAGGTTCAGAGATAGAAAAATGAAAAGACACCTATCTGGGCCAATAAACAAAAACAACTTTACTAACAGTTCATAAGCCATGTATCTATAACCAGTATAGACTGGAGTCAGTTTTATGAAATATATATTCTCCAACAAAATTTTTTTTGTACTAAATTTCATAAAGAAAAAAATCACTTTTTTATCTGCGTTGATTTTTATGGTTTACTTATATTTCAGGTAACAGTAATCCTAGATTTATTCGGAGTACAATGTATAATGTTCCTTGTACAGCTGATATGCTAAAAAATTCCCATATACCATTTGCATTGACAATTACTCCATTTGCAAAATTACATAAAGAAGAGGTTAGTTATATTTTATTGCTTATATTTTATTTTTATTTACTGATCCCTTCAGTCAACAAAAAAAGACAAAAATATTCTCAAAAGATGAACTTCTATCATTAACTGAATTTTAAAAAATGAGTGAAATAAAATTGCTTTCAATTTTAAATAGATATTAATAACAAAGAAATAATGATCCTGAAAGTTTATTGAATTACTCAAAATATTTTTCTTTACAAATATATCTGCTATGTCATTTTCCAAAAATATTTTGCAAAATCTGCATCTGTAATAGGCGCAGAAGTGGCTGTGTGATAAGTAACTTGCTTACCAACCACATGCTTCCGGGTTGAGTCCACTGTGTGGCACTTTGGGCAAGTGTCTTCTACTACAGGCTCGGGCCAACCAAAGCCCTGTGAGTGGATTTGGTAGACGGGAAATTGAAAGAAGCCCGTTGTATATATATATATATATATATATATATACATATATGTATATGTTTGTGTCTGTGTTTGTCCCCCAACACCACCACCACCATCACTTGACAACCAATGTTGGTGTGTTTACTTCCCCGTAACTTAGCAGTTTGGCAAAAGAGACAAAATAAGTCCTGGGGTCTATTTGCTCAACTAAAGACAGTGCTCCAGCATGGGTGCAGTCAAATGACTGAAACAAATAAAAGAAAAGAATAATTCATATTAAGCTTAAAACAAGCCAACAAGGGAGCATCAATGTATTTGCTCAACCTGTTAGAAACAGCAGCTAAATCTCTCTCAAATCATACCCTACCATCTTAAAAACATGAAGGATACATTATATAATGTTGTCATATACATTGAGAAAAGGAGGTGGTTATGGCTAGAATAGGTCTGTTTGATCAGGATTGACCTGAATATAAACAAACAGCTGCAACTAAGCTTAATACATTTACAAGATGGGGCAGCTCTCTGAAACTTTTTAATTTTATCAACTTAATTTTACCAATTTTTTTTAGATCTCTTCCGTAATTTTTCTGACTTTGTGTGTTTTTTATAGCACGTACCTCCACTTGTGGATTTAGGAGACCTTGGTCCAGTCCGTTGTAAAAGGTGCAAGTCTTATATGAGTCCTCATATGCAGTTTATTGATGGTGGTCGACGATTTCAATGTGTATTCTGTAATGCAGCCACTGAAGGTATGTTTTCCTTATGTAAAATAGTTGCATTTAAGAATTGTGCTCATCTTGTATTAAAATATTTTCACAGGCATCATCATTTAATGTCCAGCAATTTATATATTTTCAAATGGAAATATTCAGTAGATACATGGGAAAAAATATGAAAAGAAATAAGAAAAAGAATAATAAAGAAAATGTGATTAGAAAATTTTCTCAAATTATAGAATAACTGGTTCATGTCACTATCTGATAGATTTTAGTTGTTTTTTAAACATTTTTTTTCTAGTTATTTGACTTTTAGGAGTTGTATTCCTACATACTTACAATTATAGTTCTATTGCCATAACACACATTCTTATATATTAGTTCATCTTGAAATATATGAATTTGAAAAGAAATTATGTTCAAACTTTTTTTTTTCACAAAAGAGAATGTTCAGTTAGAATAGTGGTCATTTAACAAATAAGATTTGATTTTTTTTAAGATGATTTTTCTCTTTTTACATAAAGTAAATGTAATCATTTAAAATCTTCTTGATAGTGATTTTAAGAAGTTTCATTTTGACTTTGATTTTTATAAACAAATTTACTTTTATATTCAATCCTTTGATCTCAACTTTCTTTTTCTTTTTTTTTTACTTTTAGTTCCTTCTGAATATTTTGCACATCTTGACCATACTGGTCGAAGAGTTGATTGTTATGATAGAGCTGAATTATGTTTAGGTTCTTATGAATTTGTAGCTACCAAAGATTATTGTAAAGTAAGTATATTGAAGGCACCCTCATATTTTTTCCTTTTTCCTCAATCTTCCTCCTTAAATAAAGTATACCACTGTTTTCTGAAGTAATCATCATTTTAATAAGAGATTAATAAACTGTTCTAGTAAGATATTCAAAATTGTATGACTTTCTGTATTTTAATCTTAATATTGAGAAAATGTTCTTATCAAAAATCATTTTATCTAGAACCCATGTTTTCAGATATCCACTAGAAATGATAACAAAGCTATGTTGGATCACTTTTTTTTTTTTCACTTTCATTTTTCCTTAATAGGAATTCATTGACAAATATATGCATTTCATTTCTGTTATTAAAGAAATATAAATATATTTTAAATATGTTATTTTTTATCTTTCAGAATGGAAAACCTCCCAATTGTCCTGCATTTATATTTTGCATTGATGTCTCCTACAACAGTGTCAGAAATGGTTTGGTCCATTTGATTTGCTCCAGATTAAAAAAAGAGATACTTGTTAACTTACCCAGGTATTTAACATTCAATTTTCTGTGTTTTGAAAGGTTTTTCAGATTTGTTTGAGCAAATTTTTGTAAATGGACTTCATTTACAGTTTGAATTGTGTGGGGAGGGGATAGTGCCCATAACATTCACAAACACTTTGATGTGAGGTGTTGATTTTCAGCTTGTCATTATCTGCAGAGAAATATGAATACAAAGAATTCTAGGTGGTTGATATTCTGGGGAAAACTAGGAAGAGTGGTTAATGAGAAGCCAAGAAAGTGTAGAGAGGAAGGGCTACAAATGAGCATTAATAAAAGTATATAAACAGCTAATTCAGAATAGTAGTAATACTGTTGGTAGAGAAAGCAGTAGAACATGTCTCTGGAGCAGACATTGTAGTGTGTTTGTGAGTGAATCACTGTGTAGAATTTTTTATTATTCAGTATAAGAAATACTTTTCAAATTGGTGAGTTGATAAAAAGTAAAATTATTCAATAATGTTCAAAAATAAATAATGTTAGTGGGCTGTGAATAGTTTAACATTTTGGTCGAGACTCAAAATTGTTTTACGTGTAACAATTGTATTGATTTCTACTCAAATGTCTTACAATTACCAAACAGCATTTTCTTATTTACAATGTAACTCTTGCTTATTACTAACATTTTATATTTTATATATATTATTCAGGGAAACAGGAGCTGCAGAATCAGAAATTAGAGTTGGATTTCTTACTTATGCAAAAGAGATACATTTTTATAATGTTAAAGTAAGTATATTACCATCTATTCACATATCAGTAGAAAATTGGAAAAGTTTGTTCTCAAAAGTTCATTGATAACTCGTAATTTTGAATTGGTGTCTGTTAAGCTGAAATCTTCTGATTAAAAATCATATTACTTGTAGTTTTACCTTTATTAAAAATATCTTTTGATGTCAGTTTCTTTCAAAAAGGAAAACATTCCAATATATGTTATGTTACTCATTTTAATTAAATTGTCTATTTTTGGTTCACTTTCTTAAATTCCATTTTTTTCTGTAACTTTTTCTATAGGGTTCATTAGCACAACCACAGATGTTGGTAGTTTCTGATATTGAAGATGTATTTATGCCATTATTGGATGGCTTTTTAGTCAAGTTATCAGAATGTGAGACAGTAATTGATAGGTGAGTAACTAGTTCACTTGAATTTTCATTTTCATAACAATCACATCATCATTTAACATCCAATATTCCAAGCTAGTATGCATTGGATTGTTCAACAGGATCTGACTAGCCTGAGGGCTGTGATGGTCTCCAGTGTCACCTTTGGTAAAGTTTGGCATCTTTGTGGTAACACACAGAAACTTGTATAGAGTTACTTATAAATTTTCAGAACTGATAGGTTTTATGAAATTAATTTTTTACTATTACTCAGTGAGAGGAGAGTAGTTGGTCAACAGAATAGTTAGTGTCATATAAAAGGCATTGCAATTTTTGTTCCAACTCTTTACATTTTGAATTAAATTCTCACTGAGGTTGACTTTATCTTCCATCCTTCCGGAGTTTATAAAATAAAATGCCAGTCAAGTACTGGTGCTGATATAATTGACTTTTTCTCACTCAAAATTTCTGGCCTTATGCCTGTTTTAGAAAGGATTATATAGTAAGATATACAAAAAGTAACCATGATCTTTACAGGCCTTTTTATACTGGTATGGTTCACGCCCAAGGGGCAAACATCAGCAAGGAGTGTTGGTTTGTTGCTGCTGTCTAAAGCAACTTCTCAATAATGCATGACTTTATGGCATCAGCCAGTTCAGATTTAGATGTAAAATTCCATGTGACATTAAGAAGCTTAAGTAGTAAGTAATATAATAATACAGGATGTTTGCATTTATTTGAAAAATATGTTTCAATTGTAGACATTAAATATATGGTATAATTTCTTTATTTTCAGTTTACTCTCTCAAATACCTCAGATGTTTGGAGAATCCAGGGAAACTGAAGTGATATTAGGCCCAGTTATCCAAGCTGGATTGGAAGCTTTGATCAATGCTGATTGTGCTGGAAAACTTATTCTTTTCCATACCTCACTGCCTATTGCCGACGTTCCTGGTAAATTAAAAAATAGAGATGATAGAAAACTTCTAGGTACCGATAAAGAAAAGGTAGTTATTGAAAAACACACTTTTATACATTATTAGTCAATACTGCATTAAATGATATTGTCTTTATTGAGTAATTATTCTATGAATATATTTTTGGTAGAAATTTTCTGTATGCTTCTGACATTTTCAGTTGAATTTATTCTGAAAATTAGTCCAGAAAGATTCTTTTTTCTTGATGTTCTCCATATTTAGTTTCAGCTAAATCATTTGTATTTTTGTCAAAATAGGCAGCTAATTATAGTTTATTTTTAACTGTAAGCTCACGTGCATGCGCTCGCACACACACACAGTGATACATTATTTAATTTGATATTATTTGATTATTTTTGTTTGTAGATAGATGCCACTACTTTAAAGGTATACATAACTCATCTAGTTTTTATTTATTCTTATTTGATATTAGAAACTACATAAAATATTACTTTTGGTTTGGGGATTTTAATTACTCTCTCCTGCTGACTGGGTTTTTTTTTTTTTTTCCCTTTCATTTTGTATCTTTGAAGCATGAAATATGATTCAAATTATTTTAAGGCATCATTTTAATCAAATTTCAAATCCACTCTTTTGAAGGTTTAAAGGTTTCAAATTTTTCTTTTCTCTGGATATTGTATTATAATTGAACTGAAATATTAGTTATATTTTAGCTTAACTAAATTATACAGTTTGGTCATGTAGCATCCTTATTAGACTAAACAAAAAATACTTAAAGGAATGACTAAGATACTTGGGGATGCCTGCTGCATGAATTAACAAATCATAACTTGAGTTACTTTAAATTATTCTATTTCAGACATTACCCAGTGCTTACTTATTTCAATTCATTTGATGGCTATTGCTCAGTTACAATTGGCAATGGGAAATTGAATGATCAGTGAATTTTGCTGCTGCTTCAGAAATTCTCTTGCCTTGTCTCTTGTTTGTCAGACAAGAAATGGAGTGGAATAACAGAACTGGCTGAGAGTGAACTTATAATATTTAGTTCCATTGCATTCTTTTACATTCTGAGTCTAAATTCCACTTGCATCATTTTTGTTTTTCATCTCTCACTCAGAATTTGTAGCAGAAGTACCAGGCTGATTCATTGACATTATTCTATTTCTCTCCCAGCTTTTGTATTTGAATTTATTTCCTTAGGTTCTTGAAACAAATTGCCAGCTTATAGTTTATGTTTTTAAAGTTAAATTTATAATCAGTAAAAATGCTGGTTGGTAGTTTGCATCATGAAATATTTCCTACTTAATTATGAACATTGATATCGGGATAAGTGATTAATCAAAACAGAAAACAAAGAAATATAATGAAATACAATGATGATTTACTTTTATGAAAACAATTTATGTTGACATTTTGAAAATAATTCATTTCAATTTTAAAAATTTTATCTTTTGGTGTTGGTTTTTTGACTTTGTAGATTAGGTGTTGGCTCATTTTTCATTTGAATATAAAACATTGACTGCTTTTATTACATGTTCATTAAACTGTACTTACTTAGATAGCCATAGAAAACATTTTCAATTTTTCATCCATGTAAGAAGTCAACTGGCAATTGTAGGTCTGCCTTTCCTGGTTATGAAATCAATAAAATGTCATTCCAACTTAGAAGAGGTTAACCTCTTAAATATTTGAATACTGCTGTGTAGAGTAAAATTAGATTGGAAGGTAACTTTAAGCCCAAATTATTAATTAACTAGAATATTTCTGCATTATTTTTAATTCAGTTTTCATTATTACATATTGTTATTGCTAATGTACAACTGCTGAAACAATTGCTTTATAAATAGTTTTCAACCTTGTCATCCTGTTGAAAAAACATGACAGCTATTCTTATTTCTATTATAAATTTGGGTTTTGCTTTCTAGGGATTTACATTTTGTTTTTATTGTTTTTAGACACTTCTCACTCCTCAAGGGAACTTCTACACCAAACTTGGACAACAATGTGTTGCAGCTGGTTGTAGTGTTGATCTGTTCTTGTTCCCTAATTCTTATGTTGATATAGCTACCATTGGTGAACTGTGTCGTCTTACTGGTGGCAACATGTACAAGTACAGTTATTTCCAGGTAAGCAGTTTTGCTAAGGATTATGCTTTCATGTCTATGTCTGAAGTATTTTTATTGCACTTTAAATGCATTGCATTTTATATATGTACTTTACCCTCATTACTTTTATAAAATAATAAATATATACTAATACAACAGTTCTGGTCTTTTGTCACCAATAATTTATTTGCACATTTTGTTAGCACAGCATAAATAAGACAGTATTCTATATGGCATGTGTGTTTGTATCATTACAAATGTCAACTTGATAGAAAATGTTGGTACTTTTTTTTTGATTTGTTGTATTTGAAGGAAGAGGCAGTACTTCTGGCCTTCACAGGCCCTCCTGGACCAGTGAAATTAGTACAGTTAATATTCTTCTTGATATTATGAAGTACATAAAGCAGTGGAATGACCTTAACATTTGAGCATATTTCAGTCATTTAATTGCCATATGTCTTATTCCTGAATATGTATGTCATGCCAAGCCAAATTCAAACTAGCAATCTTTTATTTCTAAATAAGCAGCAACAATATCTATGACACTAACATATGTAATATCTTTGATAGATTTGTCCATTTAAGTTTTTGTTTATTGTCCATTTTCATTAATCCAAAAATACAATTAATGACTCACAAAGGTTAGATTTTAGAATAAATTAAACAATATCAAGACTTCTAAGTATGGTACTTTCAATAGGCTGGCAGAGTAAACATCTCATCCTTTCCTTTTTATATTTTGATTTGTTTCCATGATTTGGCTTTATTTTTATCATAATTTTTTATTAAAAGCCTTCCATCACTAGACATCAGTCACTCTTAGATGTCTCTTATCTCTAATTTATTTGTTATTATTTTGTTGTATTCTCTGTAAAGTTAATGAGTTATGCACAGCTGTAATTTCACAGATCTTCATTTTTATCCCATCTACATTTGTGACAAAATTTTTCATATTTTGCAATTATTCTTCTAAATTCAGAACTTTTAAAACCTTTTGTAAAAATCGCTGCTATTTATTTGTTTTTAATTCTAAAGCTTTTAAAAGTGAGATTATTGAAAGCCTATTTACCGTTTCTTGCTTTATTTTTGAAGGCTGAGCAGGATGGAGAAAGATTCATGAATGACTTAAAGAGAAATGTCTGTCAAATTGCTGCATTTGATGCAATTATTCGAGTAAGAACTAGCACAGGTACAGTTTCTTCAGAGATTTTTTTTTGTTCTTATTATTTTTCTTTCACAAGAACTGTTGAAAACAATTTTCAAAATCCTGTCAAATTCTTTACAGTATTCATTCATTTTCCATGTTTTTTTTTCTGTGCTTTGTAAGACTTGGATGAATCTGTTGTTTACGGTATTGTTTTATACTTGGATGTTCTACCTCATGCTAATCCTTACCTATACATGGCCTTGAAGGTGCAAGGTGACCAGATGGTTGGTTGACAGGCGAAACTGATCACAATACCACCTGTCACACTTTCGTACAAGTGATCACAAATACACACACACACACACACACTCATATTTATGTGTGATGGTCTTTCGGTTTCTGTCTACTGAATCCACCTGCAAACCTTTTGATGGCTTGAGGCTATAGTAGAAGTTAACTTACCTAGGAGCCATGCATTGGGTCTGAACTCTAAACCATATGGTTGGGAAGCAGACTCAACCATACTCAAAATCTAAAAGTTTGTTTGCTATGTTCCTCATATGCTTTCATTATTTAATACCACTTAGACAATATATGAAATATTTTTGCCAGGTATCAGACCAGTTGATTTCTTTGGTAATTTCTACATGACAAATGCCACAGATGTAGAATTGTCTGCAATTGACAGTGACCAGTCCATATCTGTTGAAATAAAGCATGATGATAAATTGGACCCAGCTGATGGAGCATATGTTCAGGTAAAAGCATTGCATTCTAATTTGAGAAGTAACAGGGAATTCATCTAAAATCATCATCATCATCATCATCATCCTTTAACATCTGTTTTCCATACTAGCATGGGTTGGACAGTTTGACCAGAGCTGGCAAGCTGAAGAGCTGCACCAGGCTCCAGTCTGATTTGACCTGGTTTCTACAGCTGGATGCCCTTCCTAATGCCAACCACTTCACAGTGTGTGCTAGGTGCTTTTAACGTGGCACAAGCACTCAACTCTTGGAGGCCAATCCTTTTCACCAGGGTGTGTACCTTAACACTTGTGCTGTAAAGGACGGACTTTCTAACTGACATTGCAAATAAAATTTGGAATGCTAAATTGTCATTCATCATCATTTTTATATCCACTTTTCCATGCTAATATAGATTAGGCAGAAGGACTTCTTGGGTTAATCTTATATGGCCAAATGGCTATCCTGATGCCAACTTTTTTAATTCTCTTGTATAACACACAGAGGTATAGTATACATATTCTAAAACCAGAATGAATATACTTATTAATTGCTGTTTCTTGTATCACGTTCATTAACTAAATGGACACTTGCTGATAATAGTTAAATCATGAAAAGTTATAACCATATATTTTTAATATTGATACTTGAGTTCAACATTTTACTGTTGTTTCTCTTAGCTGGAGACATTCTCTTAAATGTTTTATTAATCATAACCCTAAAAAGCAAGAGTTGTAGACAGGATGTAATCATTGGTATTCTAAGGTAACAGATTTGAACTTTACTCATTTTTGCCAGCAGATCTCCTCTAGTTTCCTTGGATTCTTTATTTTTTTAAATTATTTTAATTTTATGATTTTTCTAACTGAATTTGAAATTTTGAGTGCTAGAATATTGTAGTCACTTTAGTTGGGCAGATTTACTATTATTTTATTGTCCTTGGTGGATTTTAAACACAGATACAAACTTAAATACTACCTGGTGCTTCTCTTTACTCTTTTACCCTTTTGACTTTGAAGATTGTTCCCTATTCAAGTGGTACTAATATGTCTTAAATACATATGTAGTCAAAAGTTTTCAAGAGATACTATAGATTAGTTTAGGCTATTATCTGTCTAAAGACATGGGTGCACACTATATTGCATTAGCCTATGTAACATTTTAGAAATATAAGATTGCACATCATTTTATGTCCACTTTTCACCCTACCCATGACAGCATGGAAAGTGGCTGTTAAACGATGTTCAGATGACAGATAATGGCTTAAACTAACAATTTACTTCTGAACCTCAGAAAAGTGATCCAGTGGGAACACAGCAGGGTTTGTAGTATATTCAGTTTTTAATCAAGATGACAAGAATAATTAAGTACTTTACCTAAAGGTGAAATTCGAGCAGTATGTAGACTCACCATATTGAAGATTTTTAATGCTTAATCCACTTAACCTTTTAGTGTTTAAACTGGTCATATTCAAATATTCTACCTCTTTTATATTTAAACAAGCTAACTGTAGCCTATCACAACCACACTATAATGTCATTCTAATAATAAGCAATCACATCATTGCAATCTTGAAGCTATGAGATAAGGCATGGTTTATTTAAAACAATGTGAATAGATAAGCATTATATTTTGTATTAAGTAATTTGTGTGCATATCCCTTGTATGGATATGCACACACATGCACATACATGTAACATTTGTTTTTTTTTTATCTTTTCTTCAGGTTGCAATTTTATACACAAGTGTTGGTGGCTTTAGAAGACTAAGAATTCATAATCTTTCTTTAAATTGCTGCACACAGTTTGCTGACATGTTCAGAAATTGCGAATTAGATTCTTTGATAAATTTCATGGCTAAACAAGGTTAGTGACTTCAGTCACTTAATTTTCTTACAAATAGCCTTTTCAATTTTTCTAAAGTTATTTTCCGAGAGTCCTCTTAAAATTCCAATTTACACTATATTTTCATGTTTCATGAATTATTGCAGCAATAAGAAACATCTTGAACAGCACGCCAAAACTAGTCCATGAGAACATGGCCAACCAAGTAGCTCATATTCTTCATTGTTATCGAAAGAATTGTGCAAACCCATCTTCAGCTGGTCAACTCATTCTACCAGAATGTATGAAACTATTGCCACTTTATGCCAACTGTGTTATCAAAAGCGATGCAATTCAAGGAGGTAAGAGACTTTCTTTTTAGTAGTACATTTAGTGTCTTAATTTCAAGCAATGCATGTATAGATTACTCATTTACTAATTTTGGGGCCATGGTTATGTTAGGCCACCATCATTTTTATTATTATTATTCAAATTAATTAATATGTTAATTTTTTCAATATGTTAATTGGTAGGGATCTGGATTAAACGTATTTAATTTTGTCAGTCTACCTTTTAATTTTAAATCCTGCCAAAGTTGACTTTGTTTTTCATCCCTCCAGGACTGATACAACATGTATCAGTCATTTATTGAGATAAGTTTAATTGACTGTACCTCTCACCTGTAGATTGTGGTTTAACCAGTGTGAGAAATCTATAATGTTATAATTAAGCTAAACTTTGTTTACCTATAAGTGGTTGGATATATTCTTTTACAAAATTTTTGATATATTTTACCAAATAAATAATGTTTAGATCATTGATTGACTTTGATCAACCATGGTTGGGCTAGATTATCCGAGAAGAACTGGAACACAGGGAAATGAACCCAAAATTTCAAATTGGATGTGCCATACTTCAGTCTGCTCTGGGCCATGTTACATTTACTGTCATGTATTATATGACAGCATGGCTTTATTGCACTGGTTTAGATTGAAGCAGTAAACAATTAGTTAAGTGTGTCAACTGAATTAAACATCATCATTTCTGTGTAAATGTAAGCTCAAAAGTCTTTATGTCTCTATTTAGTTGAAAGTAAATTAACATATTTTAAATGTATCATTGTGAGCCATTGTGTCTAGATAATGAGGCTTTTGTTCAGTCTGTTAAAGGTTCATGTTTTTTAAGTAGTGCACTTTTTTTGAAACACTAATTACTTTTGTTATGCAGCTGATAATGGAAACCTCTCTCATTTAAAATAAGTGACATTAGATAGTCCTCCCAGTGCACTCAGCATATTAGTGGGATATCACTAAGACAAGGAAATAAGTTTAAGTATCTAGGGGCTATATTCACAAGTGATGAAAGGCAGTAGGCTGAATTGGGTGCTCGAATTGCAGGTGCTGGCACAGTAATATGCCTGCTCCGGCATTTGATCCTCAGAAGAGAAGAGGTTGGTTAAAAAAATCCAAACTTAGTGTCTTCAATTCAGCTTTTGAGCCTATTTCATCTATGATCATAAACGTTGAGTAATGACTGAAAGAGTATGATCATAAACACAAGCACCCGAAATGAGGCTCCCTTGAAGGGGAGTAACATTACCCAGTGGGATGTATAGCCTGGAGATCAGGGAGTGTCTCCAGGTTGAACTACTACTTTTCCAGATTGAAATGTTACAGTTCCAGTACTGTGGACATGTGATTAGAATGTTGCAGGAAAGAATCACTAGACGGATTCTTTAAGCCATGCCATTCAGCATGAGACCTTGAGAGTAGACCAAGAATGAGATGGATGGATAACATCGAAAGATTCAGTTGGTCACATTTGGGAATCCAGAATAACTTCTAATAAAATCTTATGAAGAAGGTACCTGAGGACTCCATCCCTGTGTTCCTTCCAGGAAAAGTGAGCAGAGAAGATAGGTGAATGAATGGCATTAGAAAGGACATCCAGACTTGAGAAAAACAAAACAATTCATGAAAAAATGACATATTTTACTCAATCAATCCACACACATCAGCATGAAGAATGGAATGTGTGAAAATGAAAAAGAGAAAAAAAGTAAATTTTTTGTTGTATCTTGGGAAGGACATTATGCCATTAATAAGCACATGCACTTCTTTTATTGCTATTAGTTAATTAGTTAGCCATTTAACCAACTAACTGATCAGTTGTTTGATTAATCATTCAATCACTCAATCATCTAGGTCCATCATAGTCCTTTTGTCAATATTTGTGACCTCATCAATGATGTGATTAATCTAACAATTGATTAGTAAATTGGTTTACAAATTGACTTGCAATAATGAAAGAAGTGAATTAGAACCTATGTATGTATGTTTTTTATGAGCAATATGACCCTCTCAAGGTACAACAAAATCTATTTCAACATACTATTTCACATCAAGAATCTTGCAAACCTAGTACAGAAACATAAATCACCTTGAATTATAGAGATTTGTGACTTTACGAGAATGACCTTTGAATATACACAAAGATGACTTCTGTAAGGGAAAGACATATTGAGCAGAATGAATCTTGTGTATATTAATTGTACTTATTTTGTCAGATTTCCTCCCATTGTCCTTAAGTTGAAGGCAAGATCAACTCTGTCAGGATATGAAATAAAATATTTAGATATATTGAACATATAACAGAAAGCATTCATTTTTGGCTTGCATTCAATTCCACATATGAAGATTCACTTAGAGCCCGTTTACTTTTCAGTTAGATCAATATTATTGTGGTAATAAATTACTAATGTGACTATTCATTTTCTGACAGGCTCTGAAGTTCCAACAGATGATAGAAGTTACTGCTTGTTGTTGTTAAATGCAATGGATGTTAAATCAACTAATGTATTTTTCTACCCTCGACTTCTTCCTCTGGTAAGTTAACTATGGCCACTTGCTATATCCTTTATTCAGTCTTTTACAATATTTTATTATACACTCTTAGGCATTTGATATTCTGTTCTAATGTTCTTAATTAATTTACTAGCCATGATTTACATTAATATTTTCTAAATTGAACCCAAAAAGTATCCTCTTATGCAATCACTTGATCTGCAACTGTTAGCAGACAAATGTCTCTCAAGTGACTTGCGACTATCTTCAATAATTCGATTTTAACAACAGTATGCAATGCTAAGCACAATATGCAAATGGTAAAAAATTGACAGTATAACACCAAACATGAGATAATGAAGACTGCACAAACTAGACAAAAAGAAAATGGTAAAAGTAGAAATATCCAAGCACCAGTGTTCACACACTTGCAAATAGTATGTGCTGTGTGTGGTTAGATAGTTTGCTTTGTAAACATGCGATTCTGATTTTAATCCCATTGCACAGCATCTTGGCCAAGTGTTTTCTGTCAGAGCCAAAGGTTGAATAATAACTTTGAATGAAATTTAGTTGATAGCAATTATGTGGAAAGGGGTTTATGTGCTTGTGTATAATATATATAAGTTACTAAACAATGAAAACAGACATATGAATCAAACACCACACAAAGTAAAAAAAAAAGCTGTTGGAAAACCGATTATAGCAGCAACTCCATCACTTCCTAGGGATATCTGAAAAACGAATTTTTATATTCTGAAATATTATATCAGACTATGGGTGATTAAATTACAACAGTTATTATAGTCCATTGTTGTTATTATAGTGCATCTGATGAAGCCATAAAAAAAAATCATAACAGTTATACAAACATAGCTAAACAAGCTGCAGTCTTATACCAGTGACTTTCAGTAAATTTAAAATACTTAACGCACTACATCCCTTTTGCAATAATTGAAAAAACGAAAAGTAAAGCTAGAACCCCAAAACAGGGTCTTCTCAATCTTGAGTTTAAACTCCAATAAGTTGGAATACTTGAATTTATGATACTTCTAATATTCATTCTCTCATTGTTTTGTTATTTTGAAGGAAAGAAATTCTTGTACAGTTTTAGTTTGATTGTGATTAGCTTCTGAGTATGTGTCCACATAAATTATGCTGTCAAAATTCTTTGGAATCTAAAGCTAAATTGAAAGTTCTATAACATATATAGAATCCACTAAAAAGATTCCACAAATATAACACATTTGAATGTATGTATTAAAGACAAAATCAGCAACATAAAACTCACTAGTATAATAAGGGAATGCATTCTGCTACATTACACACCCATGGTTGGACAGTTTAAGTGATTCCAATAAGTTACAGAGCTGTGTTGTGCTCCAATAACAGCTTTGGTTTGCATTTTATAGCTTTTCCCTAATACCAACTACTTTACAGTGTGCTTGTTAAAAAAATATATATTAGCAACAGAAAATAGCATTAATACCGAGAGATAATATTCATCCCCACTTAAATGTAAATGTTCTTTTAGAATAAACTATATTACGGTAGATACCATGAGAGAAACTCTCATGTTGGCTTTTGAAGCAAAATGCACTCTTGTTTATATTGCTAGCAGGGAGATAAATCCCTGCCACCTCCAGCTCTGAGACCACCAGATCACATGATTTCGACCTTCTTTGGTCTTGTCAACGATGGACACTTGACTGCTACAGAAAGCAGCGACTCATCTCCCTGCCAAAACATCCACATTTAAGTGGGGATAAAAATTACTTTACAGTGTGTACTGGGTGCTTTTTTTTGTACTGCTGGCAAAAATTCTAACATTGTACAATACATTACAGGAAGCACACAAGATGACTCAATAATATCAAACTAAACTATCTGTATATCCTAAACAACATACACTAACATCAATATAGCTTACTAAACTAACTGCAGTAACTTCTATCCATCTACCTTTTTCACTTCCATACACCTATCACAACCACATGTTAAACATCTATAAAATTTCATCTTTAAACTTGCCCATCATCATTATATATCAGTGAACAAAAAAACTTTACAAACATCTAAAAAGCCCAGTGGAGCCATTTCCAACAAGGGACTAATTCAGTCACAATATACAAACTATAGCACACCAATTTTACTAAGTAATATCATAAACTAATACAACCATAACTGCACAACACTCAACCTGATAAAAACAAGAGACAGTTTCAAAGAAAACATGGGGACATCATATACAACAGAAATAGAACTCAGCATTGAGTTACTAAACAATGAAAGCAGTCATGAATCAAATACCTCACAGTGATTATTGGCATCAAAGTCACAACCATTCACTATAGCATATTACTTCAAATACATATTCACTCTCCAACAGTAAACCGACTCCCTAATTAAATATTTCTTCAAATCAGTCACCAAAATCCATACAAAATGTTTGATATACATCTTTTACTTAGTTCATTACTTAGTTCTTTCTTCAATGAAATATGAAAAAACCTGATGTTCAACAGTATTACCAAAAATTAACTTTAAGTGCCTACAGAAATAACCAAAGTCCTTAACCTTACAACTACTGTGCCACTGATTAGATACTAAAAGTTATTCCTTGCTTGTACCACTATCTATTTTCCAGCTTATCTGACCATAATGAAACAAGATCTTGTGCTAACATTTTAAGAACATGGTATTTATCTTACAGTGAATTTTCTTATTTATTTTTATTGATCAAATGGCTACAGTATTCTTTATATTTCCATGGTTGAAGGTTTTTTTCTTCTGATGCTAATTGCTTTAGTAAATTAAAACTGCCTCTCAGTTCTTTGAAAGGGGTCATTTTTTTGCTTTAGTTTTCAACCTAAAACCTCAACTATCTCAACTTGACATGCAGTTTTGTTTGACAATGAATAGAAATAGTGTTTCTTACTGTTTAATTTCAGTCTTTTGGTTGATTTAATTTCCTTTCCTGCAGGTAGTAGTTTCAAATAAATGTTATTTTTGTTTTTCAGCATCATATTGATGAATCAATATCAGATGAATTGGTTGAAGACTATTTACCAAAAGCTGTACGGTGTTCCCTAGAAAGGCTTGATGACAATGGAATTTATTTCCTTGGTATGTATGGTATCAAACAATGTAATCTCAACATGACCCTACCATCTCTACAATGCCACAACATAGCTATATCTCTACAATGCCACAACATTGCCCTTCCTACTCAACAATGATATATTTGATCTCTTTCTGAAATTGCATGACACCACTCTGTCCACTCTACAATTTCACTTGACCCCCATCTTATAGAATGCTGAATAACCATTCTATTTGCACATCACCATATCCTCCCACAATACCACATCACCATGTCCTCCTACATCATCATATCCTTCAACAATTCCTCATCATCGCCCTTTTTTTTTTTTTTTACAATATACCATGACTTTGTAATTATAGAACATATATCTTTAACATCTTTAAGTTGGTACCCTGTTTCTGTACCAAAAACTTTTAATCAATCTCCATTAATTAACAGCTAACATTAACTCGAAATAATGTACCTTGCTTAAAAATACAATATTATGTTATAAAGCAAAGTTTGAGCCCATGTCTTCTTGGTCAGTAATCAAGCTGCTGTCTCCCCCATGCTATACTGTAATGCAACTTTAAACATTATAACAATGTTAGAATTTATTCAACACTTTAAACAAAATATATTAACTCATTAATAATTTGTAAATTTCATATGTTTTTGGATATTAACCTCTACTGCAGTGCTTTAGACCTTTTATTATCATATTTTTATTGAAATACAGTTTTTGTTTCTATTAATTTTAAATATAAAGAAGGAATTTAGTAAAATAACTTTCTCATTATTATGCTAGTGTTTGGAACATGATTTGACATGAAATTTTGATGGACAGTTTTAACTTAAACCACTTCAAAGCAAAAAGTTTCTATCATAGGACCAAAGGAAGTTTCAGATAGGTTGGAATCAAAAGAGTTAAAGTAGGTGCTGCATTACTGACCACATAGTCATGAGTTCAAAATTTACTACAGCCAATAAATAATCTGTGCATTACCTTTCTAAACCTGACTGACTGACACAAGTTACATGTTGGATGATTAACAGTTACATGCACACTTTGCTATTAGAATACTTGCGCCAACAATATGCAAAGATTTGAATTTTTTTTAAAAATCGTCCAGTTCTGAGTGTAAAACTATTAGTGAAAACAGAATCACAGTAACAATACCTTTATTGTGAAGGAATGCTAATCATAAAGCCATGAATTCAAACCTTATAACAGTCATTGTGATGTCCTTTGACTAGCTTGTATAACACTACTCGCCTTAGTTTGCCAGGCTGATGATAACGACATTTTCCACTCTTGCCTCACAATCAAGTAGCTACCAGTAAGAAGGACATTCAGTTCTATAAACAACTGCCACAGCACTAAATAAATATATCTATTTTCTGGCAGAAAGAGACTATTTTTACCTTCAAAATTTCAGTTGCATTTAGGGATGGTCTGGCATGAATAAATAGAAGTTATTTTCCAGGAATATGGCACAAATAGATCCAAAGACAGTTTTTGGTGATAATAATAATAATAATAATAATAATAATAATAATAATAATAATACTGGTTTCAAACTTTGGCACAGGGCCAGCAGTTTTAGAAGGCAGGGAGGAGAAGTCAGTTACATCAACCCTACCTTCTCTCATCCCCAAAGTACAAAACTTCTACTTATCTTATCAACCCTGAAAGGATGAAAGGCAAAATCAACCTTGGTGGAATTTGAGCTCAGAACATGAAGATAAATGAAATGCTGCTTAGCATTTTGTCCAGTGTGCTAACAGTTTTGCCATCTTGCAACCAGTAGTAGTAGTAGTAGTAATAATGGTAATTTATTGTTAGTAGTGTTATCAAGCTATTACATGCTACTTTTGTTAGCAGGAAAATTGTCTTGAGGCTTTGTAACAAGAGGTCCTCTCAAATCTCGAGACTCTTTCTTAGGATTGCACTTTTCTGCAGGTTGACAGTGCATGCCTTAATTTCATCCTCTTAGGGAGCAGTTGAGTGTTATCTGTCACAATTTCATCTATCTCACTAGACCTTGATACTTTTCAATTTTTTTTTGTATCAACTCTGTTATCATATGATTTAACAAAGTCTATAATCTTACACTGTTTTATTTTGGATTTTTTCTGTTGTCTGCTGTCATATCTAGTCCACCTGCTTCAATTTTAAGATCAGTCTACATAAGAAATCCCATAAACCCTTGTAATTATTATTCCCCATCTCTGCCTCTGGTTCATATTCATACCACTTTGAAACCACACATTTAGCTAATACCCCAATGCCCTCTTTTACTGATAGTTATGCCTGTATTTATTCTCTTCCTCTGTTAGCTTACTGCATTCGCTTAAGAGATAGAATATCTATCCCCCTGTGAATTTTCGTATTACCAGATGATTCATCTCCGCATTTTAGTTCTACTTCCCATGATTTCAGTTCTTTTCTAAATAAAAATCTGTTAATCTTCTCATTGATCCCAAGTGTTCTCAGGAACGCCAAGAACCAACAGCGTGAAACATTTATCATTGGCTTTCTTATTATCTATCTAGCCAACATTCAAGTTCTTTCTCATTCATACCTCACTATTATGTTATTAATATACAACAGATCAATAGTTTCCATTAGTATTATTATTATTATGGTAGCAAGCTGGCAGAATCGTTAGCATGCTGGGCAAAATGCTTAACTGCATTTCATCTGTCTTCAAGTTCTGAGCTGAAATTCCATTAAGGTTGACTTCAGCAGCAAGTTGGCCAGCTGGCAGAATCATTACAGTACCAGACAAAACACTTAGCAGCTCTTTTTATGTTTTTATGTTCTGTGAGCAAAAATCAAGATCAACTTTGTTTTTCATCTTTTGAGGGTCAACAAAATAAAGTACTAGTAAAGCACTGGGATCAGTGAAGTCAACTTGCCCCTCTCCTCAGTTGCTCACCTTGTACCAAAATTAGAAAAAAATTATTATATAAATTTTCATATATGAAGAAAAAAAAATCGGTCTATGAAAAAGTTGATTGTAAAGCAAAGTAGACATGATTACAGTGAAAACAAGATTATTCTTTACTTAATGTGGGAGATAGGTTCAAATCTTTCATTAACTATTGCACTGCTTGTTTCACCTTAACAGGAAAGCTGGAAAAATTCAGTTGCATGAAAGACTTACATGTCTAACAACAACATGGTCACAGTTTCTTGCTGATATTGAAACATGACTAGAACACATTCTTTAAAAGAACATATGTGTACACACATGCATCTCACACATATCTAAATATGCATTTGGGTGCATAAATCGAGGGGGGAAGTTACTGAACATATGCTGTGTAACTTATTTATATATTTATTCATTTGGAATTGATGATTTACTTCTTTGCTATTGTTTCTTATGTTTATATGTTCACTTAAATGAATATGTAGTAGTAGGAGACCAGTTATCAGCTCCAATGAATATAAACATATATACATATATATAAACACACTCACACATACACACAGGTTTGTATATCTACATAGACATCTTTGTATATGTGTGTGTGTGTATATATATATATATTTATGCTACTTGTCTTGTTTTCCATTTGTTTCTCTCATTGCTTGCATACCCAAGTTTGTCTTCGTATTTCATATTGTTTACATATTTCGTATTTCATGTTATTTACGTTTTGTGATGTCCTGTACCCATAAATGCATATATATATATATATATATATATATATATATATATATATATGTTATTTATATTATATGATTGAATGCCACGCATCCATTTCTAAGTAAGTTTATCTTAATTTTGATGCGACTCTACCCTGTACTGTTCTCTCTCATCCTTTCTCTAATTCTTTTTTCTCCCCTTCACTGTTTTCTATCTGTTCATCTCTCCTTCTCCTTGCTTACACATGACCAATGTCCATATTTCTTTTCCTTCAGTCTGTCATACAGACTAGACACACTCTTATCTGTCTCCTCTTCTATCTTTTCTGTTGTCAAAGACAATATTCCTACAGCATTCACTACCTTATCTTGTCTGGCCTAACGGCCCTCCATGTTTGTTGTATGTCTTCTCTGTCCTGTTTTTGTTACCAACTTTGACCCTCCGCAAATCCCAAATTTTATTTTGCTTCGCAGGAGCAACTGCCTTTTGGAGCCTCGTATTATCGTTAAATGCTCGAAATGAGTAGTAGATGGACAGCCAACAACTGATGAAGGGTCATTCTTTATGTTACTTGTCTTGTTTTCCATTTGTTTCTCTCGTTTGCATACCCAAGTTTGTCTTTGTATTTCATGTTTATGTTTTGATGTCCTGTACCCACATATGCATATATATATATATATATATATATATATATATGTATGTATGTATCATCTTGTTTGTGTTTTTAAAGAGTTTTATTATACCTTTGTTTCTTTCTGTTCTGTTCACAGAAAATGGATTAACAATGTACTTGTGGCTTGGCCACAATGTAAGTCCTGAATGGGTGCAAATGGTGTTTGGAGTACAAAGTGCTGCCCAGATCGATATTGACAAAGTACTTCTACAATTTCAGTCTAATTGCTCTTCTCTTTTCAGATGCTTTGGAAAACTGTGTGTATGGTGTGGAAGAAAGTGTCTGTTTGTGCTCCAGTTTTAGTTAGATTTATAACTAATATACCTGTTTTAAAATTTATTCTAGGCACATTAAGTTCATGAATTTATTGAAAGAAAAAAAGATTGTCTTTTTAATTTAAGTGGCTTTAATTCTCTAACAATTTCAACAATAAAAAATTGTACATATCTTGACAGTCACCTCACTTCTCTCCCTCTTGTTTGGTGTGGAAAGACAAGAAGCAGTGCCTATGACCTTTCCTCTCAGATTGGGGAAGTAGATGCAGTTGATGCTCAGCTTGATTGCTAACCTGGAGGGGGAAATGTGGGCAGAGAGTGAATTCTGAAGTGCTTCAATTGTCACAGATTGGATTGAGCAAAAGTTCATCAAGTGAAATAAATAAGTTTGTCATGAAGAAGATAAATCTAACATTTCAGACAGGACCCTTCATCAAAGAAAGATGAAATGATCACGAGAACATTTTGTCTTTCTCTGATCATGTGTGCTGTCGAAAATGTCTTCATAACAAACTGATTTATTCCACTTTGTAAAAGTTTTCTACTAGCTATTTGCTAATGTAAACCTTCATCAGTTTCTTCATGTTTCACTGTTCAATTTGGAGTTGGAAATGCCTTTCAGTATTTAGTTCTGTCTCTCTGTGTCCACTTTTAGGGGTTAACTTATTGTGAGGGCATGATAAAGTAAGTGCTTGTAATAGACCAACTTGATTCACTCAAGTAAATCTGTTGCTGAAATTATTTGTGATTTATATCTATAGAAGTAATTGTATATCAGTTAAGAGAAAATAAGAATCTTTGATAAAACATCGATAGAAATAAATATATTCCCTTTGAACAACTGAAATTATGCCTTTTAAGAAATTATTATTAGGTAGAGAGCTTTTAGTTCATTTATATGTTCATGGTTTGTCAAGACAAATTAATTTTGACCCTTTTTTTAATTGTTTTACTTTGTACCTTTAGGAAAGGAATGTACAACACTCTTTGTTTCATGTCCTTTATATATTTTGAGTAATTATTAATGACAGGTGACATGTTGCTGGTGTGACCCAGTTTCAATGCCTAATTGACTGCTTTAAGTTATTTATAGTCTTTGGGAAGGTCACACTGTCGATTCTTCCTAAAAAATTGCCCCCTTTTTTTTAATATATATATTTATGGAAGAAACTTATGGTTTGTTTAGTGTCATCTGAACCCTGGTGAAGCTGTCTTTTGAGGTGACCAGCTCACCTTTGGCTACATTGTCCAATATTTCCTTTATATTCTAATACCATAGTATGTGTGATTTAAGGGAGGTTTGGCTGCTGTTTCTAGCTAGTCAGCTGATGAGATAGTCTCTCTCTTAATGCTTGTTTGCTATTATTATTGATAGTATGAATGCGGTGTGACAGTAAGTTCTTATTGAATGGAATCTGCTACACACTTTCTTTGATTTTCTGTTAAAAATACTTTATATATTCCACCATTGCCCCTAGGAAAGGCATGCCTAACAGAATTACCCATTTCTCTTATAAGTTTAGTTACATACTAAATAAAGTCATCATTGTTATTATTACTTTTATGCATTTATTTTTATCTTTTTGTTCATTATAATTTAGATTTTGAAATTCTAAGTATAATTCTTTTTCAGATTTCTAAAAAGACAAAAAAAAAAAATTAAATAAACATAATTTTGTAGTAAGAAATTAAATTCTTAGTAATAAGTTAAATTCTTTGTAATAAGTTAAAACAGTATAGATGTTTCTATCCTTTGTTTGTCTCTCTCTCTCTCTCTCTGTATTATATAATTTATTCACTTCAAAGATTAACTTGTTTATGAAATATAGTTATTTTCTTTCTACTGTATCCAATCAGAAAGCAAATATAAATGTTTGGTTTTTTTTCTCTTTTCCTTTTCAGTGCAAGTTGATAGAATTGGATAATCCTTTATCACAGCGAATACGTTCAATTATTAGGATAGTACAACAGGAACGCAGCAGACAAATGAAGGTAAGCCATTTCTTTATCTTTTACCTTTTATCTTGTTTCAGTCATTAGACTGCACCCATACTGGGGCACTGCCTCGAAGAATTTGGAGTCAAATGTATCAATCCCAGTACTTATTTTTTAAAAGGCTGGTATTTATTCTATCATTCTATTTTGTTGAACCACTAAGTTATGGGAGCATAAACACACCAGCACCGGTTTTCAAGTGGTGGTAGTGGGGTAATCATAGACACAAAGACACACACATATAGATATATAGACATATATACGATGGACTTCTTTCAGTTTCTGTCTACCAAATTCACTCACAAGGTTTTGGTTGGTCTGAGGCTATAGTAGAAGACACTTGCCCAAGGTCCGACACAGTGGGACTGAACCCTAAATCATGTAGTTGAGAAGCAAGTTTCTTACCACACAGCCATGTTTGGTTGACATTTTAAATTGTCTTTTTGATGTTGATTCATTTTGTTGAAATTTCATCTTTCCTGTACAATTTGTGATGGGTTATATTTGACTGCACAAATAATCAATTATCAGAGACTTGAAGCACTTGTCATTAACTAATATGTAAATTACTGATGTGCCAGTTCTTTAAGATTGCCTAATGTATCTCATCATCATTGTTTAACATCTATCTTTCCATGGTTACATAGATATCAGGGAATTTTGTTGAGGCAGATTTTTCTATGGCCGGATGCTTTTCCTGTCACCAACTTATACCTGTTTCCAAGTAAGGCAATATTTCCCCAAGACCAGATATCAAAATGGACATTTACAGTCATTACATGATGTCAAGACAAAAGTACACACACAAACGCACATATATGATAGACTTCTCAAAGTTTTCATCTACCAAATCCATTCCCAAGGTTTTGGTTAGCCTGGGGCTATAGAAGACACTTGCCCAAAATACCATGCACTGGGACTGAACCCAAGATTGCATGGTTAGAAAGCAATTTTTCTAATCACTCAATTTATAAATGCAGTGATAACCAAAATCTATGGATATGCTCTGTAGTAAAGTTTAATGTAAACTATGTTGCATGCTACGATTTAAAACTTTGCTGGCCTATATATTGGTTGCTAAAACAAGTACAACTAACATAGTGTGGAGATTTGTTTTTAAGTTGTTGTGATTATATATATATATATATATATATATATATATGTATATCATCATTATCATTTAACGTCCGCTTTCCATGCTAGCATGGGTTGGACGATTTCACTGAGGACTGGTGAACCAGATGGCTACACCAGGCTCCAATCTGATTTGGCAGAGTTTCTACAGCTGGATGCCCTTCCTAACGCCATATATATATATATAATTTAAATCATCATCATACGTCCATTGTCTGTGGCATGGGTTGGACGCCCTTCCTAACACCAACCACTTGACAGTGTGTGCTGGATACTTTTACGTGGCACTTCATGGGTGCTTTAACATGGCACCGCTATGAGTGCTTTTTACATGGCACTGGCACGAGACTCTTGCAGGTCAATCTTCACTACCAGGGGGACTGGTCTAAACACTTCTGCTGCAGAGTACAGGTCTTCTTGAGTACAAGGTTCCAGGCATCTTGGGTCATTCTTCAGTATTTGGGTCATTCTTCAGTACTTGGGTCATTCTCCAGTACTTGTCCTCGCCAATTAGTACAGTGTCATGCAGTGCTATCTGTTTAGTTTGTTAGCTCAAACCACCCAGTTGTAACACACTTCTCATTCATATCAAAGTGTGAATTTGTGCTTATAACTAAGAAATCACCAAATCATGTCTGTATCCAGTTATTTTTGCCTGCCACCTCTGACCCAATAGTTCTCTTTACTTATCATAACTGCAGTTCCTTTTTTTTTTATCTTCTGTTTTTAGAAAGGAAAGCAGTGCCCATGTCTCATTATATGGCCTCCAAAACTAGTGGAAGATATCCTCAAACTAGAAAACTGGCTTGAATACTAGTAACAGAGTAGACTCTGCTAAAAACACCTGAGGTGACAAGGGTGGTTAAGTATTGAGATAGGATGGGATATAATTGAAAAGACTTTTCACTTAGAAAGCTTTATCAACATGTTCACTGTGTCTTTTCTTTTTCTTTTTTCTTTTTAATTTGCTACAATAGATAAAAGACATTACATAGATGGGTGAAAATGAAACAAATTCATTTCTTGTCACCAACATCATTTATACTTTTAACAAATTTATAATTTTGTTTTTCAGTTGATTATTGTTCGACAGCGAGACAAATTGGAGCCGTGGTTCAATCACTTCCTTGTGGAAGACAAAGGCATGAATGGCTCAGCTTCTTATGTTGACTTCCTCTGCCACATTCATAAAGAAATTCGAAACCTTCTCAGCTAACAGAAACCAGTTTTTCTTCTGTTGTAAACAACACTAGAAATATACCGCATGTGCAAAAATTTTTAATGTATATATATATATATATACACATACATATATATATATATAACAAACCAAAAAAGAAAGAAAATTTTCATTGGGAATCTATCATTCCATGAAATGGAAGGCTGTAATAAATGTAATTTTTTATATCAACAAGAGATTGTTTGACAAGCAAAGACACTACTGTCTACTATTATTCCTAACTGGTGTACACATGCATACCCAAACACTCACACACTTCACATGAATACTGACACAGACTTGATACAAAAGTTGAAAATGTTAGATATATGGCACACATGTACATTGCTTCTTATTCTAAGTTAGCTTCATATAATTCAACATAAAAGCCAGTACAGATATATGATCATGTATACGTTTGAGCGTTGAAGCATTGAAAAAAAACTTTGTTCAGGTGAAACAGATTCTTTCTTTCTCTTTTTTTCCTCCCCCTAAAGAAAAATTGTTCTCTGGCTACTAGTATAAATTTAACAATATCACTGAATAAAAAAAAATGCCTTGCTACCTGTTTAGTTTCCCTATGTTTCATTCCTTATGCAGTTGTTCATATATGTACATTAAGTGATTGACATATTATTTTGGAGGCAAAGTTTTCCATTTTTGATAAATTTTCTAACTGATGATATTAAAATCCAAAACGTCTTCCATCTTGAAATCTGTTTTCATTGTAGACAGTGCCCAGGGTCTATGCCAGTATTCTCAGTATTTCTGGAAAGATTTTTCCAAGTTCTTGCCAAGTAAAAATGCTAAACTGGTTATGGAAATATATATATATATATATATATATATATATATATATATATATACATAGCAAAAATACAATGAAAGAAGTCTATAGAATGTAAATTACTTTTCTCTGAAAAATCTAAGTAATTGTAAAAATAATTTTATCAGATTTTATGTTACTAGCTTTGTAACTAGCTCTTATAGAGTTGCAGAGTAGTAAACATTATTCATCTTTTTTTTTTTTAAATTTAATAATTTTCCATACTGTTTACTATAGAAATATATCATAAATACTTTATTGCTACAATGTTATTGTTTTGGTAGCTTGAGATAGTTCACATCTCTCTGTTGCAATGACATCATATTATGGTTGTCTGTTTCGTTATTAGGTCCAACTGTAAATAAAAGGCCTTGAGAGGGATTAACAAAAAAGAAGAAAAACAAATTACCAGAAATATGGGGGAAAAGATTATCCAATGACCATATATTTGATGATGAAATAGTATTCCTATCATTTATTACATTACTAGTTAAAACATTGTTGTTTTCATTGCTCTTTATTCTAATCACAGAAATTTCTTTTATCTATTTTAGGAGTGTAATTCAGTAATATTCGTATTACAAATTCAAAGAATTGTTAATTATATATAACATATATAGTTGATGGATCCTCCTCCAACTTTGATGATAGGCATTCAGTTGTTTGCTCAGTTGAACAGCATCTGAATAGTTATCCCTCTCTCTCTCACACATATACTCACTCTCTCACACACACTCACTCACTCTCTCACACACACTCACTCTCTCACACACACTCTCTCTCTCACACACACACACACTCTCTCTCTATCTATCTATATATATATATATATATATATATATATGTGTATATATATATATATATGCACACACACACACACACACACACACACATTTTTCTGTATAAACTAAGGTGATGGTAAAGTATTTCTTTAATGGAAGAGATAAATTGGAAGAAAGAAGTTTAAATATAATGAACATTTATTTACCTTCCCTTCAACATGAAATTTAAAAAGAAATCTCTAGTGATGGTTATTTGAAGATTTTATTCTCTTGTTGCATTAAATTACTCCAAAATTCTGATTGAAAATATTTAAAAAATTATTCTTTCATACAAAATGTTCAGTTATTAAAATATGTCTCATGAAAAGTTGTATTGCCTTATTTATAGATGGTTATATAACTATTTTTTTTAAAATACAGAAAAATAACTATATGTTGATATTTGTTTAAATATCAGCAATAGGTAATGAGTATTTGGACATAATGCAAGAAGCTATTTGCTGACATTTACATCTTTAGGGAGAAATTATTTCAACATTTATGTATAGCTAAAGTTTAAATGAGAAAATTAAAAATTAAAGTAATAAATTATTAGTCTTCTGTTTATAATATTCTTATTTCTCTGAAATCTCCTACTTGGTGTCATCATGGCATTATGTTTTTAGATATTAAGTTTTCTTATTATCCATTTTGTTCCAATGGTATTCTGTACTATACAATAGTATATAAGAACTGTCTTGAGTTGTAGGATTCATAGAACTAGTTACCCAGTTTCCATGCCATTTCCCACTTCATAGGATGCCAGTCCATAGCAGGGTCACTCATTTACAGCTGAGTGAATCAAAACTACAATCTTGTTATTGTATGCTCAACACTCTTGCACACTACATCTGATGTCTCTTATACCCAATTTATCTCTTCAGACATTTACACTTTGTCGTACATACACACTGACATAGCACATCCAGCGAGGCATGCTAGCTTCATTTCTTTTAGGCCTTTGCATGCAGTCATAGCCCATGTTTCACTGCCATGTAGTATAGCTGTCCATACACAGGCTTCACACACTCTACTTTTGACTTTGAGCGAGAGAGAGGCCATTTTTAACTAACGTAGGTAATAGCTCTCTGAATTTTACCCGACAAGTTATTCTAGTAACTATGCTTTCAGATCAATCTCCTTCACTGGTAATTTGATCACCTAGGTAACAGAAACTTTACTACCTCTAAGGATCCCTCTGGACATTAGAGGAAGTCTGTTTCCTGTATGTTCTTTGTGTTTATTGTACCTGCATACTTGCCATACACACAGACTATTTTTTCTGTTAGCCTACCTGTGATTCAATTGCACCTCTTATGTGTCAATAGCTTGCACTGGGTACACCATAGGGAATTTCTACCTACCCCTTTTCTACATATCAAGCCATTTCCTTGAAGGGATTAGTAATTTGTCTGCTTTCCTGCTTACTAATACTTTAGTCTTTGCTAAGTTAACTCTAAGGCCCTTTGATTCCAGTCTTTGCTTCCACACCTGAAATTTTCTCTCTAATTCTTATAGTCATTCAGGCATAAGAACAAGGTCATCAGCATAGATGAGTTCCAAAGGGCAACCAATCTTAAATTCTTCTGTTATGGCCAGAGGACTATAATAAAGAGGGGACTGAGAACCACTAAATTCATCTCTATGTTCATTGCCAACTTTCACCTTACTGATCACATGACTTAAATGGCTCTCACCAGCTGCTCATCTACCCCCAAAGTAGATGTTAGAATTATGATGATGATGATCTATAGCTAGTATGGCTTGGATCATCATAAGTGTACTCAGAGTTCATATTATATGAGATTAAGTGGTAAATATGTACAGCATAATACTGAACAAGAAGCATTACCTTACTTCAATCATTGTCATAGAATTCAAAATGAGAAAGTGTTCACATCCACTTCATGTATAAAGTGTAGATGTTACAAAATGGCTTTCATCCCATTCTTAAACAGCAAGTGTCAAAACAATTTACAGAATATTTCAAATGGAAATAAAAGCGAAAACAAGCCATCTTACATAGTAACTTGACCTTTAAGAAATAGTAGCCAAAAAAAAATTGCCATAGAATAACTTGAGACTACCTTAAAATATAATGGACTGCACACAGATACTAAAATGCCTGAAGAAAAAAAGGGGAAACAATGGATGTTGAACACAGTTTTGATGTCTTTAAAAGTATATAATGTTAATCTGTTTGACTGGCTCATCCAGAGAATAAATGACAGCACTAACAAAGGAAGACACATTGAATAATGTTGCCTGTTATAGTATGTATGATACAGGATCTCTAATTGTGGAAGGAGTAGACTCAGGAAGATCTGAGATGAAGTGTTAAGAAAGGATCTTGTAACATTCGGCCTCACAGAGAGGATGACAAAGGACCGAGACTTCTGGCAGATTGCTATCCTTGAGAAGACATGTCAAGCTAAGTAAAATTGTGGTTATTCTTGCATACAGGCATGTCTCCTTCATCCTTCTTCAGCTGAGCAATCCTAATCTTGCAAGCTTGTGGGTGTATTGTAAAAAGCACCCAGCACACTGTAAAGTGGTTGGTGTTGGGAAGGACATCCAGCCATAGAAACCATGCCAAAACAAACGAAGCCCGGGCAGTTGGCCAGCTCCTGTGAAACCGTTCATCCCATGCCAGTGAAAAAAGAACATTTGATGTAAGAAAATTTTTTTATAGTTGGAACATCTTTGATCATAGATCTGCTGTATCAGGTTTCATAAGGTTGCAAAGTACTCACACACATGCACGTGCATACATATAAGTATGACAAGCAGTCAAATATATATATAATTGAAATAAATTTGAGCTGAGAGAAATAATTCAGAGTGGTCAGTGGGAGGTATTTAAACAGCAAAGACAAATAAGGGTGCAAGATAAATTATCAATTTCTTAAAGTTATCTCTACTTCCAGAGAGGATGGACCAATCACTTTGTTGTTATTAATACCAACTCCAAAAGGAAAGGCACAAAAGTCTCAAGAATTCTCATTTTCCAGTTAAGTTCTGGGATTCATGGTATCAAATATTACTGGTTTTGTGCCTAAATTAGAAGCCATTGTTTAACATAGTAAAAAGTACCAAACTGTATTAAAATTGTTTAGTCTGTGTTATTGGAATGTTTAAGTGTACTGGCATCTTGTAAATAGATAAGCTCAAACATTTTTCAACATTATGGGTATGTTAAAAAGCAGGAGTGTATGCTAAATTTAACATGCAATGGAAAGCTGATTTGAAGAATTGTAATGTGGTCGTCCTAGCAAAAGACATGTTCTCTAATTAGATAATACAAACTTGTCTTGATGGATACATTTAATGAAAATTTCTATTTCTGAATTTAAATTGCTTTTGCAAGTCATCAACTTGAGCAAAGGTGTATGTTCTTTCTGTCACACAGGTACTATATTTCTTAGGTCCTATATATGAAATACTGAGTTACCATCCCTTCCAGAGAAGCAAGTATTCACTCCCAAACAGTATTCTTTCTTAAATCTCATCATGCCAGTGGCCATTTGTAAACAAATCTGAAGATGGCTACTAACTATGACAATCCTAGCAGGGCCAAACATCTTCCTCATTGCATGAAACAAAATAATTTGTTGCAAATAAGGATATAACCTCATCACCCTTGTAGTCAATCAGGTTGCACAGGAAGATGCTATACCCAGAAACTAGTGGAGCAACTTTTGAGGGTCAGCTGAAATGTTAAAGGTTAACCAAGATATTCTCAAATGATGTTTATTTTCCAACATACTCCCCCTTGCAGTCCACACACTTCTTCCATTGGTATTGTAGTGCTTGAATCCCATTGGAGAAGACGCTTTCATCTTGTTGGTCAAAAAAAGGTCATCAATAGCAGATATGACATTGTCATTTCTGCAATACTGGTTCCCAACTAAGTGTTTTTTTTTACTGTTGGGGGATAGATGATAGTCAAATGGGACCAAATCAGGAGAATACTTTCTGTATGTCAGTGTGTGAGGATATACAGATAATGTACACATATCTAGAGAATGTTTTCTTTGTTGTCAACAAATAGCAGAAAACTTGTGACTGTGTTATTATTGTTGTTAGTGTTTTTATTGCTATTTTTATCACTATTATACTTGTTTCTTGAGTACTATTGACATTCAGTGGGATCATCTGTTGCCTTTAACTGAAACCCTGTCAATATTGTTGCGTCAGCTGAATTGTAATTTATTACTATAAAACCAGTAAGAGAATTTCTGATTGATAAAACACTTATAGATAAGTACTAAGCAATATTTGACCACTCACATATACTTAATGTACATCGTTACTGCTGTGAAAACATTGGCTGATTGGCCATTCTTTTAATTCAACCCCCTTCTATAGTTTGTGTGATTACACTGAACCCCCTCCAAATATTTCTCAGAATTCAAATTGAAGTCTTTGCAGACTGATTTGAACTATCTACAGTTCGAAAGAGATGATTTGGTTGTGTAATTCATTAATTCATGTTATATAATCTCATATTATATAATACATTGTGAACAAATAAATAGCCATGCTATTGAAACATACATAGCATAATCTGGACAAAAATTACTCTCTACTGAAGTTCTATTATATTTATATTGCATGACATGGACAGCAAGTGTTGCTACATACATTGGATTTATAATGTGGAGGAATGAAAACTTCTGAAGTTTTGAGATATCAAGTTCAGGAAACTGACCGACCACTTGATTACCTACTAATTAGGCATAGACACTTAGTTGATATATTTTATTCTCACCACGAAATGAGACAGAAAGACAATTCTAAATGCCAAGTCTTTCCGCTATGTATCACTAATACAGATTAGTAGTTAGTGACTCGAGAATATGGACGACTCAGAGAAAAAGACAAATTAAAGAAGGAAGACATAGAGGGAGCCAAGAGTTCTTGACTGTCCTTTGATCAATGCTTATGGCAGAAAAGAGGAAACAGAGAAAATAGGAATTTCTGTGAAACAACCTGCAGAGGACTACAGACCAGATTTGTGACTGTTGCAAGGTGCAAGGTGACATAGTGGTGCAATAGTAGCATAGAAAGAATCATAAATGCTTAAAGACAGGCTTGGAATAAATGGAAGAAAGTAATCTGAAAAGAAAAATATCAAATGGTCAGAAAGGAAACAAGGTGTTAGATATACATAACAAAGGAAGAGGCAGAGAGAAAGAGGATTGCACATGTTCTGCAACATGAGAGTCAGAGGTGTGAGATGTTCTGAATTGCTAAGTAGGGTTCTAGAGAGAAGTGAGATATCATTGGAGAGAAGTGTATCTGAAATGGTAATGGCTCATGTAGTCGTACAGACACAAAAAAGGAAGAGGCATGGGAGTGTTATTGTGAGAGTTCCTAGCCCTACTGTATAATATTTTTCTCAAGGCTGTAGATATAGAAAATCTTTGAGAGACATTCTATGAAGATTGGTGAGGGGTTAAGAGATTAAAGTGTGATGGAAGGAACAGAACAGGTTTATTGTTGTGGAGGAAATTCATGGCTACTTTATACTTTACATGGGTCACTAGAATTGGAGGGTGGGGCTGGAGTGGTGTCCAAAAGAGACAAATATAGTGATGACTAGGTACCAGAATAGACCCTCAAGGTAACATGTCCAAGAAGGTGAACTGAAGAGAATGTGGATAAAGAAGAGTCAGGAGTGTGGTGGGTACAGTTGCAAGAGTGTAGGAGGAGAGTGAGAGGTGAATATAAACATAAGGTGAAGGTGGTCAAATGTATATGTAGATGATGAATATAGTAAATGGTGAAAAGAGGTGGGTGGCAAATATGACTGGGGACAATGAGGGAGATAAGGGATGGATTCAATAGGGAGTAGCTCAGAAAAGAGGGACCCCCTTTTTTGGGGGTGGAAGGAAAGGGAAGAAAAAGAGCAGTTGTAGACATAACAGGGACATAGAGTGAAGAACCTAGTTGTGTGCATACACATTATACTTTGAGAATTTGTCATATCATGCTAATAAAACTGGATAGGTCTTTCCAAGAATTGCATAAAACAATTCTTTCACTCCTTTCTCATCTCTTTCATGAGGCTCAACAGTCCAAATTAAATTTTCATTACTTCATCCCATATCTCACTGGGTCTTCCTCTTTTACAGATTCTATCTCCTGTAAGTGACACTTCTTTATACAACTATCCTCATTTATATGCACCACATGCTCAACCGAATACAGTCTTCTCTCTTGCACATTATATCTGATTCTTCTTATGCCCAATTTTTCTCTCAATACATTTATATCCCATGGTTCATGCACGTGCAGATAACAGAAGCTACTTACTACTTTTAGGGATCCTCCCAGGCATTTGAGAGTACATACATACATACATACATACATATGCTCATAACAATATAAGCAATTCAGCAGACCTGCTGGCCAGAGGCACATAACCTCTTTACTAATGGAGATAAGAATGCAATTTTGATCAGCAAGATTATGAAAAAAAAAAAAAACCTCTGAAATGAAATTCTTTGAAGCAAAAACTCCCTCTGAGTGAGATGGGATTATCTCTCTTTGAACAGTTTTAGTTATGTCTGAAAAAGGTCAGTTTATGAAAGATTTCTGTTCATTGGTCAGCAAGCAGGGAAGTCCATGTATCCAACAGAAATTTTCTCTCATGTAGGCTCCGACTAAACATTTCAATTTTGAAATTTAAGAATGCTCCTGAATCAAGCAAATTTTTTAGGATTATTGCCTTCTCAGTCAAGCAAAGTTTACATCATCTGCTCCCATTGAGGTATGGTCCAGGCACTTCCATTTTATCTTGTATGGCATTTCCTCTTCTTTTAAACCCTACATGTAGTTGGCCAAAGACGTAATGTTACGCTTAATTGAGATCCTAAAAAAAGGACCTGTGGTCATTTAGTAGTAGCTTAAAGGAGCCCTCTATTCCTCCAACATATTCCTGTGTATGTATCCTTATATTGTGGTGCTGCTGTTATTGTTGCTGTTGCCTCTGTTATCAGCAGACACATTGCTGGTACTTCTGTTGTTATTGCTACCGCTATCACTACCATTGCTGCTGTTACTGATGGACACCACCTCTGCCTTGTAGACCATAGCCTTGGAGTTGCATCCACTGCCTACTGGACACACACTATTAACCCTACATGAGCATCCTGCCACTGTGCAGGGTTTAGGAGCATTCACTAAAATCTTTTTTACACTGGGTGCACAGCTGAATGAGACCCTTAAGATGTATCTATCAAATAATCATCTGTACCTATAGGATTGCATGAAATGCTTATCCACAAGTATAAGGAAGATCTTTCCCATGCAGCTTTTGACGTTGAGTGAAAAGAGTGGGGCAAAGAAAATGACTTTACAGTGGCACTTTCTTTTGTGAATGTTAGGTCCCATGATAAAAGCAATATGGTCTGTAAACTTGTTGGCTGCCAAAGTGTTGTAATAGGGAGCTGCAGTGTCAAATATATGTATGTATGTATTTACACCTGACTATGAAAATAACATCAGTAGTGCTTCTTCCCTCAGACAAAGCTGAACTGCATTTTGTCTAGTCTAATTCTGCTCCTAATTAATTGGGCTATAACTCTCTCCATAATTTTCATCACCTGGTCCAAGAGTTTGATGCTTCTATAAGTGCTTCTATCGAAAGAATCTCCCTCACCCCTGTAGCAGCTAACAATAATGCTGCTATGCCTGTGACTGGGTATTACACCTTCCTGAATGACCTGATTAACTATACGGGTGATTTGCCTGTGTCCTACCTTATGAGATATTTTGAGCATCTCAGCAGTGATTCCAAATGGACCAGGGGCTTTCCTGGTTTTCCTGTCTTTAATTGCCTTATCTACCATACTGCTGTCCACTAGGATAGCTGGTCCCTCTGTTGGGTTCACATGAGGGAAACTCCTTTTATCCCATTCATTCTGCACATTCAACAGTCTTGTATAGTAACTTTTCCATGCCTCTTTCTTGTCCACATCACTAAGTGCAAGCATACCATTATCCATCTGCACACACTTCTCTCCCACAATATCTCAATTCTCTGTGACACAATGTCTAGCAATCCAGAACAGTTCAAGTTTCTGCTCTTCATACTGTAGGACATTGGCTAACTTATTCTTTTCTGCTTCAACCCTAGCTAGATAAACCTAACATCTAGCCTGACTTTTAGCTTTATGATATGATTCTTTGCTACCCACTCTTTTCCTGTCTCTTCTCTTTTATGGCCCTGCCAATGTCAATGTTCCACACCATGCCTCCCTTGATCTGGCAGAGGCTTTGCTCTAACCACAGATTTTGTCTGTTGTCCTTAGTAGATTGTCCTGTAGGAACTTCCAGTTGTCCTCTACATCTCTATCTCTTCCTCCTTCTCATCAAAGGCCTCATTAAGGACATCTTTAGATATCTGCCCATTTGAAGGATCCTTGAATTTTTACAACCTCCTTTTCCATATTGGCTTGCATCTCTGGATCTTTCTGTCCCTAGGCCTGAAGTCACTAACCGCTAGCTTATATTCAGTTGTACATTCTTCACCTAGCAAAGATTATATATATATATATATATATATATATATATATATATATGTATATATAAGTAAGGCGATAAGAAATGGAACAATAAACAGTGAGAAGTGGATCGTTGGTGTTATAAAGTCATTATTTAATTAAGAAGAGAGTATGTTCACAGCTGTTTCAGTATATCTAGCTGGGGTAAATTTGCATTTACCTCTTTGCAATTGATAGACATCATCGGAACGATTATATGGCAAAAATAAATAGAAGGAAATAGAAAGATAATGTGAGGAAGAGAAAGGGGGGGGGGGGAAAAAGGAATTAACGAACATTTTTTCCTTTCTCTTCCTCACGTTTTCTTTCTATTTATTTTTGCCATATAGTCGTTCCGATGATGTCTATCAATTGCAACGAGGTAAATACAAATTTACCCCAGCTTGATATACTGAAACAGCTGTAAACATACTCTCTTCTTAATTAAGGAATGACTTTATAACACCAACGATCCACTTCTCACTGTTTATTGCTCCATTTCTTATCGTCTTTATATTTATTAAGCCACGGTTTACCTTTTAAATTATCGACTACCGTATACCTTATAACAAAGACCATACATACTGAGGTAATACCAGAAGTGCCTATGGATACATCTATCCCTTAGATGGTTACATTACCTCTCTCTCTATATATATTTATATATATAGAGCGTTTATAATTATGAACAAGTCACAGTTATAACTAAGAGGGTTTCAAAACCCTTATGTTAGAAATAGCAGCCAAAACCGCTATAAAGCCATTTTTTTCACTCATATTATATCTCTTCACAATAAAAACTGTCTTTAGACGACATGACAAATAGAATCTACAACTTAAAAATAACTGAATAGTTCCTTATTGCAATTTCGACGATAGGGACCTCTTAAGGGACCCATTCATCTCGTCAGGGGAAATATTCCTATAAACAGAAATCAAAACAAGACTTTAATTTGGGACTAGCATGAATCCTGACAGGCAAGAGAAATGTTTCAACCTCTATCTACACATTCAAGTTTTGAATTTAAATGCCATGCACAGCGTTTATGTGAAAAGACTGGTGAACTGGAGCCACGGCAAAATCACCAGATATGAGTTGGGGAAAATTAAATAATTAGAAAGTAATGTAATAAAACATTATGGAAGATATATTATAAATAATTAAGATTATTTATGAATATATCAATGGCCAAACATGTTATCATAAAATACATAGAAGAACGTTTATAATTATGAACAAGTCACAATTTTAACTAAGAGGGTTTCAAAACCCTTACATGTTATAAATAGCAGCCAAAACCGCTATAAAGCCATTTTATCACTCATATTATATCTCTTCACAATAAAAACTGTCTGCTGGTGACATAACAAATAGAATCCACAACTTAAAAATAACTGGTTAATTCCCTATTGCAATTTCATTAGGGACCTCTTGGTTATAATTGTGACTTATTCATAATTATAAACGTTCTTCTTCTATGTATTTTATGATAACATATTTGGCCATTGATATATTCATAAATAATCTTAATTATTTATAAAATATCCTCCGTAATGTTTTATTACATTACTTTCTAATTATTTAATTTTCCCCAACTCATATCTGGTGATTTTGCCGTGGCTCCAGTTTACCGGTCTTTTCACATAAACGCTGTGAATGGCATTTAAATTCAAAACTTGAATGTGTAGACAGAGGTTGAAGCATTTCTCTTGCCAGTCGGGATTCATGCTAGCCCCAAGGTAAAGTCCTGTTTTGATTTTCTATTTATAGGAATATTTCCCCTGACGAGACGAATGGGCCCCTTAAGAGGTCCCTAACGTCAAAATTGCAATAGGGAATTAACCAATTACTTTTAAGTTGTGGATTCTATTTGTCATGTCGCTCGCTGACAGTTTTATTGCGAAGAAATATAATATGAATGATAAAATGGCTTTATAGCGGTTTTGGCTGCTATTTATAACATGTAAGGGTTTTGAAACCCTCGTAGTTATAATTGTGACTTGTTCATTATAAACGTTCTTCTATGTATTTTATGATAACATGTTTGGCCATTCATATATTCATAAATAATCTTGATTATTTATAAAATATCCCCTGTAATGTTTTATTTACATTACTTTCTAATTATGTGTGTGTGTATAATATAAATGTAAGATCCAAGGATTGAGGTGTGGTAAGAAAGTCAGCTTTAAGCAATCCATATTAAAAAAAAAATCAGGGACAGTAGTGGTTTATTGAGACGGAAGGTTGTGGATTTTTTTCATATTGAAGAACGATAAGCTGAAAAAAGTTCTTTTTATAATATACGGTAGGCGACCAAGGTTGCCGGGTGTGCGAATAAAAATACAAGAGTTACAGAATGGAGTAAGTAAGATCCGGGCTACGTATGTTTCATAGTGGGCGGAACCTTAGAGGTGTTAAAAATCCAGGCGAGGTGTATACCGCCGGCTATTCTTCAGGCCAAGGATATCTTGATTAAATTAAAGGTTATATTGTCGCAAGGAATGAGTTTCATATACTCAGTTTTGTTGGTAAGTGGGATATCCTTGAGCGACAAGTTTAATTTAATTTTCTCCATTTCCATGTCTATCACACAGCGTTCACTAGGGATAATATAAATGTAAGATCCAGGGATTGAGGTGTAGGAAGAAAGTTAGCTTCAGACAGTATATATAAAAAACAACGTTCAGGGACTATAATAGTTTATTGGTTTATTTATCAGGGACAATAGTGGTTTATCCACAACCTTCCGCAACTCTTATGGACACACACACACACATATATATCAGTAGCGGCTCCACCACTCGGGCTGTTCGGACTAAGCCCAAGTGTAAATTTAGTAAAGTGAACGTGTATTTGCAAGCTGATTTAATTTCTGCCAACATTGACTTCAAGTATGGAATTGCAGCCAATAACTTGGGTTCCTTTTATTGAGCCTGGTTGCAGTTCATTTATTTTCATTCAGCATCTGGCAGTCGTCTTAGAGATGCCATGTGTCAAAAAATATCAGTCATAGCAGACGTTCTCTCGATATCGCTCACACGCACCTGACTCGGGCTCAGAAGTTACAGGCTGAATTGTTACCTATAATTGTTAAAATTAAAAGTAATTCAAATTCGATGTTTTCTTGAAACAATAAATTTCTATAGAGATTAGGATTTAAATGCCAATGTATGAAAAGTTTCTGTTCTATAATATTCTTAAAGGAACGAAAAATTATTCAGCAACTTGGGCTAATATGAGCGAGCCTGGAAGGTGTAAAAGACTAACTGGCATCTCGTCAAGAGCACAAGTGACAGATCGTTGATGTTTGCTGTGCACTCTGCTGTCGTTATTTGGTAGCTGTTATTCTGTGTGTCTGTGTGTAAAGATCAGTTGTGTTTTGCAGGGTTGCTTTATTTTTACCCTTAACTTAGATGTGGAGAGAAGACATATTAAAACTATATTTCTGTTTAATTATTAAATTATCAGTGCACATATAAGTCTGTAGTGTGCATTACGTCTCTTATCTTTTATGCATGTGTCTTATGCGAAATCTGTGATGAGCCCGAATGACGCTAATAACCTGGAGTTGCTTCTGATGTATACGTACACACATGTATATGGAGGGAGAGAGAGATACAAAGTTTGATCCAAAAGTAATGGAAAAGAGAGCATAGCTTTTTTATTAACTGACAAAGGTTAATTCAAATTGCACAAACTATCTCAATGTACTGTTTGCTCTTCATAGTACAGCCACATCCCAGAAAACGAAGGAAATTGACATTTTTAGGAAAGAACACCATTTTCTCCCAAATTTGTTTATTTAATTTTTTTTTTTGCCAAAACTTTCGGATACGGAGGTTCCGGAAAATTGCCAAAAATCGGCATTGTGAAATCCCCCACCCCAATTCTTCAATTTTGACTTTTTTCCCCAACACTAACCCTAACCTTAAAACCCTAACCGTAACTACAGAAATGTTTTGAACTTTTGTCTGAATCATAATGTCCGTATTTTTCTGCGTATTTAGTAAAAAAAAAAAAAAATTTTTTTTTAAAATTTTACAAAAAAGTTTTGGAAATTTTTTTCAGAATCATAATTTCCGTATTTTCCCGCATATTTTGAAAAAAAAAATTCTGAAAAAAGTAAAAAAATTAAGATATATATATAAAGATTATAAAGATATCCTCATGATTGGAAAAATGTGCCTTCGTTGGCTTTAAATTCTTTCAGCAGATCAGAGCACACTTCTACTCTTCCCTTCTTCAAATCAAGTGTCAATCCACTTTGCATACACTTTCTGATACCCAAAGTCTTTCACCATCTTCTGTAATGCATTATGACCATAATTCACTTGTGCAGCAACGAGGCTATAATCTAACTCTCGACACAAACCAATTCATTCTCTTGGTGGTGATTTGTATCAGTGGTCATAATTGATGGTTTCCTACTTCGTGGTGTCTTCAATGCTAGTTTCTCCTGTCCACAAGATTAGAACCCCGTATTTATTGTGTGTGTGTGTTTGTGTATGAATGTGTGTGTGTGTGTAAGACACGTAGCTTAGTGGTTACAATATTCGGTTTATGATCGGAAGGTTGTGAGTTCGATAGCCGGCTGCGCGTTGCGTCCTTGAGCAAAATACTTAGTTTCATGTTGCTCTAGTTCACTAATTTGGCAAAAATGAGGAGCACCTGTATTCCAAAGGCCTAGTCTTGTATTCTGTGTCAAGCTGAGGACTACGTTAAGGGGTTTTAACGCGTGTCTGTGGAGTGCTCAGCCACTTACACGTTAATTCCACAGAATACCAGTTATATATATCTACACAACCCCCCCCCCCCCCAAAAAAAAACTGCGGAATATTTCTTTATCGACTCGACGTAACAACAAATTTGATACTTTCTGTGAGTATCGATATCGGTCCCACTAACAAGTGTCAAGCTGTATTGATTATCATTAATTCACGTCCAGTTTCTTTTAATCTAAGATTGTCAGGTTTTATTTCTTTCTTGTTATCCATAGTTGCAACGCCAAATGAATAGCAACTGTAACCATCATTGCTACAAGCTGGAGGATTTGTCCTTTACTCTCACAGCATTTTTTCATGTATCGATAAAACATTCCGTTTCTTCCCTCTGCACTTCGCCAGTCATCGATCTGCTATCCTTCTTAAATTCAATTGAAGCTAGGTAAGGCCAAGCTGCAAATGACACATAATGTTACAGTAAAATTAAAATCTAAAATTATAGTCTGAAATCTAAGAGAGATAACTCTTACAAGATTAAACAATTCCTTAAAACGGTGAGTTGTTACATTCTGTCTTACTTTTCTGTTAAGCTAGCAACTGTTTATTGATACTCGAATACATTGAAGCAAAAGTAAATGTATTTAAACATATATCGTAAGTATAAATTTCATTTACATTCTATGTATAACCCTAAGAATGGTCGAATAAGGCAAATTTCGGTTGAAACTGTTTTCTTATGTGTTTTCTACTGGCTTTATTTTCTGCACCGCTTATATAGCTCTAACTTTTCTGGTGTTAAACTTGTATATTCTATGTACCTGAACTTTGAGTTTGGTTAATACCTATTTTCTAATGTTGTATTTGTTTGTTTTTTTTATCACTATCGTTAGTTCATAACCGCATGTTATATATCTTCTCGAGTTTAGAAATAACAAATGTGTAAACATTTCCTCCACCATGTAATACTTATAATCTATAATTTCGAAAATGTATTCTTATCTAATTAAATTTCTCACTTGCAGCAGGAAATTTTGAGCTATTTTAAAATATAAAAGGAATGGTGTGGATTTTTTGAAGATAGTCAACAAACACCAATGCCTTTTGCATCCCCAAATAACTGATACCACCGCCTTCCCTGCAGATGGAATTTGAGCTATTTTAGAACATCGAAGGGAATGCGTATTAATCTACTCTGACCTTAGTCGTGATGTCTAAAACAAACTCATGATCACCCTAATGATTTAACATACTATTGTGAATAGTTATAAATAATGTGTTTGTACAATATATACGTGTTTTTGTGTGTGTGAGTAATTTATTTATATTGTAAGAGCACTATTTCCCTTTGGCGGAACTGTTATCCATCTATGCATGTTTTGGTTAGTGTAGCCACTCTGAGCGAGAGGTCCTTTGTTACTAGCAGAGGTAGGAGCTCTCTGAAATTTGCCCAGCCTATTCTTATTCTAGCAGCTACGCCCTCAGAGCATCCTCCCCCATAACTGACTTGGTCACCTAGTTAACGGATGTGATGGAATCCGTTTTCTGTACATCTTCGGTGTTTATTGCACCTATGCATCTTCCACACACAAAAACTATCTTCCCAATTAGCCTTCCTTTGATATTGCTGCACCTCTTAAGTGTCCATAGCTTACGCTGGGTACATCTTATAGAGTTTCTACCTACACCTTTTCTACAGATCGAGCAGGGCCATCTACTTGAAGGAATTTGTGATTTGTCTGCCTTCCTACTTACTAAGACTTTGGTTTTTGCTAGGTTAGCTTTTTAGTAGAAAGTGGGTTATACATCTTTAGATTGTATACCTGACTTTCTACTATAAAATTGAAGAAATAGACGGAACGCTGAACTCCAGACTAAACAACTCAAACAACATTTATTTACTTGGTAAAACATACATATCTTTAGTTATACATCTTTAGAGGTGAGAATAACGAGCTGTCGAGTATAAGACCGAAAGATGTAGAGACAGCTTTAAACACACGTCCTTGCTCAATCGCTGGCCAGCGAGAAAGAGAATGAATTGAGCGGGAAACGCTTGCTTGTTTAATTCTACGCATGCGTAAGACTACGCATGCGCAGGCGTTACTACAGAGCTCCCTCGCCAGAGCGGAAACGCACGATAAATAAAATCTGTTAGAACGCCTGAGGCAGGATGGCCACTGAAAAACCACCCACAAGATGTGGTACAAACACACACAAAGAAAATTCAAAGAAATTAAATGTACACTTGTGAAATACATGCATGCATCGTATAAATGAAATGACAATGACAAAACAACCGTGATGACAACTGTCCAGGAATACTGGAATGACGCGATGTAAAAGTCTGAGAGTTTGTTTTCCCTGAAAGGAAAGAAAATGTATGAGTGCACAAGTGTGTGTGTGAGAAAAAACACAGAACATGCAATGTATAAATGAAATGACAATGACAAAACAACCGTGATGACAACTGTCCAGGAATACTGGAATCACGCGATGTAAAAGTCTGAGAGTTTGTTTTCCTTGAAAGGAAAGAAAATGTATGAGTGCACAAGTGTGTGTGTGAGAAAAAAACACAGAACAAGTGAAAGTGTCTGTAGTATAGACTGCGAAAAATCCCAAAACACCGAGATAGAGTACATTGATGAAGACGTTGGCGCAGGAACTGCTATAGCTGTGTTCTGTATGTGTGGTGGTAATGATTCAGTTGAAACTTGGCGACGTCGGGGGGAAAGCTTGTAATTGATAGTAGTAATTGTTGTCATCACGGTGGTAATCTTGGTTGGCGCACAACGCTGGTGGTGAAAAGGCTGTTTGGTGAGGTACGCTTTTACAGAACGATCGACAGACACAATTTCTGTATGACCATTAACGAAAACCTCGAAGAAAAATTTTCTTAACCCAAGATGAAAGAACGCCCGTATGAAATGAATGACAAGAGTTATTGTGTGACATAAAAGATGTATGTGTAATGTGAGAGTGTGAAATGCGACATATAAAAACATAAAAAGCAGGCCGTAAATCCTGTCTGTTTTTCGTGAGTGGAAAGAAATCCACTCTAACAGAGACGAGAATAAAAACCGCGCTTGTTGAGTTGTGTTGACTATGTTTGGAGATGTTGGTAATGTGTAGTTCAGTCTCCATGGCCGTATTTGTTCTTTAGTCGAGGTTCACCAGTTATAAGTTGGTAATCCGTAGTTCATGCTGCGTTTTTTCTTCGTCGGGGGTCACCACTTTAGTAGAAAGTGGGTTATACATCTTTAGATTGTATACCTGACTTTCTACTAAAAAATTAAAGAAATAGACGGAACGCTGAACTCCAGACTAAACAACTCAAACAACATTTATTTACTTGGTAAAACATACATATCTTTAGTTATACATCTTTAGAGGTGAGAATAACGAGCTGTCGAGTATAAGACCGAAAGATGTAGAGACAGCTTTAAACACACGTCCTTGCTCAATCGCTGGCCAGCGAGAAAGAGAATGAATTGAGCGGGAAACGCTTGCTTGTTTAATTCTACGCATGCGTAAGACTACGCATGCGCAGGTGTTACTACAGCTTAAATGCCCTTCGATTCTAGACCTTGCTTCCACACCTGAAACTTTTCTAGTTCTGGTAGTGACTCAGCTATGAGAAGCAAGGTCATCAGCATAGAGGAGCTCCCAGGGGCAACTTGTCTTGAATTCCTCTGTTATTGCCTATAGCATGTTCGGCTGTGAACTTTTGGCTATGTACGTGGCAGTTAGACACTTTCAGCACTCACTTGAAGGTTACCACTTTATGATCTGTACCAATCACCACTTACTTTTGCATTTCGTTCAAAGCCCAACAGATACTCACCTTGCGAAATTCGTCACCTAAATTTTGTTTCACAGTTTACCAATGATATTCACTTATATCAACCTCCATCTTCTTTTTGCAGATCATCCTCCCTTAGAGTCGATTGATCTTGCTTCACCTGAATTTGTGACTTGTAAATTTAAGTACCTGCCTGTACCTACTTCTGATGCACAAATATTATGTGACATCTCGACAGATACACCATGTCCTCTTGTTCCAGAGACTCACCATCAAATTGTTTTTCACACTCTGCATAGTCTCTCGCATCCTGGAACTTCAGCCACAGTGAAACTCATTTCAGCTAGATTCTTTTGGCTGAATATGAGATGAGATATCACTGCTTGGTCACGTTCTTGTCTTTTCTGCCAGAAAGCTAAAGTGCATAAGCACATTCGTGCACTTCTCGGTACATTCAACATCTTGGATGCTCATTTGAGCCACATCCAATTCAATGTAGTTGGACCCTGGCCAGTTAGTCAATGTTTTATGTATCTCCTTATGTGCATCGACTGTTTTACATGTTGGCCAGAAGCCATCCCTTTGTGTGATATTGCAGCAGAATCAGTAGCACGAGCCCTGGTATTGGGTTGGATATTGCGTTATGGTGTTCCTACCATGATCATCACTAACTATGGTAGGCAGTTCAAATCCTAGCTCTTCCATGAGCTTTCGAAAATTCTAGGTGTGTAGCACATTCAGACTACTAGTTACCATCCAGCTTCACATGGTATGGTGGAATGCTTCCACTGCCAATTTAAGGCTACAAGGCATGCTTACCCTGACCAACATCAATGGAGTGAGTATCTACCCATTGTTCTTCTGGGATGCCATTCAGCAGACAAGAAGGATCTTGGATATTCTCCAGCGGTAACACATAACTGGATGTTAACACTACTAATGTTCAGCACCAACATTTTGTCCTGCAGAAGCAATTGAGTATCAAGTTCAGAAGCTGCTTAATAACCAACAAATTCTTCAGATAGAACATTGTCAAAAATAGCGTAGAACAAGTGAAATCTGTTTCATCCGCAGTTAATGCAAAAGAACCATACTTAGGCAAATAGTATTTTATCTTTGATTACTGATGCTGTGATAGAAGGAAACTCTTTCTGAATATCATGAAATAATATTTGTATTTCAGGGCCTCTCTACATTCCTTTTCTTGATGACAGGATTTTGTGTCAATGTCAGACCCATTCTTTCTTGCATATTGTCTTGCCTTTACCAATCATGTTTGTGTCATCTTTTTTGGAGCGGGGTGGGGTGGGGGGCTGCTGTGTTGTTAAGAGACAGGTAGTATTTTATTTTTACAATGCTTTGCATGAGCCTTGTTAGCTAGCATAAGTGTATTCTATTCCGAAGTTTTTGCTAGTCCTTCTGTACAGAAGCAACTGTGATATGGAAATGGAACCTCTGTTGGGTAATCAAAGTATCCTTTTGCCCTGTTGCATACTTTCAACTGAGAAAGCCTGCTTTGGTGAACACCTGCTTTTTTGTTTTTTTATTGATCTGGAAAATGTTTACAGTGAATATATTTTAGTTTCTGATGTGCAGTATTTTACATGTGGATGTTATAAAACTCTGGATTGAATCTCTAATAATTTGAGTCATCTAATGTTTATTTGAAATTTTCTGAGCATTGTTGGGAGGAAGGTGGTCATTTTTTGCTTGTGGCTAATATCTGCAGAGTGAAGACTCTAAATCTGCTGAATTGCAATTGTTTTAGAAACATCACCTTTCACACTGGACTTCAAATGAAAGGTTTTCCAATTCCTAATCATAGTGCAGCCTAGTTATTTGTCTTTTGGTGTTTTGTCACTGCATGATCAACCTTATCTCTACTAACATCTTCTAAACCTTTTCAAGTAGTATCTGCTGAGCCTATAACCATAGCAAAATATTCCAAATTTGCAGAAGCTGACACTTGGAGGACTTTGGTATTTTAAGAATGTTCAGCATTTCCATAGTACAGCAAGTTTCTTTCTAATGATTTGTCAAATATCCATTATATATTACATTGGTAGTAAAGAGTTAACAGGTTCTTTATACATAGATGTTTTTTTGTTTAAAAAGTGACAAAAGGTCTACTAACACAGCAGCTGGCCTCTTCAAATTTAGAGTAAATTTTTGTTCAAACTGGAAAGAGTACATAGAATTTAAAAAGAAAAAAAATAATGTACATGCAAGAAATAACATGCATTCAGTATCACAGTTGATAACAATAGCTATTGATTTTCCTGCTAAGCGATATATTGTTAGAATAGTTGTTTCTTATCTATGGCTATAATATTGAACAGATGTTTCAATTGTGGCAGTTCCATCTTTATTTATAAATTGTTTTCAAACATAATATATTTAGAGCAATGCTAGTTAATTTTTTTTTTATATGTACAAGGGGGTGCTGAAAAGTTCCTGGATTTAGGTAAGAGAAAGTACAAGAGGATCATTTATATTCAACATATTCCCTCTCAGATTCACGCTCTTATTGCAGCAGTCCTTTAGTTTTTCTAAGCCCTGTAAAAGAACTTGGAAGGTTGGGCATCCAACCAGGCTTTTCACGATACCCTTAAAGCCAGGAGCTTTACAGCACCCCCTCATATTTTTTAAGGTTAAGGTGTGATTTATAGGAGATTTGGGAGCTCTTTTTAAACAGATTGAGTGATTGCACATAGGTTCCCTTTTTGTCTTGTAGAAAGGTTAGTTTATTTACTGAGTCCTTAATCCTTTAGCTTTCACATTATTCTGTCAAAAGTAATGCATATTTATTCACATGTTTTGAATTAATCTTGCATTATCTTGTTGCTTGGAGATTTTTGTGAGGTAACTATTAAGTTTTAGAATGATATTGTAGGGTTGGTGTGAGAAACTGAATCTGGCCAGTTTGAACATAAAGCAGGTAGAATATTTGGGCCTGATATGACCTGTTTAAACACTAAATGATTAAAATACATTTGTTGCATTTTCAGCTGTAAATCACTAATAATAAATGAGAATAATTATTTCATGATAGATTGGCAAGCTTTTGTTCACTAACAAACACCATACCAACATGATGTATGCTACCCGTGTCTCTTCTATTGATGGCATAATTGTTCTTGCTTCTCTAAACTTGCAAGCTGTCTACTACTACTACATTCACATTTTTCTCCTCAAACAACAACCACTTTTATTTCACCAGTCTACAAAGTTTATGGATGTAGCCTCTTTTAGTCAGATAAAAATGCAAAAGTAAAATCCAAACCTGAAAACATTTTGGGACTTCATGTGCCAAGTTGATAAGAGAAAGTTCTTTTTTTGATTAGTACATTCTTTGTAACTACTCAGAATATGGAACATTTTGATCGGAAGTTTCACTGTTGTATCAGTAAGTAGTTTTTCAACTAAAAGCTTCTTCACTTATCTGTGTTGGTGACTTGTTTGGTATATGGTGAGAAGGAGACGTGACAGATCGCTTGGAGAAGTGAAATTCTTTAATTTTGACTAGAACAGTTTGGCAAATTTTATTTTAAATTTTTATATATTTTTTATTTAGGAAAAAAAGGGCAGATACAGAAATATTGGATTCAGATTTTGGCACAAGGCCAGTAACTTTAGGGCAGTGGGGTAGGTCGATTACATCAACCTTAGTATTCAACGGGTACTTATTTTATTGACCCTGAAAGGATGAAAGGTAAAGTCAACCTTGGCGGAATTTGAGCTCAGAATGTAAAGACGGACGAAATGCTGTTAAGCATTTTGCTTGACATGCTAACAGTTCTGCTAGCTCACCGCCTTAAGATACATAAATATTAATTAGGATCAATATGGATGGTTTCAGGGTAAATACACCAATTTCTCCTTTTGGGCTCTACACCTAAACCATCCCAATTTGCTTCTCTGTTTTTAAATAATTTATAAAATTTATGTTCCTTTGGTAATTTGCAATTTTATCTTGCTTTTTCAGACTGGTTATCAATCAGTGTATATGTGTGTGTGTGTAGGGAACATGTTTCAAATAGGCTCTGCAGTTCCTACAGCTAGATCTTGGGCTAAAAGATATTACTTTGAAAAACAAAAGTCAGTAATTTATTTACACATATGTACAACAAAAAAGCTTTTTGATTAAGATGTATTTTTTGCAATTTACATAGTTCTGCACTCAATCTTACTGAATGCCATTTAGGTTAAGTGTCTTTTACCATAAACTTAAGTTGACTTGAATGTTATGAGTGAAATTATATACACAGAAGCTCATCAGATACACTGTATCTGTTTTTAGATAGGAGACAATGTTTGGTTTAGCATCATAACCTGGGTTCTTTTTAGTTGATCCCCTTCTGTTGTAACCAGTCTCACCAACTTTCTTGTCTGAAGATAACTGATACATTACTTCCTAATCTACAAACCCATAAATTGTTTCTTCTCGGCTAGTTTTGATGATTACAAGTAAGTTCATTGCCATCAATTCACCATGAGGAAAGTTTGCCAAGAAAATAGATCTATAGTATATCACAGTTAATAGTTAAAAACTATTTTATTGAAAAAAAACCCCCCAAAAACAGTAAATTGATGACAGTGAACTTCCCCTGTGGTGAATTGATGACAGCGAACTTTCCCTGCAGTGAATTGATGATGATGAACTTGCCGGACATGAGTTTTGATGACCCTTCTAAAAGACTTGGGTATTGTCTTCCATCCTCTGATAAAACCATAGAACCACTTTTTCCTTTCACTTACAAGCTCTCACCAACCACTTTAATTTGTCTGTATGTTTGTCTTTCTTTTTCATTTTCTATTTCTAATCTTATATTAAAGCTATTTTTATTTCTATTCTTATAGGAAAATAAATGTGATCAACTGCAAAGTTTGGAATGTATTGATCTTTAATGTCTGATGCAATGGATTGTACATGGAAAGTTTTTATACCTCACAGCTTGCCTTATCATGAGGATGGCTATTTAGTTGGCCACATCTGGAGCCAAGAACAACTAATTTATATTGTTGGGGTTATACGTTTAGAAGACTTCAATGATAAAGGTTTTTTTAAAATATTATTTTGATCATGTCTTATTTTGATTGCTTTTAAATACATTTTTTATTTAAAAAAATGCTAAGCATGTTGCCTCTAGATTTGTTGTAATAATTATAACATGAATTGTGAATTAACATAGGTTAAAACATATTACCATAAGGTAACCTAATTTACTATTTTTTTGTGCATTTCTTTGTTCTTGTTAGGTAAAGGTTTAAAAGTAAAATCATGTTTTGAAATGTGGTTACAACTTTGTAGTTAATTTGGCCAGTTAAGATATTCATGCACACATGCAAAGTGAAATAGAACTATCAATGTTCAAGTCATAAATATAATAGGTGAAAAACAGTTCATGATTTTCTTTTTATTTTAGTGGATAGGGTGTAGTTTATTGAACTAACTCCAGTGTTTGACTGGAAGTTATTCTATTGACTCCAGCACCATGTTCACTCTCCTGTAAAATGCCAGTAGTCATGTAGCTCCCCTTCAGTAAGAAACCTACTTTTTCCGGCCTTTTTCTCTCATCCTTTACTCTTCCTTTCCACTCTTTATTCTCCAAGCATGAAGTTTCCCCTCCTCATCGCAGTTCACAGTCTTGCAATTGGCGTGATGATCCCATTAGTGCTGGTGCATGAAAAAGCATCTGGTACACACTATAAAGTGGTTGGCATTAGGAAGGGCATCCAGGTAAAGAAACCATGTGAGACAGTCACTGGAACGCATGTAAGACAGACACTTCTTTTCTGCTTCTCCCTTGGCTATATATACCTGTCTCCTAGCCTCCCTTCTGGCCATCTGATACAGTTTTCTGCTACCCCCCCCACCACACTTTTCCAGGTTTTCCAGGCCTGTTTCTTTGCTCTAATGGCCCTGTCTACAGTATTATTCCACCACCATATTACCTTAGGTCTGGAAGGGACTTTGCACTAGCCACAGATTTGGTCTGTGGCACTCAGTAAGCTGTCACACAGGAATTTCGAGTTGCTCTCTATGTTACAAGTCTTCATTTCCTCCTCCCTCTCATCAAATTTCTCAACGAGGATGTCCCTAAATCTCTGACCATGTGAAGGGTTCTTAAGCTTCCAAATCCTTCTTTTCTGGATTGGTCTGTTTCTTGGCATCCTTCTGGCGTTGAATCTAAAGTCACTAATAACTAGTCTATGCTGAGGGGTACATTCTTCACCACGGAGGGCCTTTGTATTTAAGAGCAACCATGCATCCCGCTGTCTGGTGAAAATGTAAATTTTATTTTTATATAAGTAAAGAGTTCATTTACATCTTGTACTTTTTAGCTTGTTGCTAAAATGTTTTTTTTTGTTTTGTTTTCTCTAGATAATTGGAGTTTTTGCTGTAATGTTGCTGACAAACAAGAAAGTTTACCAACATTAAAAGTTGTTGGTGTTTGGAATTCTCATGAAAATTCAAAAGTTGACCAAGAGAAATTTTACCACCTTTTTCAAACAGGATGGTTAGAATTGAAGATGTTAGACCGCAGATCACTAAGTGCCCGAGTCTACACAAATTCTTCCAGAAATGGGTTCTTTTGTTGCACATGTATCCTTTTTGATCCAAATGATCTTCAAAAGTCATATTTTATTCAAGAGAACATCACTGCACATAAAAATGTTAGTGAATATTGTCAATCAGATGCTATTCCTTCTGCAGTTGTGAAGATTGTACAAGACGTCTGCCAAAATGCTGAGGATATTGCTCATTTGGAAGAAAATCATAGAATGACAAGTTATTTCCACAAGTCTCCTTGTTTAAAAAGTTCTTGCCTGGACATTATTCTTACATTATTTATATCACCAATCAAATTCATTAGTTCCTTGTTTGTATTTAAGTAAGTAATTTTCTTTTTTGTTTTTGATTCAAATGTATTGAGTTAGATTGATATAATACAGGTAAAAATGAAATAAGACCTTTCCATATATAATTCAATATAAAACCTTTCCATGTATATCCTCATCATCATCATCATTTAATGTCTGTTGTCTATGCTGGCATGGGTTGGACGGTTTGACTGGGCTAGGATGCTGGAAGGCTGCACCAGACTCCAGTCTGATTTGGCATGGTTTTCTATAGCTGGATGTCCCTTCCTAACGCCAACCATTCTGAGAGTATAATGGGTGCTTTTACATGCTACCAGCATGTGCTTTTGCATGCCCCCAGGGTGCGTTTATGTGCCACCGGCAAAGGGTCAAATCATGCATGCATGCATACATGTAATAAGGCATCTGAAGAACAATCACTGAATATATTAATCAAAATATAGTTTAGAAGGAGGCACAAAAAGATAGATTTAACAGTTGAGAATAAACCATGCTACTCTATTTAAATAACTGATCTACAAAAAATATAGTCCTGTAACTTCTATTTTGCCCTTTTTTTTATGTTTATAGGACTGCCAATAAATATATTGATAAAGTTTTGTTTACTTCTGCATTTGCACGAGTTATGAAAATGAAACATTCTCAGATTGAATTGCAGACAAAGAAAGATGCAAAGTCACCTCTGAAAAAACTCTGGTTTGTTGATATTTGTCTTTCTACTTCAATGATATGAATTTTGTAAAATTGAATGCTGTAATGATTGAATATTTTTTTAAAAATCCTCTTGTTGAATTCTGTATCTAGTGCATTTGGAGGTTTATCAAACCTTTATGATGTTTTGTAATTTCTAGTGAATAATGATATCACCACCAACAACAATTATAAGAGTTGACCTCCAGCATTAAGTCTCCAACTTTATACAATTGTAACACTTTATACTTCTCTTATGTATCTAGTCATTCAGAAATGAGGAACAAAGACTGAGCAGTGTTGAATACCACTACTTTACATTACTTTTGTATTACATTGTAACAGTGCATGTATTCAGCTATGTTTATATCTGCCTGGTGAAAGTAGTTGAATTTACTGTTTTACTAGTATAATCTATGAAATAATAATTTTGTTAGTAAAAAAAAAAAAAAGATTACTGTATTTAATAGCATAAAAAATGCACAGGCATGTTAGATGCAACCAATTTCAACAGTGCATAGCCAGGAAAAAAGTTATTAAAACATGTAATATAAGCCCTACTTAGCATAAAAATACTTGGTGTCATTTTTTTCAAACATCTTTTGGGGGGAAAAAGTGTATCTTATAAGCTGTCAAATATGGTAAGTCTAGTCTTAAGCCTTATCCTTTAGTTCAAATATTTTCACATTTTATCTGTTCTGTGTTGATAAATTAAAGTACCAGTATTGTATACCAGGATAGTTAGTAGATTCATTTGACAATGCTCTTCTTTACAAATTGATAAACTTTCTCAAGTGACAAAAAAAATAATTTTATTAACTGTAGATTATTTTTATAAATATGAAATATATAGTAGTTATTTCTAATTTTAGTACAAGGCCGTAAATTTGTATGGATGTAGTAACAGAAATAGTTAACATTTTTTTTTTTTCTAATTTTCAGTTACTTGGACCTTGGATATCGTCAGATTATGGATTCATTATTAGGAATTTTATGTCTATTTTTACTGTCTTGGCTGACATCACCCCAAGATATTGCCTCTCTTATCCTATACTGGACAAAGGTATCTTAGAACTTTTCTCTTAAAAACTTATCTATGTAAGAAAATGAAAATTCTGTCTTGTAACTCTTGTAATTTATTTCTATGACTATTGTTGCTTTCAGTCCTAATTATTATTATTATTATTATTATTATTATTATTATTATTATTACTAAAAAATGTATTTTTAAGGCAGTGAGCTGGCAGAATTTTAGCATATCAGATGGAATATTTAGTTGTATTTCTTCTCGCACTTTATGTTCTGAGTTCAAATCTTGCTGAGGTTGACTTTGCTTTTCATCTTTTTGGGGTCAGTGAAATAAGTTACAGTTGAAGACTAGAGTTGATGTAATTGACTCACCCCATTCCCTAAAATTACTGGCATTGTGCTAAATATTTGAAAGTATTATTAAATGTTATTTAAACTTGTAATGAACTGCTGGAAAAGGATTTGCCTGGGGCTAAACAACAATAATCCTAATTATTGCTTTGACTAGATTTAAAGCCCTATATTTTTAGGGGAGGAGAAAGGAAACTTGAAATGTTTATGAGTTTCCCGTAACTTTCTAAGCAAAATGAAATCATTTCAATAAGTATAAAAATCTCATTGTGGATTTGGCTCACATGAAACTTAACTCTTGTATGACAGTGCTCACCACAATGATCTTTCTAAATATTGAAATTTTGCCAAAGCAAACATTGGAGCTTGGTGCAATCTTGTGGCTTGCCAGCTCCTGTCAAACCATCCAGACCAAATTATGCTGATGAATTGATCATAAAATGTGTATTACTTGAACTAAACATTAAATTATACACACTTGGAAATCAATTATTTATTAATATTTCAAATTATTTTCTAGTGAGCACTGTAGTGCAAGAGTTAAGTTTCTGGTGAGCTTACATTCACAATGTGGTTTTGATACTTGCAAAGTTACTTTGCTTTACACACTCAGCTAAAGAAAACATATGTCACAAGTTCCCTTTCTCACCCTCTAAGACTATAGGGTTTTAAATCTTGTCAAACCAATAATTAGGGTTATTGTTGAGCCTGTTCCAGCAAACTCCTGATCAAAGATCAGTCAAGCTATGATCATCAAATCTTTAATTCTGATACAGTGTATCTATGACAATATTATCTAGTATGTCACCCTTTAAGATGGTAGTGTTGTTTAAGAAATATTGCTGATATTTCTTGTAAATTAAATAACCACCTTAAGACCTTCTAATTGGCTCAAATAATGAACAAGCTGCATTACTATATCAGAATTCTAAGTTCAAATGTTCCTTCTAATTTGTTGCCATGAAGGAATGCAGAAATCTACATTGCATGCAAATTTTCTTTCTTTACAAAGTACATGCACATTTGTGCAAATAAGCATCACTCAAATTCCTTCCATTAAACAAATTTGGTTTCATCTTAAAAAGCTTGTAAGTACTGTAAATATACATTCTTTTCCCTTCCTAGTGCACATGCACAAGTTCACAGCTTAGAGGGGGAACATTACTCACAAGGTAAGTCTAAGACTACAGTAAAGACACTTAGCCAAGTTGTTGCTCATTGTGATTGAACTGGAATCATGTTGCAAAGCAAGCTACTAAACCACAAAGCCATGCATATTTTTTAAATTTTTATTTATTATTACATATTTAATTTTCTGTCTATTTGAATTAAAATGTCTTCTATGAATTTTTTATTTGTAGACCACTGTAATAAGTTTGTCAAGCATCCTGCAATGGTTGATGGGCTCACCTGCTGGTCTCAAGCTTAACGCACAGCTTAATGGGTTCTTGGGATCATTTTTCAAGTACAACATTTATGTATGGACTAGTAAGTAATAAAGTATATTTTTAGTTTCATTTTTGATGGAAGCAAAATATCGTCATTTTAACGTCCAATTTTCCATGCTTGCATGGGTCAAAGTTTACTAAGGCAGTTTTTCTATGGCTGGATGCTCTTCCTGTCACCAACCCTCAACTATTTTCAAGTAAAACAATATTTCTCCATGGCCAGGTATGTTCTCGTAGAAGATTAGAAATGAATGACACTGCTTGTATGATAAATGACAATCATTTACAACCATCATACGATGTGAAGACAAGGAGACTCACCCACTCATTCACACAATGTATATATATATATATATATATTTATATATATATATATAAGCACAGGAGTGGCTGTGTGGCAAGAAGCTTTCTCCCCAACCACATTGTTCTGGATTCAGTCCCACTGTATGGCACCTTCAGCAAGTATCTTCTACTATAGCCCCAGGCTGACCATTGCCTTGTGAGTGGATTTGGTAGACGGAAACTGAAAGAAGCCTGTTGTGTGTGTGTGTGTGTGTGTGTATATATATGTATATATGTATATATATATATATATATATATATATATATATGTGTGTGTGTGTGTGTGTGTTTATGTATTTATGTGTCTGTGTTTGTCCCCACTCACCATCACTTGACACCGATGTTGGTGTGTTTACATCCCTGTAACTTAGTGGTTTGGCAAAAGAGACTTATAGAATAAGTACTAGGCTTACAAAGAATAAATCCTGGGGCCAATTTGTTTCACTAAAGGTTGTGCTTCAGCATGACTGCAGTCAAACGACTGAAACAAGTAAAAGAATAATATATATATATATATATATATATATATATATCATCATCATCATCATCATCGTCGTTTAACGTCTGCTTTCCATGCTAGCATGGGTTGGACGATTTGACTGAGGACTGGTGAAACCGGGTGGCAACACCAGGCTCCAATCTAATTTGGCAGAGTTTCTACAGCTGGATGCCCTTCTTAACGCCAACCACTTATATATATATAATGATGGACTTCTTTCAGTTTCCATCTTCTAAATCCACCCACAAGGCTTTGGTTGGCCTGAGGCTATAATCGTGAGGCTGAACCTGAAAACCATGGTTGGGAAGTAAACTTCTTATCCATACAGTCTTGCCAGTACCTTATTCTGTTCTCATGCCAGGAATTGCAGTCAAGCTGCCTGGTTAGTTATTATTAATATAACATAACATCATAATGATAATACCACCTAAACTGCATAGATTGCACTTGGATGGAGTTATATTTTCCTCAGAGTAACAGTGTTGATTTTTTAACTATTAACTGCTCTCTCTACAAAAAAAAAAAAAAGTGATATTCCTGTTGACCTGCTTGCCCAGACTGTGGCAACTTTTTACCACACAGCTTGGGTGAAAACATTAGTCAAAATAGGTTGAAATAATCAACTTTTCATGATTTCGCAGCTGAATGTTTGTCATTCATCATTTTTTTTCCTGGCCTTCCAAAACCTGTCATCAACCCTCCACTATTTCTAAGCAATATAATACTTCTGCATAACTAGACATGTTTTACAAGGAATATTGAAAATGAACATCATTTGTATGTTTACAACTATCACACAATGTCAGGACAAGGGGACACATAATCCCACATTCACACATACATATGTATATCAATGTTGCACTTTCCCGTATCCTGTAACTAAATATATTACAGTTACGTTTCAGCATAACTATAATATATATACAAACTATGTCATTTTAATCTCAAACAATGCCAGGCATCTCTGCTGGTATATAATAAAAGAAAGACAATGCACACGATTTATATATTTTAAAGGATAGAATATTATGATAGTTAACTGGTTTTGCGTTTCACTAATCATGACATTGAAATTGGTGAAAATATTGCAATTTTGTATTTTCATAAGAAACTTTTAGTCTATGTTGCTTGTATGAAAATTTGTTTGTGTATATATATATATATATATATATATATATATATATATATATATATATACTTGGGTGACCAAGTCAGTAGCAGGGTGGGTGCACTGAAAGTGTAGCTGCTAGAATAAGAAAAGCCTGGGAAAAGTTCAGAGAGCTCTTACCTCTGCTGGTGACAAAGGCCTCTTGCTCAGAGTAAAAGGTAGACTGTATGATGCATGTGTATGAACAGCCATGCTACATGGCAGTGAAACATGGTCCGTGACTGCTGAGGACATGCGTAAGCTTGCAAGGAATGAAGCCGGTATGCTCTGCTGGATGTGTAATGTCAATGTGCATACTTGACAGAGTGTAAGTACCTCGAGAGAAAAGTTGGACCTAAGGAGCATCAGATGTGGTGTGCAAGAGAGACGTTTGCGATGGTATGGGCATGTGGCGAGAATGGATGAGGGTAGCTGTATGAAAAAGTGCCATACTCTAGCGGTTGAGGGAACCTGTGGAAGAGGTAGACCCAGGAAGTCCTGGGATGAGGTGGTGAAGAACGACCTTCAAACATTAGGCCTCACTTAGGCAATGACTAGTGACCGAGACCTTTGGAAATATGCTGTACTTGAGAAGACCCGGCAAGCCAAGTGAAACCATAACCCGTAGCCTATGCCAGGGGTGTAACCAGCCCACTTATGCGTGCCTTTCCTTCATTGGACACTAAACTCTGCTTGCGAAGACCTGTTAAGGCAAGTGAAATCGAAATCGAAATCAAATTCGATGACTGGCATCCATGCTAGTGGAGCACTAAGAGCACCATCCGAGCGTGATCGTTGCCAGAGCAGCTGACTGGCTTCTGTGCTGGTGGCACGTAAAAAGCACCATTTGAGCCTGATCGTTACCAGCACGTGAAAAAATATTCTAGCGAGGTCGTTGCCAGTGCTGCCTGACTGGCTCCTGTGCAGGTGACACGTAAAAAACACCATTTGAGTGTGGCCATTGCCAGTACCGCCTGACTAGCCCTCATGCCGGTGGTACGTAAAAGCACCCACTACACTCTTGGAGTGGTTGGCGTTAGGAAGGGCATCCAGCTGTAGAAACTCAGCTAGATCAGATTGGAGCCTGGTGCAGCCATCTGGTTCGCCAGTCCTCAGTCAAATCATCCAACATTTGAAATAGTTTCTGGTTCATGTTTGAACCATATTTTATCTTTTGTTACATATTTACTTAATTCTAATTATTGGTATATTCTTTTTGCAGCTTATTTGACAGTAATTCTTGAACCAATTCTTGCCACATTTCTTCAGTGCTCTTTGTTTTCGGGGATCTTTGGTTTCTCTTTGCAACTTAGCCTTCTCCAAGATATTGTATCTTTAATGGCGCTTCATATATATTGTTTCTATGTTTTTGCTTCACGGTAAGTCAAATACTCACTTTGATTGAAATTGCTGTTAGCTCTTTAATTTAATTACTTTATAATCAATAGCATTTAATTGGAATATGTTAAAAAAACTAAATTTGGCTTTCTCACTGGACTAAATATTTAATTCCTGAGAAGTGCAAGGTGGTTCATTCTCATCATATTAGCATCCATTTTAACATGCATGCAGGGTTGGATGAAGTTTATTGAGGTAAATTTTCTACTGTAGAATGCCCTTCCTTGTCACTAATCCTCACCTGTTTCTGAGCAAGAACTTTTAATCAAATGAATCAACCTCAGTACTTTTTTTTTTTAGCCTGGTACTTATTCTATTGGTCTCTTGCCAAACTGCTAGGTTATGGGGATGTAAACATACCAACACCATTTGTCAAGTGGTGGTGGGGAACAAACACAGACACACACACATGACAGGCTTCTTACATACACAATACAAATAATATGTGAGTATATGCATATATACGTACATGTATGTACATACCTACATCTACATGTATATATAGATGCATATCTGGGTACAGGACGTCACAAAAAAATATGGACAAAATGAAAACAGAACATAAACAGAGCACAGAAAACAAACAGGCCACATAGAGAATATATCCTTCATTAGCTGCCTGCCTCTATTCTAAACTAAGCGTTTCGATACATACATGTGTATGTTTGTGCAAATGTGCATAAATGTTTATACTTTGCTTGTCACAATTTGAGCAAAATGGTGATGACGTTTATATGTCTTGTTGACATTATGATTGGTTATTCTGCACTTCTGAAGATTCATGGGGAAAAAACAACTTTTACATGTAAAACAGATGAGGGTTGGTGACAAGAATAGTATCTCAGCATAAAAATCTTGCTAGTAAGATATTAAATGAATAAATGAACATTCAAATTTTCAAATTAATATTTTAATGAAATTTCTAATTTAATTTTTTTTGGTTCAGGTTTTATTATTTCCAAGTCTACACTCTTTCATCTCTTTGGCGTCTGTTTTGTGGCAAGAAATGGAATGTTCTCCGTCACAGATTAGATACAGCATCAAATGATATTGATCATCTATTTGTTGGGACCCTGTTTTTCACAGTACTTTTGTTTTTATTGCCAACTACAGTGGTGTATTACAGTCTTTTCACTCTGGTAAGTGAGCACTTATTTTTCTTTTCTATTTCTCATTGAAATCATTCACTCTTGCAAGACAACCATGTGTTTGTATGTGTGCCTTTCTCACAATATAGTGTAGCCATGGCCAGTTGGTTAAAAAGTTTGCTTTGTAATCATCAAGGCTTGTGCTCAATCCTCCTGTGGCAATAAACCTTCACATTATAAGCACATGAACAGGATCCCCTTCATTTTACATGTAAGCTCATTTACACATGCATTATATATATATATATATATCTTTGCTCTGGCAAGAGCCCTTTAACATTTAAACCAGCCATATCAGGCCCAAATATTTCTCTCTATTGCATGTTCAAACTGGCTAGATCTTGCCTCTCACACCTACCCTACAATGTCATTCTATCATTGAAATCTTAAAGCTGTGAGTTAATGCATGATTAATTCGAAACAATGTGAACAAATAAGCATTACATGTGACAGATTAATCTGAAAGCTAAAGAGTGAAGCAAGCAAGCTGACTGCACTTCCAAGGCTTGGTTGGCTTAGGGCTGTTGTCAGACATTTGCCCAAGGGGCTACACAGTGTAATTGAATCTAAAACCATGAAGTTGGGAAGCAAACTTCTTAACCACACAGCCATGCCTAAAATAAAATGTATATCCTTTGTTTTATTAAATCTCTACGTCTGTCTCATAAATTTTTATTCTTCAGCTCCATCTGGTTATTCTTCTATTCCATACTTGTATCACATCAATTACAGAGTGGGTTATAAATGTACCTATTTATTCAATGATGCAGTGGCTCATAAGAGCAAAATCTGTTGCAGGTAGGTTATTTTTATTCACTTCAGCTTTTCTTCAACCCTAGGTAAGCTCTGATCCACTAGCGGTTCAACAAAAGAGACTGACAGAATAAGTACTAGGCTTAAAAAATAAGTCCTGGGGTTGATGTGTTCCACTAAAACCCCTCAAGGCAGTGCTCTAGCATGGTCGCAGTCAAATGATTGAAACAAGTAAAAGAATTAAAGATAAACAGGTTTCTTTCAAATTTCTGTCTACGAAATCCACAAGAGAATCCTGAAACTTAGTCTTTTGTGATATGGCAATGTTAACTATTTGATTTCCAAGTAGTAGTTCTAATTATTTTTTTGTTTTGTTTTTGTTTATACTAGATTCATTTCTAATAGTCTATACCATCCTTTTTGATTGACAGCTTCTTTCTACTGTTGATATTATCTGTCTTGATTAACAACAATTAGTTTCTTCATTGTCTGTGTTTTATGTTGAAAAGATATTTTATTTTATTTTTAAGGCCATGTGATATTCCGTGTGCATTCTTGGGAGAAAGCTCCAGGCAGTACACTGATTTTAGCAATGCAGGTAAGAGATTATCAGAACTATGTATATTATATTCCAATGTGCTTTACTATTCAAAGAAAGATATGTGTTTCAGTTGAGATTTCAATTTAAGTATTTTCTTACTAATAGTGCACAAAATTTATATTGGTCAGTTTAATTAGGAAATTTGCTGAAAGAATTACTAAGGTGTTAGTAACTTCAATAGTAAGAGATGATTTAAAAATCAAAAGGTAATTTTTATATTCCAACAAGTCATTTTAGTTAGCATGGAAAAACAACCATAAAATGAATGAATGATGCTTGTTGATGATACAGGCAGAACTGTGTGGATATAGGGTTTGTTTCGTTAATTGTTCTCGAACTCTATCTCGCTGCATGGCAGCTTGGGCCAGCCAATGCCATGTAGTGCAATTGGTAGATAGAAACTGTGTAGAAGCCATTGTATTTATATATAAACATACATATATCTACATCATTCTGTATATCTTACTTAATTTGGATATATAAGCCAGAAAATTGTGGTATTTGTTTCAAGAAAGCATCTCATCTAGACATAGAGTGTTGAAAAGCACAAGCATATCAGTAGCTGATAAAAAATGTCCAGCAGCAGTGGAAGTGCTAAATCTAGATTTCTGCCTCTTTGAGCATCATTAGCCTGTAAATTGATATAGAAAAAGTGATGAACAAATACAGCAAATTTTTACCCAGCTTGCTGGCTATTTGCTACACCAGTGATTTGTCAGTCAGTTTTTTTATCAGCAGAGGCTAAAATTGTTGAAGCATGTGGTTGATACTTGCTACTGATGATGCTCAAGGAGGAAGAAATCTAGATTTAGCAATTCCATCATCACTGCCAGACTTTGCGTCTGCTTACTGATATACTTCTATGCTGTTTAGCACTATACATCTACAGGAAATTCTTTCTCAAGACAAATACTGCAATTTCTGGCTTTCTACAGTATATCCAAGTTAAGCAAGATGTACAGAATGCTATTTTGAGTTAATACTGCTTTTGTTGCAATTAGCAAATATATATATATAAGCATGCATGTGTGTTTGATCATATTCTTTGTATGAAAAAGCATTGAGTGAAAATGGTGATGTTCATTGACTTTTTCTGCTAATAAATTGTCCTGCAGCTGTGACTACCACAACATTCTTTGTAATTCTATGACCAAGTAAATTTCAAGAAGCAGTATTTGTGGTTGGCAGTCATATTATCCTTAGCTGAGAAAAAAGACGTTCAGAGAATAAATTAGCCTTTCGTTTCATACATTAAATACCCTTCCCTAGAAGCTTGCTTCTTTTATCATGGATTGAAATAACACTCAGTTATATTTTGTAGGTTAATATTTTTCTTTAAAAGACAACAAAGCTTAAGTGTAGAAAAATAATTTGCAACAGACTTGTAAAGTTTGGAAACTAGTTTGTACCAAAGAATATATAATGTTTCAGTTAATTATCAGGAATATGATTAGAGTAAACTTATAAATGAGCTTTTTCCATCTTATTCTATTTTTGATTGATTGTCTCTTAATTTTTTTGATAAAAATAATTCTAAATTTAGATGGAAATTCAAATGTTTGATTATTTTCTAAATTAAGTGAAACTTAAGCAGTAATTATAGAGTAAAAGGCATGTTAATCATTCAAAAATACACAAAGGCTGTTAACTTCACTTAGACAATTATTATTTGGTGACAAATTTTGACTCAATAATACATGCCTAAGTGAAGTTAACAGTCTTTGTGTTTTTGAATTATTTTAGTTTCAACGTTTTCAGTTCAAATCACTTGCCTGACAAGTACACCACTGAAATTAAGCAGTATATTTTAGAAATGAAAAGGTGTTAAACAGTATTCTAAACAAAACTCTGTTTCTAGTGCCAGCATTATCAAATAAAATAAAAAGCTATAAAACAAAATTTTCTTTTTCAGGTTTCTCAATTTACATTCAGCCAAGTCTTTACAATTTTGAATGAGAAGCAAAGAACCATGAATAATGTGCACTCAGTATGGTCTAAGATAATAAAAAAAATTATAAAAGGACATTTTGTATAAACAATAATTAACACTAATATAGAAATAAAAATCTATATGTTTGTTCTTGTTGCTTTCTTTTAACATCTGAAATGATTGAAGTCAAAGATCTATCTCTATATAAACTAATGTGTCTTTTATGTTTTAAGAATGGTAGGGTATGATTTAAGGAAATTTGGCTGCTATTTCTAGTAGGGTGAGTGATCAACCTGTAGAGGCTTCTTTATTAGCTTGACAATTTAGAGATATTTGAAGAATATAGCAAGGAGAGAATAATACTTGGTATAGAGGGCAGATAACTGTTCATAGTTGCAACAGCAAAACAGGAAGAATTGGCTTATTTTTCTACTAATAAATATACTTTCTTATGGAGTTCATTTTATTAAATGCTGTAACATAATTTTGTTAATTCAAGGACCTAAGAAATAACTTCAGTAATCTATAGTAATTCTTTGTTAATTTTCTTTTATAGAATATTTTGGAATCTTGCTGCATACTAAGTGATAACAGCCCTTAACGACAGTAGTTTAAACAAAAACAAAAAACAACAAAGAACAGAATAAGGTACAATAGTTATGTAATAAAAGAGAAAATATACGTATGTGGTATAATTCATACAGTCGGTAATAATTTAACAAAAAATAAAAAGGCAGGGGTGTAAAAAAAAAAAAATTAAATGAATCACTTTGACAGGATGGAATTACAAAAACATTTGGACAAATCCCTTAAGCATATATTATCAGTCAATCAGAGACATGATCCTCACAGCCTATCAGTTATTGCATTCTTTTTCTTTCTTTATACAATAGCTTGTCCTTTTTTTTATTTATCTTTCTTCCAAACTATATTCAAATGATTTTGAAAGTAGTCTTTTCATAATTTCCTTTGTAAAATAAACCTTAGAAGGGGAAACCAGTTTGTTGTGAGAACAACTTGTGGCAAAAGTCTTTCTTCGCTTATATTTACATCTCTTTCAACTGTTCCCTTTCTGGTTATCACAACTTTCTTCTTGAACTTTATCTGCTGAGGCTAAAACAGCCGATAGCATTCTCAAAGAATCAACACCACTCAGCAATTGTCTAGTAAATGAAATGAAAAAAGTTCATGTTAGTTACATCCCCAAAAAAAAAGGTTAAGGTAGTTTTTTTATGAATACTAAAAAATGTAATTATTTCAATTAACTTTGTTCATTTTACAATTTCTCAACCTATATTTTAAAAAATAGTCACAAATATCAAAAACAAGTTTATGCATTAATATCATGGTCATAACAAGACAGGAGGCAAGTGTCAGAATTATTAGTGTTGAATGAAATGCTTAGCTGCATTTCTCCACTATTATGCTCCGAGTTCCAATCCTGCCAAGATCAACTTTGCTTTTCTTCTCTCTGGGATCAATAAAATAAAGTACCAGCCAAGTACTGGGATTGAGATGTAATCAACTTATCCCTTCCCTCAATATTGATGATAGCTACATGGAGATGTAATATCCTCTTTAAATTAACCTTGTCAAGCTGTATCCCTGCTATAGTGGGAACTGCTTAAATGTCATCTCTCATGGATTCCCACTAAAGCAATTATGAACAACACACAGAAAAAGATAAAATACTAAAATTAGACAAGTGATCACATTGCAGCTTTGGAGTAAAGTGTGTTTATTACTGTTAATGATGTTCCCCATAGCTGTTTACTTTTGTTTTTAATCAAAAAACAAAATTAGTTTTGTAATGAAATGTGTATGTGATGAATCCAGAACTTTGTATTGTAAATGAACAAAGCCTAGACTCAATGCTGTTGAGGAAATTACTGAAGATATTCTTTGGCCGAGGAGTTTACACCTACGTCAGCAATAATAGTGATTCAGAGAATCAACCTGGTGAAAGTGATGAGGAAAGTAGCAGTTCAAGTGAACAAAAATAGTGGTAGAAAGATAGGTCTATTATTGTTATTCCCCTGAAATTTTTTTTTTTTTTTTGTGGTTTTGTCCATTAGTTTGCCTTACAAATACAGTAGTTAAGAGAAAGGCCTATTATTGTTATTCTCCAAAATTTTTATGTGATTCTTGCATTAGTTTGCCTGCAATCATTACTCTTGAGCTGTATATGCAACTATTTATTGTTTGGCTCAAGATCCCAGGTGAAGGGTAAAGTTAGACAAAGGACCCAAGTCTGAGAGGATTAAATAGATTGACATAAATAGTTGAAAGCTTTCAATTTTAAAGGTACATCACTACTAACATATAGTTGAATTTGAACACATAAACTAGAAGTGTCCATTCATCTAAAAACAGTTTCATTTAATCTCAGGTCAAAGTTAAGGCATATAAATACATTGAACTTACCTTAAAGACTGTTCAGCAGATGCTGCAACTGTTGCTAATTGCTCAGAAGCAGAAAATGTTTTCTGTTTTAGATATGCTGTACCTAAATCTCCAGATTGTAATATTTCATTTTCTTTCTGAAGAGTTTGTATTTGTTTCTAGTTAATAACAGAAAAATGGTAAATTAGAAAACTGTCACTGTTACATATACTGTTATCTTCAGACAAAAGCTGAAAGGTGTAAGCCTACAAAAAAAAAAAAAAGTAATCTGCATATATAGAAAATTAATACATATATAAAAAGACAAAGATATATATATATATATATATCATCATTTAACGTTCGTTGTCCATGCTGGCATGGGTTGGACAGTTTGACCAGGGCTAGTAAGCTAGAAGACTCCAGTCTGGTTAGGCAAGGTTTTTTATGGCTGGATGCCCTTCCTAACGCCAACCACTCTGAGTGCAATGGGTGCTTTTACATGCCACTGGTATCTGCCATGACTGTGATTTTGCTCAGCTTGATAGGTCTTCTAAAGCACAACATAATGCCAAAGGTCTTGGTCATTGCCTCTGTGAGGCCCAACGCTCGAAAGGAACTCAGCCACTTTGCTTCTGTGAAGCCCAACGCTCCAAAAGAACTCGGCCACTTTGCCTCCATGAGGCCCAATGCTTGAAAGGAACTCAGCCACTTTGCCTCTGCGAGGTCCAACACTCCAATGGTGCTCTTTATGTGCCAATTACATGACACCAACATCAGCCACGACTACGATTTCACTTGGCTTGACAAGTCTTATCAAGCACAGCATATTGCCAAAAGTCTCCGTCACTAATCATTGCCTCTGTGAGGCTCAAAGTTCAAAGATCATGCTTCATCACTTCGTCACATGTTTTCCTGAGTCTACCTCTACCACAGGTTCCCTCCACAGTTAGAGATCGGCACTTTTTTTTATAAATAACCAGAATAACGTTTTTTTTTCCAGATATATTTGCGAGTGTTGTGAGTGCTGTTAAATCAGCCAAATCTTCATGTTGGTTATAAAAACCAGAATAATATTTCAGCACATAAATAGTGATAATTGTTAATGTTGTTTAAACTACAACTCTCTATGATGAAAAGGAAAATCCAAACAGTGGTACTTCGAAGAGAACACTGTTGTTTGTTCAACATCCAGGCCACAACTAAACTCTTTCAAAATCATGTTTACACTTAACATAGGATGTTTAAATGTTCATGACCTGAGGTCAGATTGGAAACAAGGACATTTCCTCAATGACCTCATGTCACATAGACTGAATGCAATAGTAGTTACAGAAACCTGGCTGAATGGACCAAGAGGCTTTTCTCCCCTCCTAAATGGCTATGAGAAATTTATTTCTCCAGGTTGACCTTGAAGGGGGAGGGGTGTTGCGGTTCTGTTCAGGAAAAATCTGAGTTTAGAGATAAGAGTAATCTTTGTTGATCTGGAAGGCAGGCTGTTCGTCCTGGATGTGACGCACAACAGTGGTAAGTCGTTCAGGCTGGTGGCTGTTTATGCCCCCATGCATGCGGGGCAGTCAGACTATTTTCGAGACCTAGAGAAATCTCTAGGTACATCACACCCCTCAGTGTTGTTAGAGGGCTTGAACTCAATCTGTAATGCATGCGTAGAATGTGTTGGCTCATGTACAGATAGGAAGGGAAACCTGTACCTCCTCATTCAACATCCAGGCTGCAACTAAACTACACTTTTTCAAAATCTGCACGTTTCACTGTTGGGCAGTACAGTCACATGTATATACTAAGACAGACATACATTCACACACGCCTCAGGCCCATCTCTGTCTCTCTGTATGTCTCTGTCTTTAGATGCGTGTGTCAGTCATCACAAAAAAATGCATGTATACTGACAGACACATACACACCATCAAGGACTCTCCTGTCGAAGACAACATATGAGCGTTCAGATTTTGCCAAACGACCTGCACAATTGATTTGCTTATAGTGATCAAATGTTTGTGCTGCAAATTAGCTCACTCTCTCCATCAAATCAACATTGCCTGAACAGGTGCACTGTGTACCAAGCATCAAGTGTCAGAGTGATTGCCAAGCAGAGTGTACCAAGTGTCAGAGTAATTCAACATGAGATGAAGTGCTTTGCTCAAGAACACAACGTGACACCTGGACTAAGAAGTGAAATCACAATCTAGAGATTGTAAGTGCAACACCCTAACCACTAAGCCATGTCCCTGCCTCTCTCTCTCTCTCTCTCTTGATATATATATACATGTATATGTACACGTTGAAAAATTAAGATCAGTATGTTTATAAGTTAAAATCTCAATCCAAATTCTCATTATAACTTGAATGATAATGTAATGTTTCACTTGGAAGCCCTTCCAAAATCTTGATTATATTGAAAATTGATTTAGACAGGTAATCTGTTCATTAGAAGTAGAGTCATAAGAACATCTATCTTTGTTCTTTAATATATAGACTTCTTTTAGGAAGAGAAAAGCATTAATTTTTCCACTCTTCAAATTACATGTGAAAGTTCAAAAAAAAAAAGAAAAAAAAATTACCTGCAGTAATTTCATATCTTGTTTTAATTTTGACACCATAGATTCTGCTTTTGTTGCACGAAGCTGCAATAAATAAATAGATTTACTGACACTCTTGAGAAACAAGTTTTCTTTCTCTTTTTGTCAAAGAGTAAAGTGAATTGACTGCATGGCTGTGTGGTATGCATGTGTATTTGTTTGTGTGCATGAATATAAAAAAGAAGTCCCTTCATTGAACAACAGGTAAGGGTTGGCAACAGGAAGAGCATTCAACTCTAAAGTCCATCCTCAAATCCTGTCCAAGCCATGATAGCATGAAAAAAATGGTGTTTAAAAGAATGAACAATTATTTAAGCAAATACATAAAACAACTCCGTACATTATTGTTACCTCTTTGCAAAAGCAATGACTTCACTGCATTTGCTGATGTAATGATGAAAGAATCATAACGAAAAGTACATAAAATTGTATATTGGTTATTGTAAAACAAACGTTATTGTTTGAAGCATAAATAGCTGAGACACCACCTGCCTTGACAAACAATAGTTTAGTGTTTTTATCAAATACAATGCTTATTTATTCACATTGTTTTGAATTAATCATGCATTATCTCATAGCTTGAAGATTTTGATGATGTGATTGTTTATTTTTAGAATGACATTGTAGGGTAGGTGTAAAAAGGCCAGATCTGGCCAGTTTGAACATAAAACAGGTAGAATATTTGGGCCTGATATGGCCAGTTAAACTGCTAAAGGATTAAAATTGAGAGCATTAAAAAATTAATTAGGAAAAAAAATATTTGCTATTGACTAAAATCATTTTTCTTCATTGTGTAATTATTTCTAATTAGCTTTTTAATTCCTCCATGAAATATCACCACCATCATTTAACCATGCTTGCAAGGGTTACATGGAATTCGTTGAGGCAGATTTTCTATGGCTAAATGCCTTCCTGTCATCAACCCTTGCTTGTTTCCAAGCAAGGTAATATTTCCCCATGGTTAGACATGTTTTTCATGGGAGACTGGAAATGAACAACTTGTTTGTATGACAATGACGCTAATTTATAACCAGAATGTGATATCTAAACAAGGACAACACATATATACAACAAGCTTTTCAGATTCTGCCTACTAAATCTACTCACAAGGCTTTGGTCAGCCTGGAGCAACAGTAGAAGACACCTGAAACCATACAGTCAGAAAGCAAACTTCTTAGCCACACACCCATGCCTCCCCCTAGTCAGAAAAAAAAAAAGAAAATATTCATTGACTAATATTTTACTCCACTGCATAACTATTTCTAATTATGCTATTTAATTCCTACTTGTCAATATTAATTTAATATTTTTCATGCAGAAGGCATCTATAAGTAATTTATTCTCACTACATTATAGAAACTTCACAATTATGAAGTGGTTGGGGTTTCCCAGTAAAAATTACTATTTATCCTGTAACTCACGGTGGTTGTCTCAAGATTTGCCTCCACTTGCTGGATGATCTTCTCCAGGTCCTCTGTTTCTTGTTTTTCACACTTCTGTTTTTCTTCCATCTCTTTCAGAACTTTGTTGACTCTAAAAATAAATATTTACCTCAGATTAATATTTCCTAGCACACAATTTAAATACTGTAGTTAATTAGATTGTACCTCAGCTCCAGTAATCTTCTCTTCTAGACTGGAATTTACATTACAAAGTCATTTTGATGGCAGTTTTTATATTTTAAAACTGATTTAGTATATAACAACTACTTAGAAAATATTGTTTTCAAATTTTGGCACAAGAACAGCAATTGGTGGGGGAGGGGGTGTCAACTACAATTCCAGTGCTCAACTGGTAGTTATTTTATTGACCCCAAAAAGATGAAAGGCAAAGTTGACCTCGGCAGAATTTGAACTCAGAACAAAATGCCACTAAGCATCCTGCCTAGCATGCTAATGATTCTGCCAACTCACCACCCTTACTACTTAGAAAACATTACAGACAGACAAACATGACCAACTTTCACCTCACCACCAGCATTAATTATCAACACAGTTCCATAAGACTGATGTCTCACTAAAGCTAATATTTCAACACCTAGCAAATAGTTTCTAGAAAAGATGTCACAGAAATTACTGTGAACTTGTGATAACTGAGTAAATTTTCTATGAACAACCAATTAACATTATAAATTTATTTAGACATTCATTAAGAACAGACATGTCAAAATCAAATCTTTTCAAGTGCTTACCTATTTGCCTCTTTTGCTGCTTGTTGCTGAGCTTTACAAAGTTCTTTGCGCAGTTCACAGTTCTCTTCTCGAAGCTGTAAGAAAGAAAATTATATTAAAGTAAAAACTGTATTATCTCACTCTCTATTAATTAATTATTTTGTTTCTTAAGAGAAAAGTAACATCATCAACAGTTAACATCCATTTTCCATGTTGGCATGGGTTCGATGGTTCGACATGAACTGGCCAGCTGAAGAGCTGCCCGAGCTCCATATCTGTTTTGGCATGGTTTCTAGGGCTGGATGCCTTTTCTAACACCAACCACTTTACAGTGTACTTTTCACTGTAAAATGTCTTTATGCAGCACTGTCTTTTCATGCGGGACCAGCACTCACAAGCTTGCAAGAGAGGGATGCAGGGGACATGCTTCTATGCAAGGACAACCACGATTTTATTTAGCTTGACATGTTTTCTCAAGCACAGCAAACTATCAGGCGTATCAGTCCCCTGTCATCCCCTTTAATCCTTTCATTACTGTATTTATTTTGAGATGCTCCGTATTTCTTTCAATTACTTTAAATATAACTAAGAATTTAGTAAAATAACTTAGTTATCATTCAGCTAGTGTTAGGAACATAAATTGTGACTAAGGTTTGGTGAAAGATTTTAATTCAAAACTTATGAAAACAAGACATTTGTATTCAGAGCCAGAGCCGGTTCCAGCCGGGTTGGTAACAAAAGTGCTAATTTATTTTTAAAGTAACATTTGAAAATTCCATCTCTCTTATTTCATGAAAAATTTAAACATCCAAATAAAATTAAATGAATAATGAGAAAAAAAGAAATTGATTGTTTGATTTAGGATATTGCTATATAATATAAAATGATTTGTTGAATTCAGATAACAGCAACAAAACTTCACAAATATGAGTAATAAACCTAAGTGATATAGGTTAATTTATTTTTTAAATATGCAAATTTTTCAGGCTTACATCCTGCACGAAACCTATATTTTACAGAAGAGTACAGAGAATGCTGGTATGGGCATGAGATGTTTATGGAGGATGTCTGTTGTATAAAGAAATCTAGAGAACTTGATATGGATGGAACTTATTAAAGTGGGAGATCTAGGAAGACACGAGATGAAGTGGTGAAGACTAATTACAAGCAACTGATCATCACAAAGTTAAAAACAAAGAATCACATGAGCAATCGTGATACGCAGAACTGGTGAAGATCTGCTCACCTGTTCATAGTAATAAAGACTGAAGCAAATCTAGTGATGTCTCTGGGACTTGCCCAAATGATTAAAATAACATTAATCATGGTGCTGATGTTGCTTTTCTAACAAGGCAGCGAGTATCAAAAATTTAATTTGAAATCCTTAGACGTTAAGTATATTTTTTTTTATTAGGATAACGCTTGAATAATTAACATCAATAATATATATTTTTAAATATAAAAATAGTATTAAAAGTCAATAAAGAAATCAAGAAAATTGAGAATCATTATCTATTAAAATGTTATGATGCTATCCTACTGTCTAAAAGTTCAACAATTCTTTTCCAGTTACTAGCTATGTACTATGTTACTGATAATGCTCATAAAACTCAAGTAAATAGCTTGGATACTGCATGGTGATATCTTATTTTTGTTTTGTAATGCTGTATTAAATTTTCTCATTGCAAAATGCCTGCAATAATACAGCTTCCCACCTTGGGAGAAAATGTCTTTATGATTCAAAAACATAAAGGAGTACGAAAAATACAGTAAATTTACTGACAACAGTAAAGGAAGAGAAATGCTGCTATATTTTGTGAATCATCATCATCATCATCATCATCATCATCATCATCGTTTAACGTCCGCTTTCCATGCTAGCATGGGTTGGACGATTTGACTGAGGACTGGTGAAACCGGATGGCAACACCAGGCTCCAGTCTAATTTGGCAGAGTTTCTACAGCTGGATGCCCTTCCTAACGCCAACCACTCAGAGAGTGTAGTGGGTGCTTTTACGTGTCACCCGCACGAAAACGGCCACGCTCGAAATGGTGTCTTTTATGTGCCACCCGCACAAGCCAGTCCAGGGGCACTGGCAACGATCTCGCTCGAAAATCCTACGGGAGCCAGTCAGGCGGTACTGGCAACGGCCACGCTCAAAATGGTGCATCTCGTGTGCCACCCGCACAAGAACCAGTCCAGGGGCACTGGCAACGATCTTACTTGGCTTGCCGGGTCTTCTCACGCACAGCACATTTGAATAACTGTATAAAAGATAATGATAATAAATACTGATGGGAGATTAGAGCAAATGCTTTTGACTTCACCCACCTGGTCTGTATTGTTTAGCTCCAAGTCAGCTCTGATCAAGCAGACCTATGATCAAAAACATGCTAGCCATGACCAACTTGTCATTTTTTTACCTCCATCTGCAGGGATAAGGACTTCAGTATCCATCATGTCCTTTTCTAAGACTGTGAGAATTTTATTCAAAGGAGCTTGGACTTTATTTCAAGTGACTGTAGAGAGGCTTTCTCATTGTAACAAAAATTATGACAGCGCCTACACAACTTGAAAACAACTAACGGAAGAAATAAAAACAGAATAGCTGTATACTGAAGTGCAAGGTAAGTTTGTACACTAAGCTTATTGAAGATTCCATTGTTGTTGCGTAGCTCCAATGTTATCTCTTCACATACAAAGGGCCTTGTCCAAAATGTTAGTTACTACTTCACATGGTACACAAGTAGGCACCTTATTTACTATTTCCAATGCAAATCATATTCACACAGGCCAATGATGAAATTATATTTACAACTGAGTAGTTAGAAGTATGAGTACATGTGAAATAAATTCCTTCAAATGCTCATATAAAGCTCCTTACAAGTAATTGATAGTTTTTATTTCCTAGATAAGCTAATTAGTAGTGGAGGTAGGCACTATGAAAGCATAGTAGTCAGAATAGGAAGGAAGTGGAAAATGTTCAACGAGGTATTACCTCTTCTAACGACAGATGGTTTCTCTCTCAGAGTAAAGGGCAGATTGTATGATTCTCAAGTACAATGTGCAATGCTGTTTGAAAGCAAAATACGAGTTTTGAATGCAGATTTGTGAATACTAGAAAGAAATGAAGCAAGCATGCTCCAATGGCAGTGTGTGCTTCCAAGCTCAAGAAAATTCAAGTATACTGTAGAAATGCTTTATTAGAATCTGTTCAAACCACTTTGGTTGCCATTCAACACATAGAAAGTGGGAGAACAGGAACAGCACAACTGAGGAACATTCTCAGGTGCCTAATGGTTAACAACTGCAGCTGCTGAAGCTGTAAACATTGGGTAGATGAAGAAGCTAACAGAAGATGATATTCTTCACCAGTAACTGAACCTGTAACTTTACATGTAGAATAGCTATTCTTCAGTAATATGAAGGAAATATTTTTCTTCATGTTTTAGTTTGCAAAAGTGAAATAATATAACAAATTTTCATGCTATCAGCCTTATTTTTGGAGTATTTGTGTCTGCTGCAATGCATTTTAATTCAATCAACAATCATCTTCAGGAATCCTATAATTACAAGCATTCTCAGAACCTTTTGTGTTGTTTTTTAAGAAACAATACAAAACAATGATTTGTAAACCAGCTGTCAGGTCTAAGAAGTGCACAAGAGTAACACTTTCAGAATATGCAATTCCTCTCACCCGCTATTTTCAACCTGTAACTACACAATTTTCCTACACCTCCATAAAACATACACACAGCTTTGTATGCAGACCACATCACACATACCACCACTTCATTCTTCAAACATTGGAGCTATGCAACAACAATGGAATATTCAATAAGATTGGTATATATAGACTCCAGCAGAATATGGCTGTCATTATTGGAATTGACTGAAATGTCCCTAAATTACATTAATAAACAGTCCTAGAGATAGTGATCCAATGATTAAGAGTGTTAAAGCACTATAAGTAGAAACACAGCTTCCAAGTAGGCACTTAAGAAAAATTTAAGTTGTTATCTCATTTCAGAAATACAGACATATGGAATAGAATATGAGGAAAACAACAAGTCTATCAGGTATAGTGGCTGAAGTAGTAGGACTTAAGTTAGTCACTCACATAATCAACCAGATAATATAGGGAGGGTTTTATACCCAATGACTGCTGTAGCAGTATAATACACAACTGCTTCATGAGCAAAGATGCTTTTGAAAGAAGCAACCATAGAAGCATCAAATTGATGGACTTCATTATAAAAATAACAGAAAGAGTATCAGCACAAGTGATTAGAAAGAGAATTAGTTTAGATAAGATGCAGTTCAGATCTGTGCAAAATAACTTCAAGAGGAGGTTTTAGCATTAATTGATCTGGAGAAGGCCTTTGACAGAGTATTATACTGCTACAGCAGTCATTGGGTATAAAACCCTCCCTATATTATGGTTTGCAGTCTTGTAGTCTTTAAGAAAACTAGGTGTAGAGTGGTACAATCGATGTACAGAAGTACAGTCAGCAAATCGAGAGTTGGAAATGAGTTCAATGAAGAATTTGGCATGCAGGCAAGTGCACATCAAACTCAGTTTTCAGCACCCTTTTATTTATAATTCAAGCTATAAGAGAGGAATTTAAGACTGGCTGTCTATAGGAACTATGCCAATGACCCAGTTCTTATAGCAGAGTGTGTGGAAGACTTAGAAGTAGTTGGTAGGGACTCCACATAGTGTACATGATGTGAAACATGGATGCACAAGAGTTGCATAGGGATCACAGACAGGTTGACACTGAATGAAGACTTTGTATGATAGATGTACAGGAGTAGCTGGCAGTTAGAGCACAAGTAAAATGAATCATTTTCAATGTTTGGATGGTTCCACAGAAGTAATTGAAAGCTTCTGTTATCTAGGCAATCTAATAAACTGTGAAGGAAGGTACTCTGAAAATACAGCAGCCAGAATGAGAAAAGTTCAGCGAGCTACTACTTTTTCTAGCAATAAGGGCATTCTCTCTTTGAGGATAAGGTACAATGTATGCTATTAGCATAGGAAGTACAAGGAATGGAGAGAAATGAAGCATACATGGTCCACTGGATGTATAATGTTAATATGCTTCAGTAATGTGGTACAAAAAGCTGAGAGATAAACTGAGTTTAAGAGGTATTACATATAATGTGTAAGAGAGAAGACTGCATTAGTATGGATGTGCAATATATATAGATGGTAACAAATGGGTAAAAGATATACCAGAGTATTCAAGCCAAAGGAAAATGTAGAAGATGTAGAAGAAAATGTAGAAGAAAATCAAGGAAGACATGGACAGAAGTGATGATCTCAGGATGTTGATTATCATGAAAAAGACAAAGGAACATAGCGTATGGCAAGATGTTGTGCCAGAGAAAACTTGTTCAACCCATGCAAGCATGAAAAAGTGGATATATTAATGATGATGATGATACATATGTAATATTAAAGAACAAAGATAGATGTTCTTATGACTCTACTTCTAATGAACAGATTACCTGTCTAAATCAATTTTCAATATAATCAAGATTTTGGAAGGGCTTCCAAGTGAAACATTACATTATCATTCAAGTTATAATGAGAATTTGGATTGAGATTTTAACTTATATCTGAACACTTTAGTATGGATGGTCACAAGTAGGTTTAGCACTAAAAAGATTAAAGAAGCCACCAATAAAAGAAACAAACAACAATAAAAAACAATTTTGTCACTGATAAATAAGGAACAGAAAACAAACTTACTCTTCTCAATTCTAGTTCTGTATCACCATTAATTTGCAGGGCAGCCATCTGACGGCCCTGATTAACTTGAACAGTTATGGCAGGGTACCGGGTGTTATCATTATTATTTACAAAAGCGCCATCAGAAAGAAAATCGGGAAGACTAGAAGCTAACTGAGGTTGAGAATCTTCTGACTCAGTCTTAAATGATAAATCATTTTCAATATTTGGAGAAGTGTTTGTCAGTTCATTCCTAATTTGGTTTTCTCCCAACAAAGTCCTGCGCCTTTCCTGAGCTTCATGATTACTTAAATCATTTTTTGAGTTGTTCAAATCTGAAGCACCACTAACATAATTAGAACTCAAAATGCAATTTGGAAGGTCCAGATCCAAGACATTACGGTCTCGAGATGTGTCTCCGAAGTAGTGATCCTGTACAAAATCAGGTAGGTCATGTGCAGGACCATTATGACGGCGATTCTTAGAACCAGAATGTGCAAGGAATTTTTTGAATGAAAATGGATTTCCATCTGAAGATTTCTTTTTGGGTTTTGATTTTCCATCTGAAATTAATTTTTGAAACAGATATAGGTTAGCAAATGCTAAAAGAAAAACATACTAATTAACTTTGATAAGATACCATCAAATATTTTTATATCAATAGACAATATTATATATAATGATAATTATTATCATTATTATTTAAAAGTTTGATTCGGTTCTATGCTACTTCAAGTTCTGCAGGAACTAACGGGAGCCCAACTCTCTCAGGCTTCTGACGTCCGTTAGGGGCCTGCGAAACTTGAAGTAGGATGGAACCGAATCAAACTGTTTTTAAATAATACATATGACTCCTACTAAATGTGTTGAATACCTTTTTCTTTCCTTTGTCTACTTACTCGTGCGTGTGTGTGTGTGTATTTATATATATACACATACTTGACGGGTTTCTTTCAGTTTCCATCTACCAAATGCAATAACAAGGCTTTGGTCAGTCTGGGGCTATAGTAAAAAATATCGTGCAGTGGGGCTAAACCCAAGATTACATGGTTGGGAAGCAAGCTCCTCAACCACACGTAAAATGATACGATTAAGTTTCTAAAAAAGCAAACCTTTCTTAGGAGAGGTGCTATCGAATAACTCTTATAAATTGTAAAGGGTATAAATAGTGAAGTAAACAGGCCTAAATACATTGTTGATTTTGTTGACTAAACACTGGGCCTGGTGACAATTCAAAAGAAATCGATATTGATTTTTATGTTTTTACTATATACAATTTTTTAACAGAGGGATATAATCGATTGACTCAACCTAGTTTATATTATACTTTTTATTTTGGTTTTGGAAAGATGAAAGACGATCCTAATAGGATTTGACCCAAGAACAATGAGCTATAAAGCAACCAGTCTGGCTTTCTACTACTGACTTGGCCATGTCCATTGTCCCCCACATTTAACAATATATGACTTTATACATCGACGTTAATATATATATATATATATATAATATAATAACAAACGAAAATCAGACTAAACAGTGAGACGGTTGTACACTGGGGAGTCCAGCTTAAAATACATTTTGTAGGTTACTTTTTTGCTAATTAAAGAATGAATATATATATATGAGAGAGAAAGAAAGATGTATGTATTGTGTTAATTATCGTTAATATTAACACAATTTAGCAAAAATTTAATTCCTTTAATTTTTTAACACACAGGTGTAAATTCTTAAATTTCAATAGGGTTAGAAAAATAAACAAAAGACAATGTTTTCATATTTGAAAAGGGGCGTAGATGCTGGAATAATCCACCTTTGGTACTTAAAGTTTGGTATTGAGAATATACACATACTGAAAAATACTGACCTAGCAGAATGCAAAATATTCTATAAACCGTAGAAATAAAAATACTAAACCAATTTGTTAGAATACTAAACAATACTAAAAGTTGAGATATTATCACAAAGTTCGCTGGCAAGGTACAGAGCAATATGTCTGAGACGGGGAGGAGGTCCCATTATTTACAATACTATCAAAATTGTATGAATCGAAAGACCCGTTAAATACATGAAAATATAATGTTAATAAAGCTTAATTAAAGGAAATTATTTACTTTATAGAAGCTATTGTTGTTTAATTCTGGGTCAGCCATGATCAAACAGACCTATGATCGAAGACGTTCCAGGCATGACTTTCCCGTCTTTTTATATATCAAAGACTACGTCGTTTAAAATCTTCTTTATTTTTAAGACGATATGGTGTGATTCCAGGAAGGTTTCATGGTTATTTCTTGCTGGTCAAGCAACCGTATAGTGAAAGATTCTTTTGTTACCTTGCACATAGTATTACATTATGGTAAATATTGCTCTTTAGGTTCTAAATTCATGAAGCAAAAATGGCCTTTTAGTTTTTTTTCCACTTATTAATCTTCGTTAAGTTATCAATTTAATTAATAAGACTGAATCTTATGCTTAAAAGTGATGCAGCAGATGTGATATTGCTGACAACTATATTGTTTTATATGCGAAGTTATGAAAAGATTGCATAATTATATACATCCTTTGTGTGTGCGTGTGCCCATATATATACACACACATGTATATATATGAACTATTTTATAAATATAATAAAGATATAGGATGCAAACACAAAGTAAAGACGATAAAAAAACTGAGTTGAGTAATGAGTAATCTAAAACAACTGATATTATAAACATATACCTTGTTCGGCCGGCTGACAAACAGGACTTGTGAAATCATTGTCGGGAAATAATGCATTAGTGCCGTCCAAAATATCATTGCCTTGGGAAGATCTTACGAATTCGTCATCATTCTGTGGTGTTAAAATGTTTTTATCCTTAGTATGTACAAAGTTCTTATAAGAGAATGGATTTTCATCGCCTTCATCACCCCCACCTTCCGCCATTATTGACGAACCCAGGGACCGTCTATTGTATCGAGAGTGATTCATAATTATAATAAAACTAAACTAACTAAACAATTAGTTGAAATATTAAACTGAAACAACTCCGATAAAATGATGTGAATAAATAAATCGTTTATAGCAAAATTATATTTCAATAAAAAATAAACATATCCCAAACAAATTTATTCATTTATTTATTTGTTCGCATTTAATATCAGTCGAATGATGAGCTTACAAAATAAAATTGAGCATATGATGCAAACTGATTTCTCCCTCAAAGGAAAACAGAAAAAAGGTCAAAGAGCGGGAAGTTATAGTTTCCACAGTTTTATCAAATTTGATAAAAGAGAAAGACAAAAGATCGAAATTTTCTATTTCAAATAAGTTATAGTACAAGCAAAGAGAAAGAAGAAAAAAACACAAAGAGACCTTGCACATGAGATGGGACAATCCCATGGAAAGTATATATGTGTATGGGTGGAGGTGGGATAAGCAATGAAGAGTAAACTTGTGATATCTAATTGTTTTTTCTATGAAATTAAATATCGATGTATGTTGAGAAGAAAAATTTGAATTGTCTTTTGAATAATATTTTATGAGTATGGTGACCATATGCAAAAACGAAATTAATAGAAAATATTGATGTAATTTAATTATATAGATATCACCATCATTATTGTCATCATATCATCACCATTATCGTCGTCAAGATCCTTGTTCTCATCATTTCAGCGGTGTTTTCCCCATGCACCCACATATACCAAAATAAATCTACAATACATCTCTCCATCTAATTCATTCAGGTATCAATTTATTAGAGGAATCCCGCATCTATCCTGTCTCACATTGTGGTTTTAGTGAATTAAATGCCAATTGCACCCCATGTTCATACTAGTGTATAAGCATATCCTTGCATATGTTAACCATATTTTGTTTGCTTTGTATTTGGGTTTATTTTTTGATTTGGTTGAATCTTGGTTGTTTTTTTTCTTTTTTTTTTGGTCAGTTATTTTTAGTGTTTTGACAAAAAAGTCATTCTAGAATTGTTTTTTAACATAAGCGTGCCCAAACAAGTCTAATGCTTACACAAAGGTTTTACAGCCACATCATCCAAACTGACCAGGTGAAACCGGGCTTAACTGCTAGTATATATATATATGACGGGCTTCTTTCAGTTTCCGTCTACCAAACCCTCTCACAAGGCTTTGGTCAGCCTGAGGCTATAGTAGAAGACACTTGCCCAAGGTGCCACATAGTGGGACTGAACCCAGAACCATGCTACTTACCGCACAGCCACTCCTGCACCTATCTTGACATTTTGTGTGATCTTTGCAATCAAAAGGTTCATTCAGACAGTGTTGTTTGTTGTTCAATCAGTTAGGGATTATCACCTTGCTTGGAAACTAGAGAGTTTTGGGGGATAGGAAGGGCATCTGGCCATAGTAAATCTGCCTCAACAAATTCCATCTGACCCATGCAAGCACAGAAAAGTGGACTCTAAAACATGAGGATGATGATGTTGGTTGGTAATGCTATTCGTGTTGAAATTTCAGATATATTAGAACTTGTCACATTTGTCACTGTTCAAGGACTCAATGCTATCCTGTCATGAGATATATAAATTGCTTATGGATGAGATCTACAATTAGCAGTCAAATCTCCCTCAAATTACTCCATAACATCTTAGAAAAAAAAATGACATTTTTAATGTTGTCTTGGATACACAGTGTGAATAAAAGATAAGATGGTTACAGATAGAATGCTTCTAATCATTGGTCAGCTCAATCAAAGTTGATTTAGGTCTAATATCTTCAATATTTGTGTGTATGCATATATGTATACATATATTTACATTATAAGCTGGATAATATATATTGTCAGAATTATTGTTGCAAACCCAGACACACGAACTATATGGTCCTTGACACATATTTGATGCTATTTAATATCTACATAAATTATAAATATAGCACATTTAACAATTCACTATACATATGCACACACTTCTTTCTGCTTTCACTCTTCTCCCTTTCCTCTTTCCTTACTTATTCTCTTTCTCTTTCTCTTAACTTCACTGTGGTCCAAATTGTATCTCAATTTCTGGTCATATTATCCCACTCCCTAACTTCTATTTTACACTAGTTTTGCTTTGTAAGCAGACGTAAATTTGGTATCATTAATTTTCTAGATTTCTATTTTACTTGAATCTCATTTCTTTTCCTTCTCTTTGATAAAGAGTACAACCTGAAATTTTAGAGTCCTCTGTTTCTTTCATTGGTATATTCATTTTCATTGTACAAATTCTTCCAATGTCGTTATTTCACTTCATAATTCTATACTTTTACAGTCATGTGTTTTGTTTATCTTACTTTATGTATTGTTTCTTTGCCTCCTCCTTGCCTCATATTCTTACTCATTTTATTTGTGTGATCTTTACTTAATTATATCCTTACAACCACGCAGAACAAATTACCTCTATTTTTTCCAAACACCTTTTCTTATTCTTTTATTTTTTTCTAATGAACGTCTAGTGTGTGAAACATCAAAACTCCTTCCCTTCTTTTCAAGTTTTAAACTAACCTCAACATTTGTTAAAACCTGCCCCCACTGTGTTGTCTTCTTTTTGTGCTCATTGTATAACATATAACATTTCACTTTCCACTCAGAATTCATTGTTGATCAGCCTAAGGCTATAGTAGAAGACACTTACTCACAAAGTTATGCAGTGGAAACAACCCCCAAACCACATGGTTAGGAAGCAAATGTAACCCTATGGTTAACTATGCCAGTACCTATAATCTTATAATAATTAAAATTTACAAAATGATATATTGGATAATGTCATTTACGGTTCTTAGTGTCTGAAACATTGACAGAATAGTCATAACTGGAATGTATCTGTCATACATTTGCTCACTCAAAATGACCTGGAGCTAAATATCAACAATTTTTGTTTTTCCTCAAGTGTAAGTCACAGTTCTAAGTGTATGGTATAGATGTTCACTTTGCTATCATGTTGCTTTGGGTTCAATTCCATAACATCTTGAACAAGTGTCTTCTGCTACAGCCTTGGAATGACCAGTGCTCTATGAATGCAGTTTTTTGGATGCAAACTGTAAGGAAGCTCATTGTAAATGTGTATGTGTGTTTGTATATCTCCATGCCTTCAAAATGATACCACTTGGACTGTGGGGATGTTATATCTTGCATAAACAAAATGTCTTGAAACTTGGCAGTTGATATCTAAAAACCTGAAATAAAGTACCCCTTTTGAAAATAAGGGCATCCGTTCAGAGAAAATTGCCTCAAAAATGCCCTATCTAACCCATGCCAACATGGAAAAACTGGATGTAAAAATGATGACAAAATCTATGACAATGATGTATTATATTTTTCTTTGCATGTTTGCAAGTTACCCTAAATAATATTTTTTTAAAATTATTCAATTTTGCAGGGACAAAAAGGGACTAGTTGAATGAAAATCTGTTCAGTTTTCATTTTCTTCTCTTCTATTCTGATTTTGAAAAACAAGCAAAAGCAGATAGTTAGTAGAGTGAAAGAAGAGAAAAATAAATGATACTATGCACTAGAAATTCTATTTACTTTGATTAACCATTATCTTTTTTCAATGATTTCTGATATATTACCTTTGAAAATTGATTTGTTTTTGTTACCAAATTTTTAATGAATATTTTCTTGTAGGTGCAGATATGGCCATATGGTTAAGAAGCTTGCTCTGCAACCATGTAGCTTCAGGGTTTAGTTCCACTGTGCAGCATCATGGTTAAGTATCTTCTACCATAGCTCAAGGTTGACCAATGCCTTGAGTTAATTTGGTTAATGGAAACTGTGTGGAGGCCTCTGTGTGTGCGTGCATATATATATATATATATGTATGTATGTATGTGTGTTTTTTGTTTATTCCTTACCATTGCTTGACAACCAGTGTTGGTTTGTGTAGATTCCTGTAACTCAGCAGTTTCGCAAACAAGATTGATATAGTAAGTATCAGAAGTACTGGAGTTGATTTATTGAACTAAATACTTCCTTGACATGGCTGCAGTGCAATGACTGAAACAAGTAAAAGATAAAAAACTAAGATTTAGATATTTGCTTCGTTCAACCAATTTTGAACAAATTCATAGAAGAATGGGTCCAAAGTTCTTAGGAATTATGTCTGTCTTGAGTCCATTGGCCCATTCTTTGAAGCTTGTCCCAGTTTCCGAGCATTTAGGTACATGGACTTCCAGCTTAACCTGATGCTAGTCCGTTATGTGGTTAATGTCTACAGCTAGCACTGGTACTGGTCTTTAGCTAAGTGAATAGAAGCAATGGGAAATACAGTACTTTGCTCAAGGAGACAAAGCACTAACCTATCCAAGAACTGAACCCATGATCATGAGCCCAACACCCAAATTACTCTACATGCACACTTTCACTGGAATCATAAGTCTGTTCAGAAAGTATTTTAAGGAGTTGCATTTTTGTATGTGAAATTCCCTTTTGATTCTAAGATGATAATGGATCAGTTTTATTCTGAAGAACATGCAGGTTGAAGTCTGGTTGAAGAAAATAGCAATAGAGAACCAATTCTGATATTATTCTTTTGAAAATGGCTTTTTGTTTCATTTCCAATTTTATTAATCTATTACATATCCTTATTATTATGGAGCTTATGTAATTATATCTCTACTAGCAGCTAAGCCCAGTTTCACCCGGTTGGTTTGGATGATGTAAAGCCTGTTCTGTGCAAGCATTCGACTCATTTGGGCACACTTATGTTAAAAAACAATTTTAGAATGACTTTTTTCTGTCAAAACGCTAAAAATAACTGACCAACAAAAAAAAAAAAACCCCAACTAAGATTCAACCAAATCAAAAAATAAACCCAAATATTAAGCGAACAAAGATGAACCATCCCACATCCATTGCACGTGCACACACACACACACACGCATTCACATACCCCGCCCTTTTACATACACATACATATATTCACACAGAGTTGAAATGGTGTTAGATTTATTATTTCAGCATACAATTTTCATGATCCCACTACCAAGTATGACATCACCCCTTCCTTTCTCATTCATAAACACGAGAGTATTATCATAGTGGATTATCTTGGTAAACATGGGAGGTATGAAAAAATACAAAGCCCAGCATCACCACCGGATCATCCTACACATCTGTATAATTTTTCGTGCAATTCTACCCAGCCATTTGACCGTGAATCCCAAGACAAGAAAGAATCGGCCATGTCAAATTTATATGTATAGATATATGTAACTGAAACTCTACCAGCCCTTCCTCTACCACCTATCACACACTCCCATAGTAATTCATATCTCATACTGCCTTTGACACCAACTATTTCTCTGAAGGAATGGAAAAGGGAGAGACGCAGAGAGAGAGAGAGAGAGAGAGAGAGAGAAAGAGAGAGAGAGAGAGAGAGAGAGAGCTGTTTTCTGGCAAATGACTAGCACACATATATATACATACCCATATATATATATATATATATATACACACATATATATATATATATGTACATACATATTTCCTGTATGTATATATGCATGTATATACATAAAGATTTATTAATATAGATTTCAAGATTGTTTTAAACTATATTGTTTCAGTTAGGAGTTCTTCACCCTAAAAGTAGACAAGTCTCTTGATTAGGCTACCAGTTAATTGAGATATTTATTTATTTGAGATAATTCAAATGATGGAAATTTAACACAACTTTTATCTGCTACTTCTGAATACTGTACTACTTTATTTGGGACATTTACTGCTAAATGTTGCACTCATAATATTAAGGAAAAGAACCTATTACTGAATACCTTAGAAAGTGAAAGTTTAATGTTGGATATTCATTTTAGTAGTTAATACATCTGAAAAATAGGTTTCTCTCCCTTACTTTCTCAATTTTTGAGAAAAACACAGAAACTACATACAAGAGAGAGAGAGAGAGAACAGATGTCATTAACTAGCAAGACAAAGAGTGTGCATATTGTAACAGCTTGTTCTTTTGACATAGTTGCTCATAGTCCGAAACAATTTGTAGTTTAAAGTGGCATAATAACACAAAAAACAACAAAACAACCTAACTGCTGTAATGAAATGTAAAAATGTGTTTATAAATGTATCCTAACAAAAATATGGTCAAGTCCACCTTGAAAAAAATATAGTCTATTGTTTTTAGGAGGTGCCAACATTTATTTCAAATTCAGATATGCAATACAAAACTTATTCTTATTGATCCATAGACAACAGTTTCTCTATTTTAACCTGTTAATTACCAGATTGTTTGGAAAATTCTGTCCAATTTTTAGTATTTACTTAAAAGTACAAACAGTGATATTTAATATTGTAAATTTAACCATCTATATAAATTCTTCATTCTGTATTACTTGTCTCCATCCATTTGTAAGTTTTTCAATATCTGATTTGAGAAATTTCTTGGATTTTGAATTAAAATATATTTAATTTATTTTCAGTATCTTCTCTGCTGACTGCATTTTTGTGAGTTGCAAATATCAAAATAAATGTAAGTCTGCTGGAGCAAGGTTTTGAGAATATGGAAGGTATATATATAATTTTTTCCCCATCAAAATGATTTCAAAAATGATTTTTAGTGACTTGTGCAGATGTGAGCATTATCTTCATGAAAGTAACCATCCTCTAGAATAGTTTATTAAGGCAAGTTTTCTATCCAAAGTAGTGTGCAAACAGTGAATTTGCTGACAATAGACTTCAAAAGTGATAGTTTGATTTGGCTCCTTCCATATCCCACCAACCACTCAACTCAAAATATTTTCTTTTGATGAAGTCCCATTCATAAACATGGTACAGATATGGTGCTGGGAAGTTATGCATATGGAGCAATTTCCAACAGTGAAGCCTTTGCCAAGGATTTTCTGCTGAAAGAAAAATGAGGAACCCATTGTCTCAGTTTTGAAACCTTTCCTAGCTTCTTTATATGATTATGAATGGTCATAATTTTACTTCAATTTTGTATTTGGTTTGCAAGATTGCGTGAATTTGTGAGGTGAAACATATTTTGTTGTGTCTAAGGAGAGTCATCACACTAATATTAATAACACATGCACTGGTTCAATTCCATTCCTGTATTCTTAGTCAACTGGTTAAATATCTAGCCTGGCTAGCTCAGTTGGTAGAGTACGAGACTCTTAATCTTGTGGTTGTAGGTTTGAGCTCCACATTGGATGGATTTATTTTTTCAAGGTGATGCTCCAAGTAAAAGAATATTTTTTAAAAATGAACTAATCGATCATTTGTTTAACTTGTTGGTTAAATGGTAAATGGGTTGTTTTTTTTGCATATTTGTCAAAACAAATGATTATTTAGTTGGATAGATATTTAACCAACTGACTAAATAAAGGAATGGAACTGAACTGGTGCATATGATACTAATATTGGCATGACTCTCCCTAGACACAACACAAAATAGTCATAATGTTAACAGTGAATACAATAAAAATCTATCTCACTGTAATAGGATTCCTGGCTAGTGGTGCCTATAGTATTTTGTTATTTAATACAGAAGAATGTCCTAATCAAGCAAATTGAAATTGCCACATCTGAATATTTCAAATTGCCTTCAGCAAATTCTTTCATTCACTGCATCTTGATCTGCCTTCTGCAGATTCTTTCATTCCCTGCATCTTGATCTTAAGAACATTTTTGGCTGCTTCACTCACATTAGAACTGTGATCAAACTTGTAAAAACAATGTATTGAATATATTCTTTGTTTGGTTTCAAAACGGGTTCTTCATATAGAAAAGCAACATACTAAAATATGGTTGATGCTCTACAGGGAATCATCATGAAATGATCATGCACTATTGAATGCTATCAATATTTATAGTTTTTATGCAAAGCAGGTTTCAACAGGTTGAGACTTAAAATAAGATGGAACTTTCTATACAATCTAATATGTAGCTTCTCATAATTAAGATAAATATTTAAGTGCTCTTGTTTTGGTGGGTTTTAATAAATCAGACAAAAAAAAAAAAAAAAAAAAAAAAAATCCACTCTATGTTGATATTTTCTATTCACTTTGAAATTTCTTACACTTCTATATCTCACTGAGTTCTGAATTCAAACAGTGAGTTTTCAGCTTTAAGCCTTCAATTAAAACTTTTATATCTTATGTTGGAGTATGATAATAGTGAGAGTTGTGACTAGCTGAAACAAAAAGAATAATGGATTACTTACTGATCTACTATCTATAATACAACCTGGAAAAATCACTTAACACACTTAAGTATATTTGTTTACTAATTCTAGCAAGTCAAGGTTCATCATGATGTGGTGTAATTCATTGTTCTATCTTAAAGGAAATGGTTCTAGTGTTTTAATAGCTTTCAGTAGTGAGCTTAAATCTGTGCATGGACTTGGAGAAGTTAAACAAGAAACCTTTTTCATGTATTATCATATAAATCACTATATCCAGGTAATGTTTTCAGTTGTTTCCACACTCTGATGGTTTGAAAGACAAAACATAGAATGTTCTCTTTATCAGTACCTAGTATCTTACTTCCTGTCTTGAGAAAAACAGGGCAGTATTCAGAGGCTTCAAAAACTCTACTAAGTTACTGAATAAGGATATTCCCGGTGTGTAGATACCATCGTAGAATCAGTGGTTGTCAGTTGCTCTTGTAATGCTTCAGTTACATTTGTTGAGTCATTAGCACACCCACTTTTTAAGAGCTAAATTTCTCTTCAATACCAGAAAATACTTTGGTTTTGATCAGTTACTGTCTCTACAGAATGAAAGTACATCCTATATTAGGAATATGTCACTGAAATTGTTGATGGGAAGATTAGGTCTCAGCACTGAATTAATGACTATACCCATATGGACTTATAGAGCACTTCATTTTAATCAAAAATTATTATTTTTCAGTAAGAGAAACATTGCTCATTGTGTCATAGCATTTATAAAATATATCTGTAACAATGTAGCTGTCAAACATTTTAGACCATACCATCCACTACCTCTCAAATAAAATAAAAGACAACTGGCTGATTGGTATATTTGCATGTTGCAACCATTAGATCACCAGTATACTTTATACAATCCTTACCAAACACACCTGCCTCTCCCTGTGGTTTTATCTCAACAGCATTTCATCCTCTCAACTGCACATAGAATGCTTTTCACCATTCCATTTTCTCTCAACTCCAATTCACTGGACTATCCTTCTTACATCAGGTATTTCTTACTGACATCATACTTTAGAAATTCAATCTAAACATCAATTACATCAGTCTGAGTGGGCTTGAAAAAGGTCAAGGGTGCATCACCCCTCTGTCTTCTCACTGTTTATTTTTTTTAACATGAATCATCTGATACTTAAATTGCTATTCTGGCTATGAACAAAGAATAGAATAGGCTCAACAATGTACAGATAATAATAGTATCCAGTGTACTTCACCATCAAACAGTGCCATCATTTAATCTTTCTTTTTGCAGAAAAATTCTAATTGATCTTCTGTATGTCTCATCATAACATTATGCAATCCAGTGATTTATGAAGCATACTCAAGTTAACAGTGGTTATGGTAGAGACTTGAAAAATTCTTTCCATCAGTTGAATATGTCATTGAAATTGTTGATGGGAAGATTAGGTTTCAGCACTGAATTAATGACCACACCCACATGAATTTATAGAGCACTTCGTTTTAGTTGAAAATTATTATTTTTCAGTAAGAGAAACATTGCTCATTGTGTCAAAGCATTTATGAAATCTCCTAGACTGTTAAGTTTGCTGTTCAGCATGAAGTTTTACAGGTTGGTGTTAATGAAAAAATGAGAGAGAATTTCTGAAGGTTGCAGTTCTGATGAAGTAGGGTTAGAAAAAATAAGGGATGTGGTTCACCAAGTCATAGTAAGCCACTGTAAGTCTGTGCTACTTACAGTGAGGAACAGTATTATTATATATTTCATATCACAATCAGTAAATAGCACTGTTGGTTACAGATTTCTGACTGGTCTATCACTGGTTTACTACATTTATGACAACAAATGTGGCAAGGGAGTATTTGTGAATCAGGACAGAATAAGTATCGCAAAGGATTTAAAGAACGTTTTTATTATTTTTATTAATTAAAAAAAATTTTTTTTTTACTTTTTAGTTTGCTCACTATATTTATATTTCTTCGTCAATATAACATCTGCGAAAAATACACACACACACACAAAGGACTTTTGCAGTTTTCTGTGATCAAATTCCAATAACAGGGTATTGATTGGCCTGAGGCTATGGTAGAAGACTGTTGCACAAGGTGCGGCATAGTAAGATTGTGAAGCAAACCTTTTTAACAACCCAGTCATGTCTCATCATCATTTGATGCCCATGTTTAAATTCTAGCATGGGTTGGACTGTTTGACAGGGTCTGATGGGCCCCAAGGACTGCATTATGCTCCAGTGTCTGCTTTGGCATTGTTTCTATGGTTAGGTGCTACTTCTAACAACAACTGGTTGTTATTTATAGCTAGGTTGACAAAATTATTGAAAACTGAGCAGGAGTTGTAGCTTTTTACCAGGAATACAACATAGTGATAGTAATAAAATAAAGTGTCAATCCATTTTCATTGGTAACAAAAAAAAACAAAAAAACAGCAACAAACAGTCTATGTCTAGCAAAAATTATAAACACTGAACAATCTAAAACTTGTTAAGCATTTATTCTATAAATATGCAATTGGCAGGGAAAAGAATTAACAACAAATTTTCTTTTCTTCTTTTGCATACTGTCTGAGCAATTTCATGCATATAGTCTTCAAATCAAGTAAAAATGTGAAAAACGCATAAACGGTGCAGTTTGCAAGTTTTTAGCAAATATGAGAACAAAATGAGTGTCTCATAGAGCAAAACATTTTAATGTTAGTTATTGATACATATCTTCAGTTCTATATATTTATTGAACTGAACACACTAAAATATCAATCATAACAACTACAACCAATAACAAACTTGTTATCATACAAACTCAAAATTTAAAAAAACCCAAGATTTTCTATATTTCAATGAAAAATATAGAAATTGTAACAATTTATATGACTTAAAAGATATAGGAAGCTTCCATTTTTTTTCATTTAACTTTTATTATAATGAGTTTTAGTTATTTATTTTTTCAAACAATTCAACTCTTTAAATATTTTTTTATGCATAGAGATAAATTGACATTACAATACCACCAACAACAACATTTCAAAGGCAAACCATTCTGGTTTTCTTATTTTTTTAAAATTCCTTTCTAAACATATTTGTTTCAAATTACTAACAGCTTAATATTGTATTTTTGAAGATTTTCAAGTTGAGAATAAGATGAGTATATACATATATGCACAAAAGGCCTTGAAATCATGGTACCAACAGTGGATACTCTGTATATTCTATATAACAAGAACTGGATATTTTGTATATTGGTAAATCCATCTACATGTAGGTAGTTATTGGATTATAACTGTAATATTAATTGAAGCAACATTATTAGTATCAATGAAAAATGAACCAGCAACATGTCTGAAAGCTGAAAACAAGAGTATTATCAACATATGTTGTGATGAGCTGTTAATATAGAAATTGATGTCAAGTAAAGTATTTGTGCCCAATATTATTGTGGTGGGACAGTAAATGTCTATGATTCACTTGTGTATGGAGCTGGTTTATATATGTCATACAAACATCTTCCCCAAATGCATATATTTATATGCATGGATGTACATGCACATATATGTATTGCTTCACACTTTCTCACAAACCATACTTATCTATAAGTTTTAGTAACAGGCCCTTAAATAAAGAAAAAGTTTTCTTTATGATGTATAAGAATTGAGCAGATATAAATGTCTTCATATATTAAATGAATAGAAAGACATTTTGTGATGAATGGGATAAAAAAATAAAAACAGAAGATGAAAAAGTTTCAATAAAAATTAAACATTTTTTTTGTTGTGCAATGATAGCGGTTTAAAGAAGAGCACAATAAACCTTTTAACTCTTCAGATCCACTTAATATCTGTCTCCTCTTCCTCCCAGGCAAATTTACTTTGATATGTACATTAAAAACAACAAGAAATCAATAGATATTTCAATAGTTCTGGCTACAGACCAAGCATCAGTAGCTGACATAGAAGACAATAAAGCGCGAACCCAATTCTTTAAACCAATTCACAGGCACTGAATATCATGAAGAATTAAATAGAGTAGTTTTTCATAATTTTTGTTTTTCACTGGAAAGACTTGTCACTTTTTAAAATTTTTTTTTTTTTTAAATTTCAAGTGAAATATCTTTATAATAATTACATTTAAATAATACTTTAAAAATGATAGAAAAAAAGAAATAAATAAAAAGCATTTCATAAAACATTTTCAACAAGCTATATACAATATGTTCAACTTTCTTTTATGGAGGGATTACCTATGTAAGATACATAGGAATATATATATTTATATATATATATATATATATATATGTCTGTGTGTGTGTATGTATGTATGTATGAGTGTGCATATATGTGTGGGTATATATGTATATATTCACACACACATACATTTAAGGTCATATAACTTGAAATGCAAAGGAAAAAATTTGAAGAGCAAAAATTTCATTAGTTAAATATTCAGTAACTTATGTAACTAATCAATTAGTTTGAGCCATAAACTTATTTTATTATTTAAAAGAAAAGAGAATAAAATGAGAAGAAAGTGATTCAGTTACTTTTTGTATTTGCTTTAAAGGACTAGAAATTCCTCAAGCATTAAAAGTTTCATTGAAACAACCAATTTAAGTATTTAGTACAATAAATGAATATTTGCTAAGTTATATTTGATATTCAGTTCTTCAATGTAAGTACTTTTCCACTGTTTTGATTCTAGCATTTTTCAATAAAAGAGAAGTTGGTTTATTTGCCACTTAAATGAAAAAAGAAAGTAAAACAGTAGTATTAGTATTTTGCAATTGTTGTAGTAAATATTTTTCAAAGATAAGAAGGATATAGAGAAATAAGAAAACATATCAAGAAATTTAATAAAAAAAAGTGCTTTCAAGAACTTCATAGGAAGTAAATATTTATTGCCAGAACTGAATTTGGTTGTGCAAGAACTTACGTGTTTTTAAAAATTTTAATACAGAATTTCAAACTGTTAATTAAAATCTGTAACAATTTAATCAATTAACTTCCAAAGAATTAACAATATTACCTTATCAAATCTTTGTGTTATTAAAAATTTCTTGCTAAATAGCTATTCCTAGTGTTGATAGATAAATTTAAAGAAGTACGCAAAAGACTAAGTGAAGAACTGTTGAAACCTCACATATGTATTCAAGCCAATAAACCCTTAGCTCTTCCAAGCCACACTGTTACAAAATTTAGGTTTCTGTCTCCTCTTAAGATTCTTAAAAGTTCATCTCTTACATTAGGCACAATGCCACAAATTTAAAAGTGGAGAAAAAGAGAGTGAGTGGCACTCAAGCCTTTCTCAAGAGCATTAGCAGCAAAAGAGAAGTGTACTTGTTTCAGTTTTGTTAGCCAAAATTGATTAATACTCCTCAAATTATGGTTGAGTAGCAAAAGATTTGATAATATATATAAAGAATTTCATAGGTTATTTTTATTAATTTCAATTCATAAGTAACATGCTATGTTTATTTTTCATTAAAAAGAAATCAATATAGAAAGAATTTAACCTAGTTTGCTTCAAAATTTTGATAAAATTTTTATATCCTGGTTAATGATATAATTAGATAAATGATATTAGATAACCAGCTGTAATAGATTAATTAATGTTTAAAAAATTTTTTTCAAAATAAGTTGGATAGAGGAAGTGTATTAGATACGTGAAAAAGGATAATTTCTTGAATCTGTTAATCAAAAATTAAATGTGGATGGAGAAAATAAATAAAAATTTTATTTGATTTCAATTTAACATATTTTGTTATTTCATCTTTCTCTATTTTTTCTGTTCAATAAAGGCTTTTTTTTTTTTTGTAAATGAAATAATATTGAGCTGATGACCACTTGGCTGTGTGCCGTTCGAAGGTTGTTTTTGGACAAAAGATTGAGTGAAATTTTTCATTATCAATATACACAAATGATAACATCATTTTGGTGATAATGTCTAAATATTTCCGGATTCAGTTGAGTTTTCCTGTCTCTTTCAAATTTCATTCTCAGAAGGAATTTTTGCTGTTTGATTTTTATTCAGAGTTTTATAGGAACAATTCCCTTTGATTAACATGTGCTATTTGATTCACTCATCCCTATATAGTGAGACAGATTCAACAATCATTATAATTGAATGTTGGCAATGGAGTATCAAATTCAGTAAAAAGAAACCAACAAAAAATATAAATTGGTTTTCCTAACTTCTCATGCAATAATAATTTAGCAACATTTTAAAATTAATTGAAAAAAGAGCATTTTGTAGAAAAATCTAAAAGAAATAAGATAAAAATCATACATAAATAAAACAAAAGAAAATCTGAAAACAAAACTAATTTGTAAGCATGCTTATACATTTTAAAAATAATTTTTTTCTTAAATGCATATCAAATAAGACATATTTTGGTTTAACTCTTAATTGGGCTGTTAATGAAAAGCAGCATTTTAAACATTATTGCTATTACTAACAAATAAAATAATAAATTAATAAAATGTAAAAAACAACAAAAACAAAACAAAAAAAACTAAAGTTTTGTAACAAGAACAGGATCTTGATTTTGTACGGAATTGAGAGGTCTACACCTGTTGAGTGGGTCAGCTCCTCGAGCCTTCACTGAACCTTTTACTAAACTAGCATCTGGACCCCTGAAATTCTCTGGGTTTGGTCCTTTTACTCCAACATAAGATGGTCTGAAAAAGTTAAATAAATAATTATGAATTAATAGAAAAGGGAATAAGTTTAAAAATAAACTAAACAACTAGCTATTTCCAAAAATTGATAAGAATATGCCAAAAGGAAAATTTTAAAAACTAGCAATAGTAATGATGTTGATTTTATTGGAAACTTTTTTCCTAATCATAAATTGATTTTCAATTTCTAGTGTTTCTTTTAAACTTTTAAGCCTGTCATCAAAATTAAGTTGCTATAAATCTGCTTTGGTAGTATTCAGATTTGAGGTGTCATTTTACTAAACTGTTATGTCAATTCTTCAGTGAATTTGTCCCCCATATTGTTCTTGTAGTTGTTCTGTCACATAATTTAATGATCTCAGAATTGGACAAGATTCGAATCACAAAGCCCATGTCTTTTAAACACAGTTAATATTATCTTTATGTGAATTTAAAAATGAAGTTTTTAGATTGGACTTAGAAAGTTTGACTCACAGATGAAATAACAAAGTGTTTAAATCTAAAACAGATGTTTAGATATGTGATGACAATGATGATAATGAAGGTAACAACAATGATAATGAGTATAATGATAATGAAGATAATGATAATGAAGATAATGATAAAGATGAAAATGATGATGTTGAATCCGGTGATGATGGCAATGACAATGATGAGGGTAAAGACAATGAAGATGAAGACAATGATGTTGGTGATAAATAACTATGATGATGAGAGAAACAGTCTAGCCATGTAAGACTTCTGATGACATGCTTGCAGCATGTGAAGAATATATTTAAAAAAATGGATTACTAGAAAGTACAAATTGTACAATAATTTAGTGTTTTATATGATAATACTACCAGCATTCATACCAATTTTATAGAGAATTGAATCAGTGCAGAGGTATTATGGGGACATAAATAATTTCTGATATAACAAGCTCAGAGCCAATGGCTATGTGATTCAGAATTTAGTCCATCAGGTACTGATAAAAAGAAGTACAAAATCAAATATAAAAATGAAGCCACACAGGTAACTTCTTTCTTTCACTGGTTTTAGCCACTGGACTGTGGTCATGCTGGACTACTGCTATCAATGAGATAGTGTAACAGTTTGATGCAATATTTGTTTTAGATGTTTGTGGTTGACAGTCTCAAACTGGAATCACTGTAGAATGGTTTCTTTTAAAAGACTATACTCTTTCCCATGGAGCAGATGGATATCTTAGCTACTATAGAAAATGAGATAAAACACATTTCTAAGAACCAATTTAAAGTTCAAACTACCTTCACAGAAAAAACCAAAAAAAACTCTGTTCTCTGTTAATCATCATCATCATCGTTTAACATCAGCTTTCCATGCTAGCATGGGTTGGACGATTTGACTGAGGACTGGTGAACCAGATGGCTACACCAGGCTCCAATCTGATTTGGCAGAGTTTCTACAGCTGGATGCCCTTCCTAACGCCAATCACTCCGAGAGTGTAGTGGGTGCTTTTACGTGCCACCGACACAAAGGCCAGTCAGGCGGTACTGGCAACGGCCAGGCTCAAAATGGTGTATTTTACATGCCACCTGCACAGGAGCCAGTCCAGCGGCACTGGCAACGACCTCGCTCGAATGTCTTTTCACGTGCCAGGAAGGTGACGCTGGTAACGATCACGCTCAAATGGTGCTATTTACGTGCCACTGGCACGGAAGCCAGACAGCTGCTCTGGCAACGATCACGCTTGGACGGTGCTCTTAGCGTTCCACTGGTACAGGTGACATCATGATTTCGCTTTCACTTGCCCCAACAGGTCTTCACAAGCCGAGTTTAGTATATATATTTAATATATGAACAATATCAAGCTTATATATGAACAATGAATGTTAAACTAATACATGAATATTTATCCTAACTTGAAGAGCTCCATTATTACTTTGACTTTTTTCAACAGAAAATGATTTAAATTTTTAAAAATTACCTGAATAGATTAAGTGTATAGAGTAGATGAAACTTTTCTACAACTAATGCATTTAAAACTTGTAAACATACTTATTTTCACTATAAAGATTTAGACAGGAATACACTAAACCAGAAGATGATTCTAAAGAGATTTTGAAATCATGATTATCCAGTTGCTGATCATATACTTTATCAAGCTGCCTTTTTAAATCCTACTGTTCCAAGCCCAATAATCTATCTTTGCAGTAAGATGAAGTACTTTTGTATACACAAAATGGATGGTTTTCATGTGCTGAGTGATGTTATGCATAACTAGCCTGGAGAATGTATACGACCCTAATAGCTTTAGATTATTTCATGAAATCACTACACAATAAGTGCATGAACTATTATAGTATGTTCAATACTTGTAAAAAATGTCTTAATCTTGTTGTAAAAGAGTTTGAGCCTAATTTACTGTGTCAAGCAAAAACAGACACAGTAAAAGCAAAACTTGAAGTATAACACTTTAACATATAGGACCACTGTTTTCTTTGAATTTTAGTGAATGTATTTAGCAGCCATACATGAACTATTTCAACCATAGTTGTATCATCATCACATGAAAATGAGGGGCAGGGATAAGATTATTTTGTGAGAGCTTTGTGGTATTTGAAGAGGTCACAATTGTTATCTAACTAGCAATATATCATTAGAGATTGTTGTTTTATATGGGAATAACTTGGCAGTAATGCAAAGTTATGAACTGAAGTTTAGCTGAAGCTGTCTTGACTTTGGTTCACCAAGGAGTTGGTGACATGGGTGCTAGTATTATACTGATACAATTGAATTATATGAACTGCTACTAGCATATGCAGTTCAATTTTATAGAGTTTCTCAATTAGAGCATTTAACAATAAAAAAGAGTAACATATCTCACCTTAGGAATGGTATCTAATAAAAAAAACAATACAAAATACAAACAGAAAAAGCAAGTAACATTTAAAGATTTTTCTAATTTATACAACATGCAAGAATGTTCATTCATACTGACAATCAATCAACATTATAACAATGAGTTTTTTTAATGATAAACAATACTTACAAGAGGTTTTTATCCATGGGTCCAAGTCTTAAACCTGTATTGGGGCCAGCATTTTGCATTCTATAAGGAGACATGTACACCTGCTTCTCAGAAGTAACCACTGTATCACATTTACTGCAACAAAAGAAATTTAAGAGACGTATGTTAAAAATATAAATGACAAGAAACTATTTGTTATATACTCAACTACAAGGTTACCTAATTCATCAATAATATCCATTTTAATATCTAGTGCAATATCAACTACTATTCAAACAAGATGATTGATTTGTCACATTTGTCACACTTATACAAAATAGAGAGATCATTCAATATAACAAAAGAAAAAGAAACAAATAAATGATCTGAAGTTGGTTTTAGTTGTTGCAATAAATTATACTCTAGAAAGGTAATTGAAAAAAAAAAATAATTATAGAATTAGTTCAGAAGGAACAATTTGTAGCACAGTTTCTTTGAACTAGAGAGAGATATTATTTAAAAGTTAGAAGCTGAAATGAAATATGACTACCAAGAAAGTTGAAAAGTAAAATTTACAAAGTAACTGAAGAGTTTAAATATTAAAAATCAAATTCTATTTAAACACATTGATAATTTAAATTAAATTTTAATTTTAGAAGTAATATTAAATAGAGCATGTTAAAATGATCAGTAAAGAACTGAATGAGAAAATAAAAACGTATAGAATAAAACATATTCCATACAAATATTCTTTCAAAATGTTAATATTATGTTATTATAATTGCTGTTAACTTCTATTGATTTGGTAAAAGGATGTATATATTTTTTACAATAGTAATACAGTTCGCTGTAGAATTCACAACTTTTGAAACTGCATTAGAAACATAAGTGAGGTGAAGAAGCTACAACTAGGAATCAAAAACAGAATTATGAGTTTAGTTTATTGGGAACTTTGTGTACACAACTACTTAAGATCACTATTTCCTAATTAAAATTCTATGAGCTAGTCTTGTTTAAAAGATGCTGTAACGCTTTAACTAAAGTCTGAGATTTTCAAAGTGTATCCCTTTAAAGCATATATCTCTTTCTAAATATAGCTTGTATTTTTTTTTATCATAGTGCCTCTGGATAGGTTAACATTCTCCAGTAAGATATAAGTTCAAGATTTATAGGCTTAGGAGAAATGATAATAGAGAAATAAAAGTACCCCGCTCCCAAGTGAAATTATTAAAATTGGCAACAAGACTCAAGTAGTTATAGACTTGGCTGCCAGGAGGTCAACCTTTATTCCTCCAAAGTTTCAAGTTATCTAACTGGCTACAGTTAACCAAGATTATCATCTGTTTCAATATTGCTTGGGTTTTATCCAAGAGTACAGGAAATTACTATAACAGATCCTGTTATACAGCACAAATAGCTTTTATATTTCTATATTCTGACACTGATACAAATCTCAAAGCAAAACAATATTGCTTGGGAGACACTTGATTTCATATATAAGAGGAGTGAAAATATCTATTACATAAAAAGACAATCCCCCACCTATCCTTTATTGCTCTTAATTAATAAGTAAATATTTTACCTAGAATACCCCAAAGAAATAGTTAGCAAAATTGTAAATTCAGAAACAGAGCACATAGTATTTTGATGTTTAATATTTAAGAAACACAATTATTATTATAAACTATTTAGGACTCTTAAAAATAAATAAAGAAAAATTCAAATATTATTTTTGAATAAAAGCAGACAAATAGAAAGTTTTTAAAAAAAAGTTATTACACATATTTGAGAATAAATAAAATCATCTATTTATTTTGCAAAAGTATTTTGGATGTTAAAAAATGGTTGAAATTCAATTATTTCTATTTGATTTATCACAAATCAGTTACTTCATTATGGTCTAATAACAAAATGTATCAATAAAATAAATGATCTTTTATAAGTGTGAATCTCGTTTAAGTAAAATAGTCCTTCCATCTACCTCTCATGCTTTCTCTTTCCCTGTCTCTTTTGCAAAAATACAAATATGTACATGAATGTGTATGAAAATCTGTTACACTCAAATACGTTCTTAAGTAATGATTTATAATATTTTGGATGGTTAGTTGATGTATATATATATATATATATATATATATATATATATATATATATATACATACACATAAAGAGAGAGAGAGAGGGAGTGAGAAAGACTGAGATATGAGTGTATATGTGTGTACATTGTTAATCTTTTTATACAAGGACTAGCAACAATTTGATACAGAAATGGAAAAAAATTAGTAAACAGGTTTAACAAAGCAGTATATAGACCAAAAGCAATTATTACATTTTTTCCTTCTATTAAAACAATAAATATATATTCCAATTGTCTTTCTCTCAAATGATGATTTATATGTATAAAAAAGACACCAAGAAAAACAATTCAAACTACATTTCTGCCAAAAACAAATATATAAGCAAATTTATTAATAAAATGTTATTCTTTTTCTACACGAAACAATACTTGCAGTGTATGTGCCACAATTAATTTTCATATTAAAGCAATAAATCCTAATTTGAAAAAAAATTGTAAACATTATTATTATCATTATCATTATTATTACTACTAATACTACTACTACTGCCACCACCACTACCATCATCTTGCTGTTTACAAACTTTAATTCTATGTATAAATAAATGCACCATTTATAATATGAAGTTATAAACTGTTAACTACTTTTGGAAAAGCTTGAACAAATACTGCCACCCGCTTGTGTTATATATCTCTCTCAATATATATGATGATTTAATTTTTGCCTTGATATATTCATTAAGATAAACTGTTATGTAATAGGAACTGCACATTATACAAGAATAGAGTTTTTCAATAACACTGACACCAAAAGAGTTTTGTTTATATATGCAATAAGAATTCAAATATTTCTCTGAAAAATTAATTTAAAATATCATATGATTTTGTAGGTATCATTATTGTAAAACAAAAAAGTAAAAAACACTATTTTAGATCACATTACAAAGAGGCCACAAAGTGCAAGGTGTTTCAATGTATCTCAACACCAAATACAAAATATTAGTGTGGCCAACAGCAATCCTGTTCACCATACTAAGAGTCAATATACAGAACAATAGAAAAAAACTTATGGTAAATGAATGAATAACTTTTTTTGGTTAATAAAAAAGACATATTCTTACCAGAAAGCCATGCAGAACACTTAGATATTAAAGTGTAGACAATACTGAATAACACCATTTATTAAAGAGATTCAAAATGGCAGTAATTTTAGTTTCTTTATATTATGGGAATGCTTTTTGCATGGTGATAGAGTAGAAATAACTGTTGAATAATATGTTTTAAACAGTTTTTATTAGGTAATTTATTAATAATGCTAAAATGGTCAGGATGCACTGATATATTTATGGGAAATATGATCATGTTAAGTAGTTTTAAATGTATGTATATGTATCTCCATGAGAGAGAGAGAGAGAGAGAGAGAGAGAGAGAGAGAGAGAAAGAGAAAGAGAGAGTGTGTTAAACAAACGTACATAGAAAGAAAATGAATAAAGAGTTGGTTCAGAAACTGATTTATCTGAGCAATATGAAGCAGAATGAAGTAAATGGTTTAATTCTGTGATATAATTTAATATTCATATGTTGTCCCAGTAATAGACTGAAATTAGGATAATTATGAAGATATTTGTCAAGAGTATGTTGATGGCAAAATCTTCAGAAAGAAAATCTGGAAAGGAACAAACACATGTATATTAAAAAAGTCATACTTTTTGGGGCTACAGCCTATCATCTTGGCATATAAAATTTCTTTAACATATAGATCTACACTATGCTTTGATTTTCGATCAACATTGCGTCTTATTCATGAATATGAACATAATACCAGATGAGTTTTTGAATGCAAAATAATTGATAGAAGGGAACTACCAAGGGTAAAGCCAGTGGTTAAATTTAACTCATCATGCAAAAAATTACTCTGCCTGTACACTGGCAAGATAGACAGACCAATAGATTTTTCACTTTTTTTTTTTAATTGATGAATCCAATATGATGCTACATGCATATACAGGAATAAGATACCTGATGATAACCATGGTTCAAACAGATCAAAATAGAAGAGTTTTATATATATATAAAAGTTTGTCTTCAATGAGGAGGTTAGTAGTCTAAAAACATAATATGAGATGCTTCATATAAATAGGATCCTGAACCAAATATCATATTTAGCAAGCTTGTGAAAGTGAAATATAAAATGAAGTTAAAGCCAAGCTTATGTAGATGTGAGATGATCTGTAGTGGGTGCTAGATAAAAATAAAAGGCTTGTTATTTAATTAATTGCTAAGACTGAGTGATTAACATCATGGGGAGCTCTTTTGAAAAGGTTTCTCTTCTCTAGAGTAACAGCAACCTGGTAGGATTTATCATTTAAATTATGGAACGTTATTTTTGTTTATGGTGCATAATCAAGATTAAAGGGTAATGAGTATGACCTTTGCACTTGAGCTTCAATACTGGTGGGATTCATATAGTTGATGCTCAGTTTGTATATTTGCAGAAAAAATGAAGAGTAAAAAGAGAATGCTTGGGGATTGATGTTCTGGACAAGAAAGAAGGAAAAAAGGTGGGTGGGGGGATCTATCTGGTTTGGTTGCCAGCATTTCAGAAATTGAAGTTTATCATAAATTTTTTTTAATTTGGCACATTAATATACTTTTCCAAGCTGAATTGCTGGAATTATTTCACTTTTTGCAGCAAAATGTTTTAAAAAAGTTATAGAGGTTTAAAGTTTGATAATTTTCACCAAGTCAGGAAACAAGATTTGGAAGGTGTCATTTTGTGCATGACTGCACATTTTGTCAACATCCTGAAAATAGCATAAGTTGTTGAGAAAGAGTAAACAACACATCTTTTGTAGTTTTAAGCATTGTGATAGCACGAACTTAAAAGATTTATCCCAAAACATTATTTAGTTGTTATTTTTAGCACACCTCACAACCACCTCAATGACAAAAAGTAATGAGTAAACAACACATATTTTGTAGTTTTAAGCATCCAATATGCATTTAATGCGATAACATGAACTTAAAAGATTTATCTAAAAACAAACATCTTGTTGACCAGTTCATAAATTTACATGCTCAATTGTCAACAGATAGGTAGAACAAGTGCTTTCAATATATTTGCCAACACGTGCTTTCTCACAGACAAAAGAGTTCTCATGTTCCACTTGTTACTATGGAAACAGAAATGAATGCATTTACCCAAAATTTTCAAACTTTAATTGCTAACAACTCTTTATTTATTGATTTATAGCAAAAATGATTTTCATGTCATTCATTAGCCTATAAAAGTGTATCATTACACTGAATATGAAATCAATTCAAACAGAATTGATGCTGGCAGCCAAGCTGAATAGATCTGGGTGGGGGAAAGCAGGGCTTAAGTATGAAAAACAGCATGAGTTTCAAGAGTAGAAGAGACTAGTGTGTCAGGAGGAACCTAAGTGGAAGTGGTATACAATTGCTACTTTTAGAAGAGCAAAGGTTATTTGGGTAATAAGAGAACAGGCAGAGTAGGGAAGCAGTGTATCTCTTGGTCAGAACTTGTGTCTTGGTGACTGAGCCTTCACTAATATAGATATAGTATATAGTCTCTAACCTTCTTTTAGATGTTAGTGTATGTTTGTACCATCAACACCATCCCAAATATAAGAGCACTATTATTCCATTGTTTAACTTACTAGAGATTTATAGAAAGTCTGTAGCTGAAGCATTTTCTGGCCTTGAACAAAAAAAGACAAATCTTTCAGATGGTAATTTTTTGTCTTCAATATTGTATATTGTCTGGAAAACTCATCATTGGAGTTAAGTAGCTTGTTCACTGGCATAAGAAATTTATAACTACATCTGACAGTTAATGAGTCTATTTGTTAGTAATCATTTCTTTCTTAACTATCAATGAGTAAAGTAATCATGCTCTTTAGTGCATTGTAATTAATATTTGATTTAATGATAATATATTGACAAGGAGAAATCTAAACTTCATCATTATAAATAAGGATCAGATTATAATGAAACTGGTAAAACATATAAGACACAAATAAGTCATATTTACTTGCATTTACTATTGAAAATGTCTTTTCATACAATACAAATATTTTTCTTTTCAGTTTTATTAAATATATTTTAATACATGAAAGAGAGATAACTTCACAGATAAATGGGGAATGAAAAAAAATTGTTATTTCTTGTTACTTAGCCCCAAGTCAACCCTGATTGAATCAGACCTATTATCAAAGGTATTCTAGTTGTGACCATCCTGCCTTTTCTTTTTCAACCATAATATATCAAGAATTACACTATCCACATGTCATTCCTTTTTTTAACAACCATTTAAATGAGATTTGTCTGTTTTTTCCAGTAAGTCAAGCAAGATTGGCTTGATGTACTGTAAATTACGGGAAAAAAATTTTGGTTGTTAACTAATGGATCTTTATTGGATTGATTGATCATTATAATTGTTTCTCCAAGAGAAAATGCCTCTGTTGTTCCTTTCAGATTGGAGGTATGGGTTTGGTTTTCTAGAAAACTGATATAGACAGATTCAATTCTCAAGCAGAAAATTAAGTAAAGGAATTGATTGCAAGATTCTGGGAAGTGAGATATAATATATCCGACAGTAAAAACATAGACAACGTAATTAATGGTAAAATGTTTTAAGTGCAAGCAAGTGGTTGATGCAAATAAATTCCTGAGAAGTAATTGTAATAGTGAGAAGTCACACTGTGCTGGACTAGAAAAAGAGGACATTTGTATTGAGAGGTTTCTCTATTAGACAAACAACATTTACTTGGATGTAACTAAAGCAGATGCAATATTTCTCAGTATGATGTCTTTTTTTATTAGATAGCCCAAAGAGAATCTGTGTTACAATGTTATTGATACTATAACATTGTAAGCCTTTATAGATTAGATGGGGTTTATAATGTTGATAATTTATTTCAACTTCTATGGGTTGATGTGTGTAGTAAAATGAAAAAAGGTAAAGTATTCCGAAATGATGGTGAGGAGAAAGAACTGGGAAAAGTTTTAGAGGTGAGACAGGGGAGTATGAGGAGGAATACAAAAGGAGAAAAGATTAGATGGGGTTCACAGAATATGTTGTAAAGTGTTAGTTACTAATCAAAGCTAAAGTGCTTTCTGAGTTTTGGTAAGGTATATATATATATATATATATATATATATATATATATATATATAATTCCAGGTTAAAATGGAAATCTACCTTTGAAAAAATTAACTATAGTACAAACTTGAAGGGCTCAAGTAATTGGCTGAAAATTTAGTCAAAAATTTGATAAGCAACTGAAGTCAACAAAATTAGCAGCAAACTGAAAGGACAATATTAGCTAAATAGCTCAATGCACTCACTCTCAAGCAGTATCAGGCTTAAACAGACAAAACTTGTTTTTGTTTGTTTTTGTTCTAAACATTATATCAAGAGAAATAATTGTGAGAAATGAGAAACAAGATTAAATATTTTTCATTAAAATTATTTGAAGTTAAACAACTCAAAGAGAAAATAAATGTTTATTTGGTTGCTAATATATGTAAATAGTATTGCCTATATTAAAATCATCATTATTATAACCATCATCAAATAATTTCAGGAATTAGATGCTATAACACAAAATACACTGGAGTAGTGTTATCTGGGAACAGATCATGAATACAAAAAAATTAATGTGGTTAAATATTTAAAAGGTATAAAGGAGTGAATATATAAAAGTGTGCATGTGTGTGTGTGTGTGTGTGCCTGTGTGCATATTGAGATGTGTGTGGAAATACTTTAAATGGCTTCCTGCCTCTACCTAAGAATAATAATATCTCAATAATTAATTCCATAAAATTCCAGAAATATTATTCTGGGTTTTTGACCTATATTTTATCTGGAATGTTTTGTTTGTTGATATGTAAAATCTCAAAATACTACAGCTTGAAGCATAAACTCTTATATCACCATGTCAGATCACAGAATAATGAATATGAAACAAGCTACAAGTCTGAATCGTTGTCATCATCATCATCATCATTTAATGGTTGTTTACAATGCTGGCATGTGTGGGATGGTTTGATAGGATCAATGAGACACAGGGCTGCATTGTGCTCCATGCTTTGGCATGGTTTCTAAGGCTGGATGCCCTTCCTAGTGCAAGCCACTTTACAGTGTGTACTGAGTGCTTATTTTTATGCCACCAGCACTAGTGAGGTTACCAAGTAACATGCAAGATAAGAAAGAACAAGAAAAGGGAAAATGCATTTTATACTTCTTTATTTTAAATTGCTACATAAATGACTATACTATTCCTATAGATTTCTATTTTTTTCGTCACTACATACATTATTTCATATCTTCAGGCATAACATTTGAAGCAAATCACAGAACTAGACTTATATCACCAGCAATTAATGCCCATATTACGGTAGGTTATTTGATTAAGAAGCTTTGTTTGCCAACCATGTGCTGAGGTTCAGTCCCACAGCATGGCACCTTGGGCGAGCAACTAGTATAGCGCAAGACCAACCAAAGTTTTGTGAGTGAATTTGGTAGATGAAAACTGAAAGAAACCCATCACACACACACATGTGTGTGTGTGTGTGTGTATGTCACTCTCTCTCTCTCGTCTTGACATCATGCATTAGTTATAAAGATGTGTCACTGTAATACAGATGGCATCTTTCATTTGTAATTTGCTACACAAGCATGTCCAGCAATAGGGAAATAATACTTTTCTTTGAAACAAGTGAGGATTGGTGACAAGAAGGGCCTCTGGCTGTAGAAAATCTACCACATCAAATTTCGTCTGATTCATACAAACGTGTAAAAGTGGATGTAAAAAACTTAAGAAGATGATGATGTATGTGATAAGTGAAATCTAGCTGTTATTTATTGTAAGTTGAATGACTGCATAAAAGTTTTGATTTGTTCCTGCTTTTGTAGGCTGAAACTGTTGACACCCTTCATGTTCATATTCATGCATTAATAAAACTATTTCCTCCCAAGAAAGTAATAACTACAGTTTGTAGACAGAAACTGAAGGAAGCCTGTCTCTCTTTCTCTCTCTCTCTACACACATGTATGTATGTATGTGAGGGCATGTGGCTAAGTGGTTAGGGCGTTGCACTCATAATCACAAGATCATAGGTTCAATTTCTGGACTGGGTAATGCTTGAATGTTTTTAGCAAAGCACTTCATCAGATGTTGCTCTGTGATTACTTTGACATCTGATGTGTAGCACAGGGTGCACTTGTATAGGCAATGTCAATTTGATGGAGGGAGTGAGCTAAACGTGCAGCACAAACACTTGATCACTATATACAAATCATCTGTGCAGATTGTTCAGCAAGAAATTGTAGAACTCTCATCTGTCATTTATGAGTCCATATGCATGTGAGTGTCTCCTTGTCTTGACATTGTGTGAAAGTTGTAAATGAGTGTCACTGTCATACAAGCAGTGTTATTCATTTCCAATATTCTGCAGAAGCATGTCTGGCCATGGAGAAATATTACCTTGTTTTGGAAACAGGAGAAGGTCAGTGACAGGAAGGGCATTCAGTTGCAGAAAATCTGCTACAACAAATTTAAATCCAACCCATGCAAGCATGGAAAAGTGAATGTTAAGATGATGATGATGATGACGATAATGAAATCAACACTTGGACAGAATTTATAGGTTTTATTGTTAGGAATGTTATGTTAGTGAATCCAGACCAAATTTTCAGTGATGCACTACTACTACTACTACCACCACCACCACCACCACCACCACCACCACCACTACTACTACTACTACTACTACTAATAATAATAATGGCTTCACATATTCGCAAAAGGCCAGTAACTTTTTGGGAAGGGGTTAGTTGATTACATCATTGCCAGTACTTGACTTCAGTGGGATTTGAATTCTGAATGCAAAGAGCTGGATCAAATACAGCAAAGCATTTTCCCAACATTCTAATGATTCTGCTAGCTTGCTACTGCTGCTACTACTACATTCATTACTACTACTACTACTACTACTAATAATAATGATAATAGTTTCTAATTGAGATATAAGGATAGCAATTTTCAGGGTGAGGGATTAGTCAAAAACAGATTCCAGTACTCGACTGGTACTTTATCAGCCCCAGATGGATGAAAGGCAAAGATGACTTTGCCAGGATCTGAATTCAAAACAAAGTTTGGAGGCCACAAACCAATACCAGAACTATCACATGATCATTCAACTGGCTAGAAAAAAAACAACAAAGTCACTCAAATCACACCCTATCATACTGAATGGGGGAAGGATATATTTTATATTGTAGTCTTATGTAATCTGAAAAAAAAAAAACCAGTGGATAGTTACAGCTGGAATGCCTTTGAGCAGGTCTCCTCAATCAGGGTAGTAAAAATATATTTCAAGTGATTTAAAGTAAATATACATATATAAAGTTAATTTTGTTTTTGTGTTCGTTTTGCAAGATTCCTAATGTAAAATCAGATGCTGAAGCAGATGTTGTCAGTGTATTTCTTATTGAGAAAACGACCCTCCCATGATACAATATGTAAACATTTAAGTAGGAGAGAAACAGTTTTAAAGTTTTAGACCAATAAATGATGTTTGAAATTAAGTACGAAAATGTTAGGAATATTAAATGAGTTTGCAAAATATCAGAAATAGCAAACATTATAAAAAGAAGCATTTATTACATTGAGTTGTTTACTTCACATGTTCATGACGGCAATGGAGAGAAAAAAAAAACAAAAAAACTACACTCACAAACAACACAGTTTCCTAAAAGCATAAAAATGGATTTAATCACAGAAAACTGCAGCCAGTAGCAAAAAGTACACATTCGAACAGTGTTCAATGATCGAGTTATGTCTGGTGTTATGGGTCATAGATTGTGAGAATTTTAACATTTGTATTTTTTCTTTTTAGAAAAAAAATATAAACAATAATTTAAGCCAGCCCTATCCCCTAAAAAAGCCCCCAAATGAAAAAGAAACCAAAAAATGTGTTTTATATTTTGTTACAAGTTAATCAAAGATTAAGAATATTTATCTATTTTGGTGTTGAAAATTTTTATTTTGTAGATACAAAAATAAAAGTGGCTACACCATGAATGGGGTTGAATGTATATAATGCATTCATCACCCAATCAACAGTGAGACTATGATATACCAAAGATGTCACAATTTGGAATATAGAAACAAAAGGATCACCATAAATATATTGAATTCGAAAAGGTGTAAAGGAGTGAACAATTTGCTAAAATTCTACAACCAGTAAGTGTATGCACGAGTGTATATGTATATATGTATGTGTGTGTGTGTATATATATGTATGTATGTGTATGCATATATATATGTATATATGTGCATGTAGATATATATAAGTGTGTGTGTGTGTGTGTGTGTGTGTATATATATATATATATATATACACACACACACATATATCAATTGATTGAAATGTACAGTATTATATATCCATCATGGCCAATCTTATCAATTGGTTTTGCACTAGAAGTGTAACAGAATGTTAGGTAACAATCCGAATATGTAATCCTGCGATCTTCAGAGGAAGCTGTTATGGAAGGAAATATGGCAACTGCATATATATATATATATATATATATATATATATATATATATATATACATACACACCTTATGCACGTGTGTGTGTGTGTGGTTTTGAGAGTGTATGAATACATATATATTTATTTATTAATGGGTAGACAAGTAATAAAAATGATTCAGGAGTTGAGAGCTTTGTGCATAGCACAAAACTCTGCCCTAGAGCCAGTTTTGTAATTTTTGTTCCAATTAATAAGAGAGAGAGGGGGGGGGAGAGAGGGGGAGGGGAGAGAGAGGGGGGGAGAGAGAGAGAGAGAGAGAGAGAGAGAGAGAGAGAGAGAGAGAGAGAGAGAGAGAGAGAGAGAGAGAGAGAGAGAGAGAGAGAGAGAGAGAGAACTTCAAAGTTCAGAACGGTACTTGGAAAGCTAAGAAGCCTTTCTGAAGAGCTTCTAATAGCAGTGCAGTTCCAGGTGGAATTACAAGAGTTAAGGATCTTGATTAGGAATGAAGTGAAATGATAATACTCTCTTGAATCTCCAGCGTCAGTTAAACCACTATTTCCAGTTTGTGTAACAGTTCTTAAGAGGTAAGAGACAAATCTCCTCTCCTCTGCAAATTGAATAACAACATATCTCTGGCAACTTTACTCAGGTTTTATATAATTATTTCCAGCAGCTCAGTGTACTGAGTTATGAAGTGCAGAATAAAGCAACCTATCTTGAGACAATGGATTTAAGTAACTGTATAGTGAGTTTGAAATCATAAACCACAAGCTGCTAATCTAATGCCATTTCTACTAGGAAATCCTGTTAAATGTTAAAGTCATAAGCTACAGTGCAGAATATCTTAATTGTTTTTGTTTTTGTGTGTTTCAAACCACTGAAATGATGCTTGACTTGGTTTTCCTTAGTGTTAAGCAGATGAGAAATAAATATTGTTACTGGATAGAAAGAGTCTATTAAAAGTTAATTTTAACCTTGAAAGTTATAACTGTTACCCATATATATATGTATATATATATATATATATATATATATATATATATATATATACACACACATATATATATATATATATATATATATATATATATATACACACACACATATATATATATATATATATATATATATATATATATACACACACATATATATATATATATATATATATACACACACATATATATATATATATATATATATATATATATATACACACACATATATATATATATATATATATATATACACACACATATATATATATATATATATATATATACACACACACATATATATATATATCTATATCTATATCTATATATATATATATATATATATATATATATATACATGATGTGTTATTTTAAGCAGTAAATTTCAGACAAATAGAATATCAATTTCATAATTTTCCCACTCATAATAATTATGGAAAATCAATAAAGAAGCCTCTAGAAGAGGCTTCACTCAGTCTGCTAGAGAAAATAACCAAATAGTTCTCAAATTATACTGATAATACAGTTATGGACAGCACCACCAAGAGAAATTTGGTCAGGTGGAACAAGATTGGTCTCAGACCTAAGGAAGAGTGGTTTTCTCAAATTTCAAGCGTGTTGTTAGGTTTGATTTTTTCCTTAAGAGAAGGACTCAAGACATAGTCGTAAGTCCCTATTCAGCTTTTTGAGCCCAGCATTGATGTACTACCTGAATCTCTTTCTTACATGCCCTGGCTAGATACACTGTGTCCTAAAATATAAGAAAGAATGTGCATGACCAGAGTCAGATTAAGGCCAACTGGTGCCATATGCAGCACAACCCAACACTGGTACCTATATATATTGTTTAACCATTGTTTAACTGACAAGGCATTAAAGCATAATCACTGCTGAATGGGAAATAATAGATTAAGAACTCAGGTTCCACTGCATTAAATTTAAGTTGTTTTAAATTTTATTTATTTAGTACTAAACAGCAGTGAGTTACACAGGTAAATTATAACAATTTACTTATAACTAGGGCAACAGAGGAAAGAAAAGATTTTCAACAATTTTTCAATTTATTTTCTAAAACCACTTATAATTTATCCATTGCACCTTGTACTGAAAAAAAAAAAAAGAAAAAACTGGTCTCACTTTCCTTGGTATCCTAACGACATGCTTGTATTGTATTATTTCAATCCAGTAGATAAAAAAACAAACCCCACCAAAACTACATCAATTCAATCTATACAGTGATGCTCTCATCTCACCCAATTTAGCACTATCTCTTTGGTACAGGACAGCCTCTGATCACAATGAGAATTACCCCATTGCTTCAGAATAGCTACTGATAAGATTTTAGCCAGAGAGATGGTAAGTGAGATGTAATAATCTTGCCTCTTCTGTGGAGACTTTTGTGTACCTAAGGCAAAAAAAAACAAACGTGAATAAAAACTGCATTGGAGACTGTTTGCTGAGAATTTATCACTTCACTATATAGACAGTCAATGCATAAAATCTTCCCTCACACATGCATGTATACACGCGTGCAAACATGCACACACAAATACACAGTTTCTCTCTCACATATGCACTTTTATTGCTATGGATCTGAAAATATCTTTATTTTTAACCTACTAAGTATTAAAGCAAGTTTGTTAAATACTTCTGATCACCAGACAAAACAGAGACCAAACAAACACTGCTCGATAGAAGAATGTAAAATGAACATGAAAAAACTTATGCAGAACTAATGGCCATATCAGCCTTTCAGATGGCAGTCATGTTCCCTAGAAAGCGAGCAGGCTTTTTGGATTTTTAAAAATTTGTTAAAATTGCTAGAGTGGCGGTTGTTTCCCACCTCATGCTCGCCAGATCCTTGCTTTTGGTTCCTGGAGCTTCTTTGCTGTAGAACTTTGGTCCCGAAACTTTCTGATCACCATCACCAGCAGCTGCAGCAACAGTAGTAGTAGTAGCAGTAGTAGTAATTCCATTCCCACCTCCTCCATCACCAGTAATGCCACAGCTTGCTAGGCTTGCAACAGTTGCCGTTGTCCCCCCAATGCAGCAACTGTTGGCTATGTGACACAACATGTCAGTGGTGGAATTTAGTAGCTGCTCGCTGAGCCTAAAACAGCAACCAAACCACTTACCCAGTTTGTGTAAAATATCAGGGTTTTTTCTATAACTATACATTATTAAAATACTATAACAAATAGATGATAAAAAACCTACATATATATATATATATATATATATATATATGAAGTCAAAGGTTAAAGAAAGACAAGTAACAAAGGTTTTGATTATGATGGATTTTAAAGAATGAATTAGTAAAAATTAATCTTTTCAGTGTGTGTGTGTGTGTGAAAAACTAATTTCTGGATGATGATGTTTAGATATTAAAATTAGATTTAAAAAAAAATCAAAAGAAATTATAAATATTGTAGAATAAAATTAAGATAGATTTGATGCTTAACAGCTGGTGATAGACAGATAGCTTGTTAGCTAAAGACTGGTATGTAAGTAACTAGATAGGGGCAGAGTGGAAAACAAAAAACGAAGAAAAAAAAAGAAAAGAATAAAACAACTAAAAAGTAGATATCAGTATAATTATTAAGCAGAAACAATGGTTTCTTATTTAGGCTTAAGGTCTAAATTTTGAAAGGAAAGAGTTAGTGAATACCAATGACCACTGTGCGTAACTGGTATGGTTAGTTTTCTCAGAAGAGGTATATTTGACTGAATAAGCACTAATAAATTACAGGTGCCTACTTTACTGACTATTGAACAATGAGGGGTAAAAGCTGATCAGTGACATTCTAAACCAATTCTAGTATTTTATGATCATAGTAACCTCTGTTGCTGTTAGTAATTAACATATCAAAGAATTTGATGAAGCTCAATTGGTAAGATGTGTAATTTGAATTTATCTTTGAATGTCTTATGAAAAAAAAAATTCATATTTTGGCATAAAGTTAGAAATTTACCACAAAGAAGTATAATCAATTAAATCAACCCTAGAACACACCTGATACTGATTTCATCATTTCCCAACCCTCGAAGAAGGAATGGAAAAGTTGATAAAGTTTTCAATTCAGAATGTAGATTACTGGAATAGAATGCTATGAGACCTACCTTTCTTTCATTCTTTATGTCAAACTTTCAAGACAAGCCATCTTAAAGTGTGATAATCAAAATCTTCATGAGAAATATTTATGCTCAATCAGTAGTCCTGGTCCAGGTGTGGACCCATTTTCCAAGCAAAAGTTATCAAAATAAGCAACAAAAGAGCATGAAGAGCTGGTACTACCACTGCCACTGTAAATTGATCCTAAGATCACCAACTGTCAATAAGAGATATCATAATAACGTTCTCTTAGAGTACAGAACCTGGTGTTGAATATTGGCCACGCTTATTTCATGTACTCTGGCAAAAAGTCCAATTTGGTGAAATTTCAACTTGGAATAGTGAAAGATGAAACAATGTTATAGTGCACTTAAGGTATGTACTTGTAGTTTTAATTTCTGGACTGGGCAGTATGTTATGTACATGAACAAATAATAATAATAATAATGATGATAGTACCCTTATCAGTCGGGTAGTCATGATGGCTATAATGGGCTTCATATATTTTACCCCAGTGTCTCTTTGATGGCATGCGCTGCTCTTTCACTCAATACTACTACTACTACTAAAAATAATAACTACAATCCTTTCTACTATAAAAAAAAGGCCTGAAATTTTGGGAGGTGGGGAGGCTGGTTGATTACACTGATCCCAGCACTCAATCCTGAAAAGATGAGATGCAAAGTTAACATTGGCAGAATTTGAACTCAGAACATAAATACAGAAGAAATGCCATAAAGCATTGTGTCCAGCATGCTAATGATTCTGCCAGCTTGCTGCAATACCACTACTACTACTACTACTAATATTTCAAGATTGAAGTTACTCTTCACGAAGGTAAAGAAACAATAAGAAGAGTGCAACTGTTATTGGTAATAAATAGAGATTGACTCTGTTTATTAAAATGAAAATGAAATGAATGAATAGTATTTCAACACTCCGTGTGTCTTTTACAAGTTCAAAATGGGAAATGAAATGAAATGAATTTCAAAGATATAGGAAATGCTGAAACATTCAAAATTAAACCGGAATAACTGTGTTTTCTTTTCAGGTAAAACGACATCATCAGTCTTCGGTCTTTCACAAAAGGTAGTAGAAGGAAGGAAAGAAAGAAAAAAACAAAAAGAAAGAAAGGAATTGGGGGAAAAAAATTAGTCAGTCAAAATGTTTAGTGTAAATATGGTGGAATTCCACTGCACATACCAAATGGGAATCCTTACAGGTCCCTCCCTCCTGTGTAAATCACAACATTTCTGTTATAATTTTTGATGGAATTGGTCTGATTCATGTTACTGCACAATGAACAGGGCTTACCTCTCTTATGGGTGTTTTTGGGGGATGCAGCATTCAGAAACTAGATCAAATCCATCAAGAATTATAACAGAAATGTTATGATTTACACAGAAGGAGGGACCTGTAAGGATTCCCATTTGGTGTATGCAGCAGAATGCACCAAAAACAAAATGATTGATGTTGGTTGCACAACAAAACAATTACAAAAAAGATTTAATGGACATAGGTACAATGTCAGGCACAATAATAGTGGTTCAATGGAACTTGCAGAGCATTTCACATCAAATAGGCGTAGATTTGAGGAAGACCTGAAGGTGCACATTCTCAAAAAATACCCTCATTCCACTGCACTTTCAGGCCTCAAAACCAATGAGGATAGAAATATTTGTGAACTGTTGACATCTCAACCTGGAGGAATTAATAAAATGGCAGGTGAATTCCACCATATTTACACTAAACTTTTTGACTGAATAATGCTTTTCTCCAATTCTTTTCTTTCTTTCCTTCCTTCCGCTACCTTTTGCGAAAGACCGAAGACTGATGATGTCATTTTACCTGGAAAGAAACGCAGTTATTCCAGTTTAATTTTGAATGTTTCAGCATTTCCTATTTTTGAATTTCATTTCATTTCATTTCATTTACCATTTGGAATTTGTAAAAGACACACAAAGTGTCGAAATACTGTTTGTTCATTTCATTTTCACTTTAATAAACAGAGTCAATCTCTATTTATTACCAATAACAGTTGCGCTCTTCTTATTGTTTTTTAATAATAATAATAATAATAATAATAATAATAATAATAATAGTTGCCATAAGGGCAATGGATGAGGGAAAATTAAAAGGGGAAAAAAAAGACAAACAAAAAAAGTAGAAGTTTGTGCAGAATTGATTGTGAAAAAAAAAAAAGAAAAAAAAATGAAACTTATTGGAGTCTCTTTCAATCCTAATTGTAATTCATGACGTATAATTAATATAACTAATTGCAAATAATTATTGACTGCAACAACATGAAAGTTTAGAAATTCTTTGTGCACATATATTAAAAGAATAAAAATTAAAATAAATAGAAGTCTATAATAATAAAAGCGAAATTCTGTCTGTCCGTCTGGGACCCCTGTATCTCAGCCTACATTTGCTCTACATAGACATATTATAACTTTTTGGAATTGGGATGATTCTGGGATTGAAAATCTGCCCTTCATTTGGTTCTTGAACATCCATCATTGGGATCTGATTTTAAAGTATTTGGGTTGCTCTTTCTAGCAGGCAAAGCTTGGCTGATTCATGCCATCTTGGTTGGCGTTTGTCAGATGATGTCAGAGACCAAGTGGAAGATAAATGACATTTGCTTCATTAATTTTATACTGAGATAAGAACTTTGGGACAAAATGGCCAACAGTTGGAATTCAACATGGGACTGGAACAATAAAATGGTTGGAATTCAACATGGGACTGGAACAATAAAATGATTGCATTACAAAATTAATTCTCATCCTTCTGATCAAACACCACCAGGGCAAATAGTCATTGTAGATGTATTATAGTCATGCTATTTAGCTCTTACTTTTGGGTTGCAGGCCCAATTAGCTTAAAAGTCCGCACAGAATGCGGCTTTTAAGCTAGTAAATGAATAAAGAGAAATGAAAGAAGATAAAAATAACAGTGTGAACCTTAATTTATAATCTATACGCCAGAGAAAGTAGGAAACTGGCCCTATGCTCCTTATGGAGTAATGTGGACTCATATATATATATATATATATATATATATATATATATATATATATATATATATATATATATATATATATATATATATATATTCTTTTATTTGTTTCAGTTATTTGACTGCTGCCATGATGGAGCACTGCCCTAAAGGTTTTTTTTTTAGTTGAACAAACTGACGTCCAGACTGGACTTATTTTTTAAGCCTAGTGCTTCTTCGATCAGTCTGTTTTACCAGACTGCTAAGTCATGTAAACACACCAAACACTGGTTATCAAGCAGAGATAGGGGGACAAACACTGGCACACACACACACACACACATAAGTACGATGGGCTTCTTTCAGTTTCTGTCTACCAAATCCACTCACAAGGCTTTGGTTGGCCCAAGGCAATAGTAGAAGACACTTGCCATGCAGTGCCATGTAGTGGGATTGAACCTGGAACCATGTGGTTTGGAAGCAAGCTTCTTACCACACAGCCATGCCTGCATCTCTCTGTCTCTATATACATACATATATATGTATATATAATATTATCATCATCATTTTACATTTAAAAACCAAATTGTTAAATTGCTGAGTAGGTAAATTTGTTAAAAGTTATTTCTTTCATGAAGCTGAGATGCTCATAATTCTGGTATTCAAACTCTTCTATAAGTTTTGTAGTATGAAAGTGGAATGAAAGAAATCGCACAGGGTTAAGAAATAGTGGTATTACACTGGTAGCTTTATTGACAAAAGCAAGCTGATACCTGTTCTAAACAGCTACATGAAGTAAGGCCCCTACAATAATGTAACTTGCTCTAAGACAAAATAAAAAACCAGCAGAAGGTACAAATTATGGAACAAACTAAGCTGAGGATCCAATATTCTGGACATTTGGCTATTTTACTCTGCAAAAATTTTGTTTAAAATTTTGAAAGGTGGGAAGTATAATTATTATACAGTGACATAAGTGCAGGTATGGCTGTGTGGTTAAGAAACTCACTTTGCAATGGTATGATTTGGGGTTCTGTCCCACCGCAATGCACCTTGGGCAGTGTCTTTTATGATAGGCTGGTATCCCTGGGTTAACCATGGTGTTGTGAGAGAATTTGATACACAGAAACTGCGGAAACTCATCATACATACATATAGGTATGTGTGTGTGTGTCTCAATCTCCATTGCTTGACAACTGGAATTGGTTTGCTTATGTTCCTGTAACTTAATTTATGTTCCCAGTGAGGGGCACCACTGAAGGGTTTTTAGCTGAACTAGCTGCAGTTTATTATCTATCTCTTGGACTGACCGCAGTTCAAATAATAGATAATAGATATTCAGGCTCATCTTGGTTGTTATAGTCACAACATTTTGTCTGTTGTACCTACTGACCATCTTTAGATACTTGTCATATTCCCTTACATTCTTGGAATTTAAAACCAAACTATTTTGTTAAATCTACAAGGATAATTTCTTCTTACTCCATTGTCAATATAAAAATATTTTCCTATTAATTATTCTTGTGACACAAATATTGCACAATGCCTACCAGTTAAACTATGTTTATACTTACTATAGTGGAGGCGCAGTGGCCCAGTGGTTAGGACAGCGGACTTGCGGTCATATGATCGCGGTTTCGAGTCCCAGACCGGGCGTTATGAGTGTTTATTGAGCGAAAACACCTAAAGCTCCACAAGGCTCTGGCAGGGGATGGTGGCGAACCCTGCTGTACTCTTTCACCACAACTTTCTCTCATTCTTACTTCCTGTTTCTGTTGTACCTGTATTTCAAAGGGCCAGCCTTGTCACACTGTGTCACGCTGAATATCCCCGAGAACTACATTAAGAGTACCTGTGTCTGTGGAGTGCTCACCCACTTGCACGTTAATTTCATGAGCAGGCTGTTCTGTTGATCGGATCAAGTGGAACCCTCAACGTCATAAGCGACGGAGTGCCAACAACAAATACTTACTATCCTTAGTACTGTACTACAATGGCACAGTGGATATAAGCATTGAATAACTATGAATTATAATAGTTTAGCTAGTGGGCATGAGTTGAATATTTGGATCAGTCAAACAATATATACTCTGGGTCAGGCAATATGAATATATACTACCAAATATGACAGGCATGTGAAAAGAGTTAGAAAGTATGAAAGCTGAAATATTGTGACTAACAACAGGCGCAGGAGTGGCTGTGTGGTAAGTAGCTTGCTTACCAACCACATGGTTCCGGGTTCAGTCCCACTGCGTGGCACCTTGGGCAAGTGTCTTCTACTATAGTCTCGGGCCGACCAAAGCCATGTGAGTGGATTTGGTAGACAGAAACTGAAAGAAGACCGTCGTATATATGTATATATATATGTGTGTGTGTTTGAGCGTCTGTGTTTGTCCCTCCAACATCGCTTGACAACCGATGCTGGTGTGTTTATGTCCCCATAACTTAGCGGTTCGGCAAAAGAGACTGATAGAATAAGTACTAGGCTTACAAAGAATAAGTCCTGGGGTCGATTTGCTCGACTAAAGGCGGTGCTCCAGCATGGCCGCAGTCAAATGACTGAAAAAGGTAAAAGAGTAAAAGAGAGAGTAAAGAGTATCAACCAAGATGAGAGGACACTTGTTTGAATGTGTCAGTGTACAATATTGCTTCAGAAAGTTTCTTTTGAAATCCTCATAAGTTAACGCTACTAATCCCAATACATAGCATTTCGGAAATTTAATCCACATTATCACTGTAAGAGTGGTGGATTGGCAGAAATGTGACAACACTGTCCCTATTAATTATACTTTGCTGTATTTGGCTATATCTTTTATGATCTTGAGTTCAAATTCCATTAAGGTCAACTGATTTGGTAAAATAAAAAGTTTTTTTTTTAGGGGTTGATTTAATCAATAATACTCCACTCTACCCAACAATGTGTCTAGCTTTGTGCCAATATTAGAAATAATTAGGAGTTATAGCTATATTTGTTTTACCTAAAGGGTGCATATCTAACATCTTGAAGAGAATATGAACTAGCCTACAAAATTTTGGAAGAATAAACAAATAAGAAAAAAAGAAATAAATGAGGAGAAAGTACATAAAATAATGTTTCGTATATAGGACTAATTTTTGAGAATTAAGGTAGAACTGATCCATGTGTATTTTAAAACTAGATATAAATACATTTTTTTCTAGTTTAAATGAAAGAAATTAAAAAATGTCTGATGCGTGCATCTATTACATGAACTTTACAAGTGAAAGTGGAATGGTTTTTGATGCAGCAATGAATATCTTTCTTGCCACAAACCACTCAAATGTGAAGGAGAAGAACTTATTTTTGCTACTTATGCAAACTGATGAACCTTGTTCAGGACTACAGGACAATAGCGCAATAATAAGGTTTGAACCCATGATGATGTGGTCTGCAATTCAGCACCTTAACTGCACAGCCATTATGCTATTGTTTATACTTATGATGCACTTATGACTATATATATATATATATATATATATATATATATATATATATATATAAATGTGTATATATATACCTACTGATTAACAGAAGGAAATAAAAAATTACATCTTAAATAAATTAAGGGGAAATATTAAAAAAAAAATTGATTATTATAACTATAAAAATTGTGTATGATATGTGTTTGTGTGTATGTCTGTGTGTGTGCATGCATGGTGTTGTATAAATACAAAACCTTTCTGATATTTTACTCAATATCAAATTTAAGAATTTGCTACAAATTACTTAACAGTCTAGTTCTGATGGAAAGCAAAATGATTTTCTACACCATTTTTAAATGTTTTGATAGGATAAATGTTTGATTAAAATCGTTAATTTTTAATATGAAAAAAAAAAAAAATCTTTAAAGGGAGACAATCATGGAGATATTGTAGTTCCTTTTCAAAATGTTATTTACTTAGTAGCAATTTGCTCATTTGCAACAAAATACATTTGAAATATCATAGACTTTCAAAGGCGTTTTAATAAAAACAGTTAAATAAATACATTTTTGTATCAAATTCCAATTATTTTCAGTATAAGAAGGGTAAAAATACAGTCAAATACAATAGCCTGAAAGCCTTTAAAATTTCAAATTTTAACAAATGGAAAGCAGTTGTTAATTTATAATGTTATATATGTAAAATTATGTAGTATCTTAAAATGCAATCCTTTTCTCTGATATTCACATTTAATTTTTTCATTCTGAAATACTATAGCAAAATATGGTGCCTCCCCTTAAAGCAGAATTAGTATTTGATGTATTAAAATGTAGACACACATGCACTCAAAGGTATAAACTGTGAGTGTATGTGCGAAGAGTTTCTAGATGCTTGCTTCTGTTCAGTGAAGTTGAAATAACATACCTTGTAACTTGTTTGGCCCTGGCCTGTGATGTGGGAAGTTTTGAAGGGTAGTCATTTATCACCGAAGGCATGTTGGATATCCTTTCAGGGCTGTCTTCATCCACTGGAGATTTGCAAGAAATGGCATCACGTACACTTCAATAATAAAGAAATAGTAAACGAAATAAAATTCAGAAAAATAAATAAGACATTATTAAACAAAGTCAATATAGCATTAAGTATAATTATTAACAACATCAGCAACAATAATGAATAAAAGACAATTTTTGTTTGGCATTTCCTTTCAGGGATATCTCTGAAAACAAGACAATGTGTCAAGAAGGCTCCATGTTAACTAAATTAAGGTGTTGACTTAGCTCAAATCCCAATAATACAAATACTAGCATTGGTATTGTTCTGTAAATAGGGCCATTAAGAATATAGATAATCTTGATCAGGGTTATTATAATGTTACTATTATTTAATGTGAGCATGTATAGGTTTCCATACTTACAACTGGAACTGAATGGTACAACTGGAAGTAGTCTAGGTGACCATAGTAAGAGCACATATAGCAATGATATTTTGAACTGAGACTAAACAACTGAGTTGAATAAAGCTTGAAAAGTAGCCACCAAGATTTTCATTATCATTAGTCATTGGGAGTAAAGTGTGTTGACCATAAACATAATATAGCCTCAATGATAATAGTCTATGTAGAGTTGTTTGCTTGAACATGATGCAGATATCCCCTACATTTGTAATTCAGAAACTATTCTCATTTCTAAATGAGCAAATAAGTAAATTTCAATATCAAATGAAATTTGCTTTTAGTATCCAGCAGGTCAATACAACCAATTGCTCTATTATATTATTAACAATAAAAATGTGAAAAATACTGAAGAATTAATGGGCATGATTCTGGTGAATCAGATTCTAGGTGGAAGCTAATCCATTTCAGTAATACCAATGACATGATGCAAAGCAAAACAGTGTTTCTCTGGCTAGTAGACCATATGAACAGCAATGATATTAAATCACTCTCTCTCTCTCACTCTCTCCTTGTGTTTCTGTACATTTTTCAGTGGTTCTACACTTAATGTCAGCATACTATACTCTAGGTAGGTAGATTGGTACAACTGCAGTGTTTCCTTATGTCTCTTTACATTTCTGAGTTCAAATCTTACTGAAGCCAACTGTACCCTTCATCTTTCTTCAGTTAATATATTAAATACTTGTTATAACTATAGACTTCATCAAAATGTGACAATATACCAATGTTGGAAATTAATATGACTTGAATTAATGTATGGTAATAATTAAAAAAGGATTAAAGAAATGAAATGACAGAGCAGAGAATTAAATGCATAATTAAGTTTAATTTTGTCAATATGGCTTTGAGTTCAAATCTTGCTGTGATTGTTTTTATATTGATATACCGAAGTCAATTTGATCAATTATATAGCCTGTCACACAGTAAAAGGAAAAAGAAAATAATAATTAGCCAGTGGCAAATAAACATTTAATTTTGTTTCTTTTACTTCAAAGAATATTATTTAAAGAATTAACTTCTAAATATAATTAGCAATAAACATTTTCTTTATTTCATATATGCTAATACATTATTATTGAATATTAAATATTGCACATCAAAATGTAACATAGAAGTAACAAACACAAATCATTAGAATTAATTGTTCTAATTCTGGAAAATTTCAGTTATTTTAAAAATAATTAATAATATTTTAGCAATTATCTTAGAAATTCAAATATATAACCAATCAATATTATATTGATTTGAAAAAAACAAAACAAAACAAAAAATCCATTGTTTGGTTGTTTGCAAAGTAATTTTTCAATTGGCTTTGTACTGACTCAGGGAGTGGAGAAAATGAGTGCTGCAGCAATGAGGTCCTTTCAAAGGGAATGAGTGACATAAGCAAAGTGAAAAGGTTGCAAATGAGAATGGAAGACAGATTCTGGACTTGGTTTACTGCAAACTTAGCTTCTACTTTACAATGACATACTTTATATTATAGCAGATAACATTTGGAACTGCAAACATGTAGTAAACTATAGTTTTAGACTATATATATATATATATATATATATATATATATATATATATGCCAGTACTTAGTTAACAAGTTCAAACTTCAGGTTTCATCTTATATATCAATATATACAGTGACATAAAAGCTAACATGCAAACTGCTATAATACAGATAGGGAAATATTCAAAAAGCATAATGAGTGCTTGAAACATAGGATACTCATGCCTATTGAATAAAGAATGTTAAAAAAGATCACATTTAATTATCTACACACACGCACACACACACATACATACATATATGCGTATATACATGTATAACTGGGTTATCATGCATTATATGGTATATATAACATAGTTCACAAGATAAAACTTCATATGATGTCAACTGAATTACATGAATCAGAAATACAGAAGATACTTAGCTCACAGAAAAGCAATACAACTTTTACAACAATTAACATATGAGAACTACAGCAGTAGAAAGTTCGAATGTACAAAACCAAATGCTATATTTCAGTTGAATCTAAACTTACAAACAACTAAATAACAAAACAGTTTTCTTACGTAATCTTACATTACATATTTCTTTTGTTCAAAGTCTGTTATTCCATATTGGCATGTGTTGGACAGAGACTTATTAAGACAATATTCTATAATATAGAATATTGTTTTTTTTTTTAAGTAAGGGACTTCCTTTTTATTCCACTGGTTTTTGAAAGTGCAGAGCTACATGATATATTATTTATAGGGAATGTAAACATGAGATCACTGCTTTGCTCAGGTGATGTCATATAAATATAGGAGAATTTAAGTAGTCATGCTTGCATGTGCACACACACACACACAACAGGCTTCCACACACTCACGTAACAGGCTTCCATACAGTTTCCTTTTACTGATTTCACTCTAAAGGCTTTGGCTTGGCTGAAGATATAGTAGATGACTCTCACTTTCTGAAGATGCCAAAACTATGTGATAAAAAAGCTCATTAAATCTATAGGTTTATGTTTTTATGCAAATCTTCAAAACATTTTACTACATAAGAAAACAAGTAATAAAAATTTTGTAGAGAACCTTAAAAATGCTTTAAGTGTTCACCTTGTTAAAAATTTTAAGCATTTACTTCATTTAAAAGAAAAGAAGATCAGAGATTTTCTGTCTATTAGATATAAAAATATTTAAATTGAGAAGAATTTACTCTCGGAAAAAGATTGAGAATATATTTGAATATCTTTAACTAATGATTACATTGAACTCTAAAACAATGAAAAGAGTTTCTGAAGAATAAAAACCTCCACTAACAAACAAGAACATACAACCAGTAGTTAAGAAACTAGTCTCTTCTAGGTTTATATTCTTAGGAAATTTGATAGTCAGTCCTGGTAGCTGAGACATGTAAATTGTGTTCAGTTTAGTAACAACACAACAAAATACCTACAACTTATGTGAACTCTTAATCCAGGAGTTAGCAATACCATATCTCACCTACTTTATTTTTCTTGTAGTCAAATTTTGAACACCTGACAATTTACGAAGAATTTCATATCAAATGATTGCTATTTGTTTAGTAGTGGCTTCAATTGTTCTCTAAGGGAATATTGTGTAATTTCCTTTAAAATTGGTAGCAACTACATATTTAACTTGCTCTTGTTACATGAAGAAGGGCTCCAAAACATCTTGGAATGGTAAGAAACAATCACTGCCTATCTCAAAGACACAATTCTGTACTGTCCTCTCATGATCAGCACAGATAAAACTACAAACTTCCTGAAAATGCTAACTCTCCCAAATTCTGATTATCTCTTTTATCAACACCTGACAAGGTACAGTTGTTACATATACAAATATCATTGATTGCATCTCTCCCAAAAGCCTGATGAATGGCAAAAAGTCACTTGTATAGATGCTACAATCACTATTTCACAGATGTATTATTTCTTCTCTCTGCTATTGTTACTGCAACTATTTTAGCTCCATTGAATAAACAATCTGTTACCATCTCTAGTCAAACCTATCTGATTCACTTGTCTCTCTGCAGTCATTTCTGCTATTTCTCATCCACTGCACCAAACACTTCCCCGATTCTTTTCTCTCCAGAGCTGCAGCCATTTGAATCTCTCTGTATATCTACATTTTCCATACAGGCACCAAGTAAAATATCAACAGTATCAATCACACCAGTCTCAAAGGGTTGGTAAGGCCAAGAAAACAGGCTCTCTTCAGAGCTAAATAACAGTAATAATGTTAAAAAAATAAACTTGATCCACAACAGAAGTAAACCTGATAGTGGCTAGTTACCTTTCTTCACTCTTACACCTAGGCAATGTATCACTTACCTGTTTACCTGTTTTTTTATCTATTTGATTAGAATTAGACAGATAAATGGCAAAATTATTCTAAAAAATTACACCCACCTTTCATAAAATGTGATCGATTGCTTTTCAACTGGTTCTTGTAAGCTATAAAATAGTATCCTGTGTTTCATAGGTATTGTTTTATTATTTACTTTACTCTGCAGACATCAACTGCTTAAGGCAACATGACAATCTTTGCCATGTTTTGGTCCAACTTAATTTTATTTGTTAGGCCTAATCTTCTAATACCTAATCAAACATTCTTTTTATAAGTTTTACTTTCTTCTACTTATAACTCCTGTACTTTCATATATTAACATATATTTTTTCAATCAGGAATCATCATGAATTTAAATTTATGACTGCTATCTGGTTGTTTCAGGTTAGCTGTTTTTCATTTTATTTCTTAAAATTTTCTACAGCAATTTCTAGGACATGCCAAATGCAAGATGGTCAAATAGGGCCATTTGGTAATATCAACATCATCGTTTAACGTCTGCCTTCCATGCTAGCATGGGTTGGACAGTTTGACTGAGGACTGGCGAACCAGATGGCTGCACCAGGCTCCAATCTGAATATATGGAAAAACATTACAGTATCACCATCAATCCTAAAACTCATTGAATGCTTAAGGCTATTTTTATCGATAAGTGTATTAAACACCTCATAGTTATGCATGTACACACAACTGTATCTACCACTTATAACAAAGTTGTTTTCTGTAATTTGGTATCTTTTTAAAAAGTAGTGACAGCACTTCACCACAGTAAATACTATGGTTGCTATCTGTAATTGATGCTGCACATAAGTCATGGGTTCAAATCTAGACATTTCAATTTCTTTCTAGACAGAACATTTTATTCTGCAATGCCTTAGTTCATCTGACTGTCAGAAATAGGTACTAGATTTTCTGAGCATGTTACTTATGATAGATTTGCATACTATCTAAGCTAAGGTTTATTGTCATGAAGACAAAGCTAAGCAGTGACCTTTCAAATATTCCTGGCAGTTTAGTGTCATTGACATTTCTATATTTACTTCTGATGCAAGCACAATATAATCTATCATAGGAAGAGACTATTCCTTTATTACCAATTAAGATAGAAGTCACATAAACTTGTTTACTTGTATATCATTATATACACTATCATATCACAAATTTCATCATTCAGATTACTTAATTCATCTGAGAAATCAACTATAACTTCAAAACACATACATTACAGACAATTTCTAGGCAAACAATGTTAGCTCCATATATGTAAGTCTATAGTGTCTAACACTCTTCACTGTCAGATTGTGTATTCTGCATGTGTGTAACTTCAACACCTAACCCTAAAGGCAAAGTGTTCTGCAATAACATTGAGATGCTAACAATTTCCTATCTATTTTAATATATTTTCAAGTGTTTATCTTCTCCACCAATATTAAAAAAAATAGTGCTGAATGTTGAGGTCATTTATGGTAATGCATGTAAAAAAAAAATTTGAAAAGTTTAAGGATGAATTTTCCAATCTCTGGATGAGCATGACTGACCATATTTGATCTAATGTAATAATTTAAGTCAGCCCTAATTCTATAGCAAGTGTAATGAATGTATGTTCATTAAACAATGTTTAATTTTAAAGATTATCCTTTTTGTTTGGAGTCAACCAAATAATGTGGAAAAATTAGAATTTAAAATTTTCTTACAACTTTTTCTTTCTTATCTTCATTTCACTAACAGAATAATTTTCATCTCTAGAAGTTCAAATGTAAAAATTATTTGATTTTAGAATCACAGATTCACCAAATTAAATAACTCTTGAAATTTAAATACTTAATCCTTAATTCTACCACAAAGGACAAAATATTTAAAATGGACTTGTGTTAGAAAATAATGAAGTAATTTATTGGGTGATCCTAGAAATAATGCAGTTTTATTATACTTCTTTTATTTTACAAAATTAAGATAAACAAAGTTCTTCTTTAATCTAAAAAAATACTCTCCTTCATTTTCTACAATGCTCATCCATCTACCTGGTAGACTTGCAAGGCCCCTCTTCCAAAATTCACTTGTCCATGACAAAAAATACTCCTCCAGTACTGTTCTGACCTCGTCTACAGAATTCATATTTTTTCCATCCAAATGATTTTGAAGACTGTGCAATAAATGATAATCAGATGGGGCAATGTCCATCGAATATGGTGGGTGGGGCTTTGTTTCCCATTCAATCTACTCTAGTCTTTGGAATGTCATCCTCGTTGTATGTAGCCGAGCATTATCCTGATGAAAGAACACCTTTCATAAAGAAAAAAACAAAATTGGTCATTTTCCTTCTAGGGCTGACTCAAGCTGCTTGCAGTAGATCTCCTTTGTTATTGTTTGGTTTGGGTTTAAAAGTTCAAAGTGGACTAATCCTTTCATATCCCACCAAACAGATAACACCTTCTTTAGCCTGGGGTGCTGGTGTTTCTCCTTTCCCTACCCACTGTCTTCAGCACTTTTATAGAGAACCCATTTCTCGTCACCAGTCACTATCCCCCCCCCCCCCCCCCCCCCAAAGGTTCATTCATGAGATGTGACAGCAAAGAAGAAGTACACATTCACTCTCTGCATGCAATTAGACCCAGAAATTTTGTGAGGAACCCATTGACCCAATGGCATACAGCTGTCGATGAATGGCTGAATGATCAAATCTAAGCTTTTCTGCTAGTTCCTCAACAGTTATGATGGGATTTTGTTCCACCAGGGTTTGCAGGATGTCTTTGTCGAGCTTGACAGATCTTCCAAGATGAGGCTCATCTTCTAGGCTGTAGTTTCTGGAACCACTGTTGACACTGGCTTCTGCTTATTGCTCAATCCCCATTTACTGCATTAATGTTCCTTGCACTTTCCATTGTGTTGTCTTTATTGAACTCATAAAACAAAATATGCTGAATATGCTCATTTGTCACTTCCACTATAGCTTTGGAAAAATAACTGTTAAAAATTGCACTGCACTCTTCAAAACGTGCACTAAAAATAAGTACAAGGTAAAATTACTACCTTCTTTTATAGTAAGTTGATGCAGGTAGTTTATTCCACCCACCTCCGACTTTTAATTCATTGAAAAAAAACCACATTATTTATGGGATGACCCAATACTTTGAATATATCTTTCCAAAAGTAGTCTGATGTTAGATATACTTTGAAGTATAATTAAATTTCCTCATGTAAAAGAAAAATTCTTAATAAAAGAAACCTAATTTTCTTACTCTAAACAATGCTGCTTAGTATTATTTTCACACATAAAAGAGTAAGCAAATCTTGTTGCAAAAAGAGTATTTTAATATTCTTTCTCCTATTTAAACTTACTTGCAATCAACAGAAACAAATCTGTATAGCTAAAATATATTGTAGCAAATATATGTGGTTTTATTGCTACGTTGCTCATACTCATGAAAGAGTTGAAGAAGAAGCAAGTTCATTTTTCAGTTTCAAGCCAATATATAAAAAGCATTAATGAAAAATAGAAAATGGAAAATAATTTAATTTGGTTTTGGTAATTACCAAAATTCTATGAAGTGTAAAATTTGAACTATAAAAATTACATGTGGAAAGAGTTTTACCGAGTGCAACATTCCATTGTGTCAAATTATTTTTATCAAAATAATATTTTTTCTTCCTAAAAATTTCCATTTTTGTTCATTCTAGTTCCTAATTGAGCTTATACATTCCACATTGACAAAGTATTTACATTGTTAAATTTGCTATCAATATCTCCCTACACTCAAATACATGCACACATATAAATTCAAATTAACATTGATGTTGGTTGTATAATAGATGAAATTGGATTTCAACAAAGTTATTCAGTTGAAACTGAACAGGAAATTATCTTGCAAATTCAAGAAACACACAAGCACACAGACTCACACACACACATACACACCAAGCAAAGTGAAAATATTTGAAACAAAAATAGATAAGACAAAACTTGGAATTACAAAATATAAAGAGTATGTCCTTGTGTAAGGACAGTTTTAAGACATTTGGAAGTGTGTAGAAGGTGATTAAAGGCAGGAATGGCGAAAAAAAAAAGCAAAAAAATAACAATAACCTATAAGTAAAAAAATAGAAAGCTGTGTTAGGAATATTTTTTCTAAGAGTTAAAGAACTGCTTTTATGACTAAGCTTAATGAATTACTTTTATTAACTTTAACATGATGACTGCTTTTCTTTAATTATGTTTAAGCTAGAGGAGTGGCCTACATTCAGAGATGAAATTTGCAATCTTTTAAAGGTTTCTACTTAACAGCCTAATCTATGTGAATGTTTCCGATTCATAGAACTAGCATTAAGGAACTTTTCTAAGGTTTTTAAGACTGGATGTTCTCAACAGCAATATGTTGGTAAGGGGTCAGAACACACATTGCAAATACATCAACATACCTGTTAACAGGGTAAAAAAGTAAATTGAGCCAAGTAGCTCGCAGACATCTGAGTTTTGAAAGAAAAAGAAAAAGGCAACATAACTAAGCTGAAGAAATGGCAAGTTATTACCATATACTTGTATATAATCAGAAGTTTTTGTTAAAATTTTATTGGTCTATTTTTTTTTCCTTTATAATGTATAATTGAATTGAAATTTCAGTGCAAAACTGGTGTTGGAATTCTATTCCTAAATGTCAATAATAAAAGAACAATTTCCACCCTTTTATCTAATTAGAAGGTTTAAAGTGAGAAGGATATATAAATTATACATTGAGATGAATGACACATGGTGTGAGGCAGCATGCTGGAGTTAGATATGATATTAAGAAAAATATTAATTATAGAAATTAAATTATACATTAAAAAGGATAGGAATACAGGATGACTTATATAATCAATGAGTAATTACCACTAGTTATTGTTTGTTAACAAAACAGAATTATGGAAATGGAGTGAACAAGAGATGCTAAGGATGAATAGACACAGTATTTAAATTACATTCAAGCTAGTGGATTTTTAAGGAAATCCTTATTATGATGGAGCTTTGTAATTATATCTACATATACAATACACTACCAGCCCTTTCTTTCATCACATGTTACGCCTTTCTTCAATAACTGATATCTTACATTGCCTCTTACACCAACTACCTCTCTGAAGGAATGAAATAGCAAAGTGTAATAGAAAGAGATTGTTTATTATCAATATCAACCAAAGTGGTATGCTGGCAGAATCAGACAAAATGCTTAGCAGTGTTTCTTATGGCTCTATGTTCAGAGTTCAAATTCCACTGAGGTCAACTCTGCCTGTCATCCTTTCAGGGTCAATGAAATAAGTACCAGTTGAGTATTGGAGTCAATGTAATCAACTAGCCCCATCTCTCAAAATTTCAGGCCTTGTGCATATAATAGAAAGAATTATTAATATCACCCACTATGTGGTTGCTCAAACACTAGAAATAGAAGCTAAATTCCTTCAAATCACACCCTATCACCAAAAGGAACTCACTGAACAATGTGATTCTTGAATAATGAACTTGTCATGGCTGGAATCTATTTTATTAAAGGTTTGCTGAACCAGCTTTGTCCTGGAGCTAAATAACAACCATCATTGCATGAAGTCCAGTCTCTTGTTTGCATTTTCATTACTTGCTCATACTTAACAGTGTATGTGTAGGGTGAGTGCTTATACATGATATTCAATGATATTCAAAAGGGTTCTAAAAATAAGTGTGTTTTTAAATATTTTAGTAAAGTGAAGATGATTGTCATTGTTTTTCTCTAGTAAATTTGGATATTTGTATATCATTGGAGCAATTTTCTTACAACTGGATGTAATGATATTCAAGCTACCAACCAGTCAAATACGGAATGGGAATGGTATCTATTGTTAGCTAGGTAGACTGAGACCAGCAGTGTCAACACTACAATGACACTATGGTATATGCATTTTTGATATATTAGATATGTAAAATATTTTGTTGTAAGAAAGCAATTATTCTACTTCACCATATACCATTTACATTCAACAGCAGCTCTTATGAAGTAGTAGTAGTAGGTGGTGGTAGTTGTTACTGCTGCTGTTGTTGTTGGAGGTGGTAGTAGTTGCAACTTGGTGCAAACCGAAGGTTCCTGTTTCATTGACTTTTATGGAAACTTACTATTCATCCATGTCCCTAATTACTGTTCATCCCTTTATTCCACTACACTCATTGTTACTACTATTTTATTCACTGAATAATGAATGGAAACTAAATTTAACATTTGAAATTACAATGCCCAGTATTCAGCACTTTACCACTGATTCTCTGTTTGGACCATTATTTTTAAATGTTTTAAGTATTAAATGTTTTTAAAAATTCAAATTTTGAAATGCTGGTTTACATTAAAATAAATTAGTCAACAATTGAGAAGAAAATTATAAATTTTTGGCTTGTTTCAAAAAAAATTTGGACTGTATAAAAAAATTACATTATATTGAAACGAAAAGTTTTCTGATGAAAAGTGATTTAAGAAGAACCAAATTAATTGGAAGTGTTTGAACTGTAATAGCAAAAAATAAAAAATAAATAAAAAGCTATAAATATTTGATATGAATTTGGAGGATATCTAATCTTCAATAAACAGGTCTTTAAAGAATTCCAATAAATATTGAAAGCTGAAAAAAAAAAAAAAAAAAAAAATTCTCTAGCCTGAGAAATAACTCAACATTATAAAAATTTAAGTGATATTTCAGGTCCTAAAATAGAGATAGAATAATAATTGAATAAAAGAAATAGCTACGTTTTTCATGGCCTTACCTTGAAGTGCTAGATGAGGTGGACCCGTTTGGTTTTTCATTGAATGCTACAGGCTCATAGCTTGCCCCTGCTTTACTGTTTGATGGTTTTGGATGGGAATGTTTATCATCTAAAGATGGAAGAATACACATTGCATTTCATAAAATAATTTTAAAGTTACTACTTTCATAAAACAGTCATATAAAAATTCATAAAATGCAAACACTCTTCATTAATGACCTACATAGCTTGTTATAAGGTGGTGAATTGGCAGAATCATTAGCACATCAGATAAAAATGCTTAAAAACATTTCTTCCAGCTCTTTATGCTTTGAGTTCAAATCCCACTGAGGTCAACTTTACCCCTCATTCCTTTGAGGTTGAATAAACAAAGTACCAAACAAGTACTGAAGCTGATATAATCAACTTGTACCCCCCCCCCCCCTCATAATTGCTGGCCCTAAACCCAGCAATGAACTAGCACCCCATTCAGAGGAATGTTGTGATCTTGGTCACTTATATACAGCATGGAAACTAGGTAACCAGCCTTATGAGTCTTAGGGCTCAAGAAACTATAAAAACAAAGTTTACTGTGAAGGTGCATGACCTAATAGTTAGGCTCGCAATCATAAGGAGCTCAATCCTGACTCTGTATATCTGTCTCTCTGAATAAGGCATTTCATTTCCTGTTGCTCCAAACTACTTAGCTGAAAATGTATATCAGCTTAGTACTGGAGTAGCTTACTCTCTCTCCCTTTAGTTGTCATATCCTGGTTGCTCCATGAGGTTATGAATGGGAAGGCCAGAATCCCATGAATGTATCAGGCAGCTATATAACTCTAGTTTCTAATGCATAAAGCAGATGAATAATTATTTTAATAAGAGAAAAATTTAATTAAGTAACAACAAAACAATTATTAATTCTACAGTGCTGCCACCACTTTCAAGGTAGGACTACATAGAACAAGAGCCAACAAAAGAAGCACTTTTGTGGTCAGTTGATCTGCTAAAAACAACAAGCAAATACTTCAAATAATATCTCATTGTTATAAAGAGGGAAGGACATATTGGACAGTGTAGTTCTAAACACCTTTAAAAAAAGACAAGATTACAATTGGAACAACTTTGGTCATAAATATGTTCAGTCATAACTGAGGCTGAACAACAACAGAACAAGATTGGTGAATGTAGTACAGGGCTGGTAACAAGATATAAACTTCTGATCTCCTGTTCTTTCTCCAGTAAATAACCAATTTGGCTGTCTTCAGCCCTCTTTTTTAATGTAAGTTTTAATCAAAGCTTAGCGATGTTTTAAAAAGGCATTGATATCTAATTGGATTATTTACTACATAACACTTATACATCTAAACTGAATGTGGCATAATTAGCAGTAAATGTACTACATAAAAATAATGATGAAACACAAACCTTGCTGCTGATGAACAGGAGATGATGTTGCACTTGTGGTTCTTTGTTGGGGTCTGAAAAGAAAACAAAATATATCATCATTTACTGTCCACTTTTCCATGCTTGGATGGGTCAGGTAGAATTTGTTGAAGGAGGTTTCCTATAGCCGGATATCCTTCCCTTTACTACCTCTCACAAGCAACACAATCACTTTTATGCATGAAAATTATTTCTAAACATACACAGTATGAGAGATATATATATATATATATATATAATAACAATTGAAGAGAATATCATAATAGGCTACATTCTTTACCACAAAAGATGTTGATTACTGTATGAGGGATGGCTGTGATGGAATGGGAGTTACTGGGCAAATGAGGGGCACTGTTGTAGGGGCAAAGAACTTATCCAAAATTATTTGATGTTTATGGTGCATCATCTCTTTGTATAGCTCAGTGTAGGAACTAAATTCATTGGAAACTGCTCTTGTAATTTTCATGTTACATTCATGATTGGGGTTGTCATCAGCAAAACTTTCACATTCTATAAGTGCCAATTCTTTTCATTGCGGTTGATTTAAGTGGAGTTGGTGAAGCTTCTAAATTCTTGGCTTGCTTGTGTTCAAACAACATCAGCTTCATGATGAATAAACTTTATAGGATACTAGCAACTCAACCTCTATGGCTTCAAGCTCTACATCATTTGCAAGTATCACAATATCTTTCCAATAGTTTAAACTTCTGTGTAGGTGAATTGTCTTTTCAAGCTAGATGAGTTTGAAGTAAAACTGTTGAACCAATGTTGGTTAAGAATGACAGTAGATTGGAAGTTAGAGGCTCTATGGAAAGTAAACATTATTTTGTGAAGAGTTTCATTGGTTGTTGTGCAAAAAAGACCTCTGATAAAAGATAAGGCTAATGGGATTATCTTGATCCACTCAGTCTTGCAAAGCCCTTCTGACTTCAAGGAAAGAGCTATAGACTTGCATACAATAGGGCTTATGCACTCATATTGACCATTCCCTTGAGGATGATATGTACGAGTGCAAACAGAGATCAGCATCCTATTACCAACTATTCTTAATACAATCAATTTTACAAATGACTTCTGATTTGAATTAAAGTCTATCCCACTCTAGAGTGACTAAAGATGCTCCACAGATCTTAAATTAAGTGTTATTGGCTAAAAGAATATGTTTTTTTTTACTGGGCCTCATGGAGACAAAGTGGCTGAGTTCCTTTTGAGTGGGTCTCATGGAGGTGAGGTGACTGAGTTCCTTCTGAGTGTTGGGTTTCACTGGAGGCAATGACCAAGACCTTTGGCATTATGTTGTGCTTGAGAAGAAGACCCATCAAGCCGAGCAAAATTGCAGTCATGGCAGATACGGGTGTCACACAAATGGCACCAATGCCAGTGGCATGCAAAAGCACCCATTACATTCTCAGAGTGTCAAATGTAAAGCTTATTTATTCACATTGTTTTGAATTAAGCATGTATTATCCTGTAGCTTTAAGATTTTGATGACGTGACTGTTTATTTTTAGAATGATATTATAAAGTAGGTCTGTGGAGCTGAATCTAGTTGGCTTGAACATAAAGCAGGTAAAATATTTGGATCAGATATGGCTGGTTTAACTCTAGCATTCAGATTGCTTTGTCAAATGTAATGCTTATTTATTCACATTGTTTTCAGTTAATCATGCATTAATTTATAGCTTTCAGATATTCATGATGTGACTGTTTATTTTTAGAATGACATTGTACAGTAGGTGTAAGAGGCCAGATTTGACTGTGATCAACATAAAACGGGCCTGCTACAGCCAGTTTAAATGCTAAAGGATTAAATTCTGAAGGATTGAGTTCTTCGTGATATCTGTTCTGAGCTAAGTACAGACACTTCCTTATCACTCTCACTGTCAGAAATGCAGTGAACCTGTGCTTCACCCATTAGATACCTGTAACTAACAGCACTAGTGATCACTATTTGTGGTTTAATAATAAAGCAGCATAGTGTTGGTGGTGAGAAAGAAGCATAAATCTTACTTCATTCTTTAACTTACCGGTCATCACTTTCAGAGGCCTGCAGCACTGCTGTTGTTTGTACTTCATTGTAGCTACAAACATCAAGAGCAGCAGCAATAACAGTCCTTGGTTGCTGGGGAAACTGTGAGACAAGCTTCTCAATTACTGACAGGGATAGAAAAAAAAAAATTTAAAAAAAAAATCAAGAAATTTATTAAAAAAATAATATAGAAGAAAGTTATGTACAAAAAGAAAGAAAAAAAAGAGGGCATTTCATTATTTTGGATGTGTGTTAATTTGACAAAAATAAGAATAGATACGGAGAGAATAAAATAAATTAACAGCAAGAGAAGAAAAGGGATAAGTGGGTGAGAGACAGTGGCGGCTATTAATATATTAAAAAGGATGGTCAGTTTGACATACCAAATTGGTTTGCTATTGCATGGGTGAATCTTGTGGCTACGAATGAAACCACCAAATTGGTAGAAAATTATAGGAAAATCTAAAATCAAGCTCCAACTGACTTGTGATTATTCTTTTATTAGGTAGCCTTTTTTCTAATGACTTGTAGGGACACAGTATTTCGTTATGCAACCATTACAAAAATCAGCGCTAGCTATAATTTCTATGGAAAATCTGTAGAGAGGTCCTTAACATTTTTTATCTAAAAGATATAGAGTAAAAAAAAAAAAAACAGCAACAACAAAACAGTAGCACTTACACCTTTCTTTTTCTGCTTCACTGGGACCTGAAGCTGCTGCAAGTTGAGCAGATGGAGATGGACTTCTTCTGGGGGAAGAGGATTTGCTTGGTGAAAGAGATGTCTTTGGAGAGAGTTGTCTTGGGGAGCGATTTGGTGAACTAGAATGGTGTGGAGACAGATTTGCAGCATTTCTACTGTGTGGAGAATGTTCTCTTGAACCACCACCATGGCTTCTTTGTTGGTGCCTGTGTGGTGAAGTGTTTGACGAATTATGATAAGAACCTCTGTTTCCTGTGTTTGCACGGTTGATAAAAGGAAAATAACCAAGCTGGATCAATCGAGCCTCTGCTTTTGAGCGGTCTTGATTGGCTCTAAAATGAATAATAATAATAATAATATCAATAATGATGATGATGATAATTCCTTTTTATTTGCCACCAGGGTGAAAGATGAGGGGAATAATACAAACATGAACATAGAGTATGGGGACTTATCTAGAATGGAATGATTAAAAAGAAGATGATAATGATGGTTTTTTAAATAATTTATAATAATAATTCTTTCTACTATAGGCACTTGAAATTATGGGAGGAGAATAATTGATTACATGGATCTTGGTGCTCAAAAAGTACTTCTTTTATCGACTCCGAACAGATGAAAGGCAAAGTTAACCTCAGTGGAATTTGAACTCAGAACGTAAAGTTGGTAGAAATGGCACTAAGCATTTTGTCAAACATGATAATGATTCTGCTAGCTTGCTACCTTAATGATGATGATAATAATAATAATAATGATGATAATAATAATAATAATGATGATAATAATAAGAATAATGGTAATAATAATAATAATAATAATAAAACATTAACTGGAATCTTACAGAGCTCCAACACCTGGATAGGAAGACAAGAAAAATACTAACTTCTAAGAACATGCACCACTTAAAAGCAGATGTTGATTGTCTGTACCTACCTAGAAGTAATATGGGAAGAGGAATGATGCAGGTAGAACTGTGCAATAAGACCTCCACAATAGCAAAGTTATTTTGATCTTTCCTATCATTTGAAATTGGCCCCTGCCTTTTTGTTTCAAGATCCTAATCCTACACCTACATTTTGTCACCTATCATTACCCTTTTCAAAAAATTTTCATCTTTATTCGAGCATTCAACTGACTGTGACTCAGAACTGTTTTTGTTCATATATCTGCTGATATGACAAATTTTGTGGTAACGTATAGCACAGACTTTCAAGTAAGTGACATTTCCAAAAAAACAGAAGTAAATATAAGGACCTGGAAATTGAAATACAAAAGCTGTGGCATCTTAAAACGAGAACTGTTCCTGTTATTGTAGGTGCTCTACTAAAGGCACAAGGCCTGAAATTTGGGGCAGTGGGGGGGATAATCGATCACATTGACCCCAGTGTTTCACTGGTATTTAATTTATTGACTCCCAAAAGGATGAAATGCAAAGTCGACCTTGGCAGAATTTGGACTCAGAACATAAGGACAGACGAAATACCACTAAGCATTTCGCCTGGCATACTAATGATTCTGCTAGCTCGCTGCCTTATAATAATAATAATAATAATAATAATAATAATCCTTTCAACTAAAGGCACAGGGCCTGATATTTGGCAGAGGAGACTAGTCAAGTACACTGACCCCAGTGTTTCACTGGCTCTTAATTTATTGACCCTGAAAGGGTGAAAGGCAAAGTTGACCTCAGCAGAATTTGAACTCAGAACATAAGGACAGACGAAATGCTGCTAAGTTTTTTGCCTGGCATGCTAATGATTCTGCCACTTGCTGCCTTATTATAACAACAACAATAATAATAATAATAATAATGGGCACAGCACAGAAACGGTACAAACATGAACCAGAGGGTGTCACTGAAGACAATGAATATAAGATCCTGTGGGATTTTACTATCCAATGTGACTCCCTAAACAATGCTCAGAGACCAGACATTGTTGTGGTGGATAACATGAAAAAGGAAACCAAAATCATAGTTACTGTCATACATGGAGATGCCCATGTAAATGACAAAGAACTGGAAAAGGTGGAGAATACAGACTACTAAAAGGCGAAATTGTAAGAATGTGGGCAATGAGGAGAGCTATCCCAATAGTTGTAGGGGCACTCGGAATGCTAACAACCAGGTTCGAGAAATATGACGGAGAAACTGGAATTGACATGAGGGCGGGGCAGGCCCCAAAAAACTGCTCTATTGGGGACGGCTAGGACTTTGAGATTGGTGCTTGGGTGTTGAGTGTCTTGCACAATAGCATCCCGATACCAAAGCTAATAATTTATGGAAAGAGACCCTGTGAGACCTCTGACAACAGGTTGCTGTCCACTCTTACAGAAAGAAGCAGAGCAAACAAGAGCGAGAACTCTTGAGAAGTAAAATAATAATTGAGAGAAAAGTCACTCCATGGCCAATACTCTGCAAGGCTTGACAGAGAAGTGAGCCTAAGTAAAAGCTAACAATGGCTCAAAAGCTCTGGACTAAAAGCTGAAATGGAGGGACTGATTCTCACTGCACAAAACCAGTGTCTGACTACCAACAGCTATAAAAGCAAAATATTGAAAACAGGCCCTAACACCAAATGCAGAATGTTCAACCAACACAATTAAACAGTTTACCACATCATCTCTAGCTGTCTAGTCCATGCCAAATTTGAATATATATATACAGACATGACTGAATAAGTAGTTATACCCACTGGACTATATGCCAACACTACAACATAAAAACTGACAATAAATAGTATAAACATGTGCCAAACAAGGTACAATACAACGACCAAGCTACAATAATCTGGAATATGCCTGTTCAAACCAGCAAAGAAATAAAAGCTAATTTCCCAGACAATAATCAATGACTGGGAAAAAAACACTTGCTTAGTGATAGACATTCTTCTGACCCAAATATTATCCAAAAAGAAGTGGAGAAATTGTCAAAGTAATGAGACCTTGAAATTGAAATATTCAAGATGTGCGGCATGAAGGTGAAAACAATACCAGTAATAATTGGCACATTGGGCATGATGAAAAAAAAAACATGAACAAAAACATAGAAGCTATACCTGGACCCTCAGCACTATAAACTATTCAAAAATCAGCCCTGCTAGAGAATAGCCCACATCCTATGCAAGACATTATCAATTCAATAATACAATCTACACAAAACAACCCACAAACACAAGACACACTCTATATAGCAAATATTCAATGAAATAAACTACCACCAGCAGGTCATTACCCAATGCACTACACACAAAACACATAATACAAACATTAATACAACAAAAAGCTGTACCACACCCTATTAAAAAAAGAAACTAATGCAATACAATAATGGGAAGAGTTTTCACACTCCTAACAACCAAAAAGAACACACAATGCTGCACATATCCCAGCAACATGGAGGTGTCACAGGTGATGCAGTAGAAATTTACCTGAAACTACCAAATGTTGAATAATAATAATAATAATGACCTAGAAATTGAAATACAAAAGATGTGGCATCTTAAAACGAGAACTGTTCCTGCTGTTGTAGGTGCCCTAGTTATGATAAAAAAGGGATGTCAGAAACATCTAGATAAGATCCCAGGAGAACCATGTTTCAGAGAAATCCAAAAGATTGTGCTGACAAGTACTGCCCACATCCTTAGAAAAACTTTATCCATTTAAATGTCTGTATTACATGAAGATATTTCACTACCTCCCCTCCCCAAGCTTTTAGTCATACTGTAACATCTCTTATCCTTCACTCGCCCCAGGACACTAGGTGTGTCTCGGCAAGTGACTGTAACAAAGATGCAGATTAAAAGTAAATAATAATAATAATAATAATAATAATAGTGATGAGGATAATGACGATGATGAAAATTGTTTTGTATTTTGGCAGAAGGCCAGCAATTTTGGTGGGTGGGATTAGTTGATGCCATTGACTAGTACTATATTTTATTGATCCCAGAAGAATGAATGGCAGAAGTTACACAAATAAATAATATTGATATAGGTTGTGACAGACATTTGTTTCGAAATGTTTCTGTATACACATAAACACGCACACAATTTGTATAACAGAAACATTGATAGATAAAATTTTAAAAATATGATCAATTAATAAAAGGTAAAGTTGAAAGCTAAAAGAAAAAGGTTAATTTCTAAATTTTGACTGCTTTTTCCTAGCTCTAGCTAAAACTAATAAGTATACTCAAGTTAGTGTTAACATTTTCAATGTAATGAGCATCAAAAAGTTAATTAGAAATATTTATGTGGTGAAGAAAAGGCAACATTAGCTCAAAGACTAATCGGTTTTAATAATCTCAGCAGAAGAGACAATTCAGGACATGTTTTGGTAGTACAGCAAAGTATAGCCTTTACCATGCTTGTCATAGTAGTGATGAGAGAATCATTAAGACAATGATCAATATTATATGAAATGATGTGAAAAATTAGCATATTTAAAAAAAAAATAATTCACTGAGGTTAACTGAAAAGATGTTAGCTGTATCAAAAACAATAGTTAAGCTAGTGTTGGCATATTTCAAGGCAGAGAGCATGACAAAATCTAATTAAGAGTCAATAAAAATGATGATGTAAATATATAGACATTATAGGGATATATCGCTTGTTTAATAGTCATTAAGGAAACTCACTGAAGTATCAATACATAAGGTACACTGGGGTATTGATTTCTATATCTGATCCTGTTATTTATTCATTCATAACAAAAACGTTTTTCTCACTTCAACCCCTCCCACAAGCACACATATACATACTCTCTCTCCAACTAGATCATTGCGAGACGGAGGGAGAGAGAGAATCTATTTTGAAAAGCCTCTCAATCCTCCAGCACCAAGCTGTTATTCTTGTTTACTCTCATGTTTGAAGCTACAAATGGGATACAAACAACAGCAAAGGATGGAAGTGAGATTTAATCTAATCATATAACTGATGAGGTTGGGTTTTATCTTTCATTCCTTCTATGAGTGACAAAATAAGTATCAGGCATGAACTGAGGATCATATCGGTTTCATTTCATTAGATCTAGCCTCTATAAATGCATAGCTTCGTGCCAGTGTGAGAAATATAAGTTAGTTCAAACAGTAAAGCTGAAAAACAAGATGTTTTCATATCACAAATACCTCAGTGTTAAACATTACAACTATTGTACATTTCTCCTGAAGCTGAAGAAGAAGAAGAAGAAGAAGAAGAAGAAGAAGAAGAAGAAGAAGAAGAAGAAGAAGAAGAAGAAGAAGAAGAGGAAGAAGAAGAAGAAGAAGAAGAAGAAGAAGAAGAAGAAGAAGAAGAAGAAGAAGAAGAAGACTTTGTGCTTTATTATGCTAAATCTTTTATATGTTACTGTCACAGAAAGTTCAAAAATAATCAGAACAAAACATATATAGAACAAAAAATTTGTAGAAATTCAGTTACAATTTTAAATCATTATTTTTATTGTTTCTTATATCTTTTTCCTTATGAAATTTCTTCTAGAATATGAAGACTTGGTAACTTCTGTAAACAAAAAATTTCAATATGATTTACATGAAATTAACCTAATTCACTGTGGAATTCATGTGAACATTGAAAGTCTATTTAGCTAAAATATTTCCACAGACCAGGATATACAAAATCAATCATGCAATGTACATGACATTTATCAGTCTCATAGATGGAATATTGATTTATTAGATAGGTAGTAAAAATATCGCCAAAAGACAGTAAAACCAATACGGATCAATGAATACCTAACCAATTGGATATTTCAACTAGATTTCAGCTAGAATTGTAATTTTTTTTTTCTTTTTAAGCACACCACAAGTTTAAAGTGACTATTTTGTTTGGGTGGCAAAGAAGCAGCATTTCACTTGACAGTAAGCTATCTGGACATTTGTAGGCTATGGGCCTGTGATGAATTAAGTATAAATTAGCCTGTCAATAATAAAGCAATTATGACTTTAAAGTGTTTTGATGCATCCAAGTGTGCACATACATATGCTTGTTAATATGAACTAATCATATGAAGTAGTACAAAATTATTTTCCTGTTAATAGTTCAGTTTTTAATCGTTTTTATTTTATATTCTTTGAATGCTGATATGAAGTGAATAATTTTAATCAGGTTTGGATGTTTGCATATTCTCAGAGAAAATATTTACAGAGCTGGATGCTCTTGTGATTGCCAACCACTCAGCTTTATTTTCAGCAAAGCATATCATGGCAAGCAGAACAATATGTCTTCCATAAGGGTGCAACAAAGTGTTTGAAGCCATTACATGTAGTCAATAATCCAACACCCTAATCAAATAACCATGAAGAATACTTTATCTTTTCAGTTCCAATCATTGGGTTATGGAAGCAGATAAGCAACAGAAAATCTTGGTTTCCAAATGGTTTTCAAGTATTAAAGTTACAAACTTTAATATTTAAAAGTTGTGAGATTTTAAAATATTTTACCATGTTATAGTATTGGATCATAATATATTTGATCATATTATTCAGATTTAAAAGAATTCTTTATGAAGCTGTAATGATATCTTCAAATACTTTATATATTAACATAGAACGATATCTTCAAATACTTTATATCATCGTGATCATGATCATGATGATGATCATTGTTTAATGTCTGCTTTCCATGCTGGCATGGGTTGGATGGTTTGACTGAAGTGTGGCAAGCCAAGAGGCTGCACCAGGCTCCAATCTGATTCGGCAATGTTTCTATAGCTGGAAGCCCTTCCTATCACCAACCACTCTGAGAGTGTAGTGGGTGCTTTTTATGTGCCACTGGCACACGGGTCAGTCAGGCGGCACTGCCATTGACTACACTCGAATGATGCTTTTTACGTGCCACTGGCATGGGTGCCAGTTAGGCAACACTGGCATTGGCCATGACTATGATTTTGCTTGACTCAATAGGTCTTCTCAAGCACGGCACATTGCCCCACGATTGAAGGGTACTTTTAAATAGGCCGGGTATGCGACATTGGCCATGGCTATGATCTCCAAAGGTCTTGGCCGCTTGTCATCACCTCTGTGAGGCCAATGTTCGAAGGTTGTGCTTCACCACCTCATCCAGGTCTTCCATAGGTTCCTTCCACTGTTAGGGTGTAACACTTCTTCACACAGCTGTCCTCATCCATATGCAATATATGACCATGCCAACACAGTTGTCTCTCTTGTATATCACATCTGATGCTTCTTATGTCCAACTTTTCTCTCAGGGTGCTTACACTCTGTTGTATATGCACACTGACATTACACATCCAGCAGAGCATACTAGCTTCATTTCTTTCAAGCCTATGCAGTCACAGCTCATGATTCACTACCGTGTAGCATGGCTGTTTGCACACATGCATCATACAGTCTACCTTTCACTCTGAGTGAGGGGCCCTTTATTACCAGCAGAGGTAGGAGCTCCCTGAACTTTGCCCAGGTTATTCTTATTCTAGAAGCTATGTTCTCAGAGCATTCACCCCTGCTACTGACTTGGTCACCTAGGTGATGGAAGCTATCAACTACTTATAGTTTTTCCCTCTGGCATGTGATGGAATCAGTTTTCTCTACATCTTTGGTGTTTATTACCCCTGTGCACACACAAAAACTATCTTCCCAGTTAACCTTCCTTTGATATTACTGCACCTCTTATGTGTCCATAGCATACACCAGGTACATCTTATGGAGTTTCTATCAAGCTATAACAATACTTTAAAATGCATCATCTGCTACGTTATAATACTTTTCTGTAGTTCAAACCGAAACTATACAGGATCAATTATCAAAACAAATTTTCATGGTTGAATGTGATTTAAAAATTCTTTCTATTACTCAAGAAACAAAGGTGATTGTGAGTTACACATACACTGGGTCAATTTTCACCACTTACACATTTTTTCTTATAAAACAACAACAGTTCTAGTAACAAGTTTTTCGTTTAAATTTAACAAAGGCGAAAGTGAAAATCTTACACCACACAAAGTTTCATTTATGGTGTTAGGTTAATAAGTAACTACAAATAAACATGTTAATTGGCATGATATTTTTGACTAAATAATATTGCTAGAAGGGAAGGGAAAACTTCATGCAAAACATGTGATCCATAATCAAACTTGCAACCATAAAACATTGTTTTTGTAATAGAGGCTTGTCTTTGTTCATGCAATGAAAATGATGGTGATGATTATTGCAAGTTATTATTACTTTTATTCCAGCAGAACTGAGAGTAATCAATATCTTCTCTTTATATGTATTTCCCAATTCTTTTTAACACTGATAGCCATTTTTACTCCTTCCTGTTTTCCATTTCTTTCTTTTTTTCCATTCTAGTATGGTTAGAGTAGATCTTGTTGGAGAAAATGTTTTCAAAGGTGGATATCCATCTTAGAGTTAACTAAACATGAAATAGGAGTAGAACCAGTTTTTGTCAGCCAAGCAACGGAAGTAAGTATAGCTTATTCAAGGACAGAGACATAACAAAATGGTTGTTCTAAAGTTTCATTATGTGGTCAGTAATAGTCTAGTACCTTAACCTCAAAGCTAGTCAATTTTATCTACCACCACCACCACCACTTCTGCCACTGCCGCCACCATCACTACAATCACCATTGCCACCATCACTACAACTGCTGGATTATCAGGGCCATTGTTTCCTTCACAATATTCATATAAAGTAACTTAACAATATTTTCAGAATATATTATTGAGCATTCTATGATATGAAACACGGTTTCAACCATTCACTATTTCATAATAAATGAATGAATAAATAAATAAAATCCATCAATAAATACTGTGTGTTGAATCGTAAATTCTGTTATTACTTTCTGATAAATAATAATATAGAGCCCTCTATGATAAAAGATTGATAATATATATATTTAGTTGAGGAAGGTTTCAGTTATAGCTGATTGTAATCAAATGATGAGGATAAACTTGGAACGAAAAAAAAAGCATACTAAAACCACTAGCACCAATTAGCAGAAGGAAGAGGAGGAAAAAGAAAATAAAAACTCACGCCATCCATATACTGTACACCAGAGATTTATCGACATGTGGAAAAGCGTATTTCAGTGTCTGTAGGCCATTGGGAGGAGGTATTATCTTACGATAACCTCGTAGCACCAGCTCACTAGCAGCATCTCCCATGTTGTATCTCTTACTGAAAACATAAATTAGGATAAAAGAGAATTGGTTAGCTTCTATATAATTCTGCAAATGTCATACATTTTGAATTTAGCAAAACATGCACGTATGAGAAAAATTGAGTTTTTAATCCAGAGAACATGAAGGGAAAAAAAAATCTGAATAGAGATAAAACTGGTTAATCATCAGTAATTATTAGTTCTTCAACATAATATAATATTTAATTAAACAAATCAATGAGAAAACTTCCAAACTGTTGCTCAACCTGCTAGAAAAAGTAACCAAATCTCTATCTAAACATACACTACTATCTTTTCATTAAAAGTGAGTGTGGGAGCAGAAGACAAGAAAGAACATGTTGTATAATATAGTCTGCTAATAAGTATGAGATACTCATGGTTGAAATCTCTTTGATCAGGTTTGTTCAATTAGGGCTTACATGGGGCTAAGCAATTTAATTAACTTCAAGTTAACAATCAATAATTTCGATGTTTAACAATTAATATGGAAATTATATGCATATGTTTGTGTGTGTGTACACACACACACACACAAGGGAGAGAGAGAGAGAGAGAGAGAGAGAGAGAGATAGAGAGAGGAAAAAAACTAAATTTTCTTATATTTTGGAAGAAAAGTGGTAATTTTAACATGTCTACTCCTGACTCATATTGGATGGTATATCTCCACATTTTAGCAAATGCCCTTTCAAACACTAATCAATCAACAATTAAGTCTATGTAAGTAAGCATGATTTATATTCAGTTCTGTTGAAAGAAGTAAACAATCTGAGTCTTGCCTCAGTATTATTTAATAAGATGTTCAAGGTGGTATGCTGGCAGAATCGTAAGCATGCAGGGCAAGATGCTTAGTAGCATTTCATCCATCTTTACATTCTGAATTCAAATTCTGCTGAGGATGACTTTACCTTCCATCCTTTCGGAGTCAATAAAATATGTACTAGTTGAGTACTGGGGTCAATGTAATTGACTTACCACAAATTTGCTGGCTTTGTGCAAAATGTGAAACCATTATTTGATATGATGTTTGCAACAAGCTTTGAACTCAGAACTACTGCTTTTATAATCACCATTACCACTATGGTTGATTTAATTGACTATACCCTTCACTAAAGTTACACAATTATTAATTTTATTATTGTTGTGTTGTCTTGGTTATTTATGCTTGAACAGATCTATGACAAGCAGGTATCTGATCAAATATTTATGTCTTGTATGCTTGATGTATGATGTGATCCATAGGTCATGCATACAAGACACAATGCATCAATCTATTTTGTGATCATGATGTACAGTTTGCTTTTCCTAAAGTCTGTAGTATTCAGAGCATGCTCCATTTAGTTGAACATTAGCATTTTCCTAGTTGGTATGGGTATTCTGGATGGTGATTGTCAAAATGGTCTTGGCTAGTGAATAATAATCTCAATCCTGTGGGATTTAATAGAGAACTGCAGTGATAGCTCATCACAGAGATTGTGTCTAGATAGTTGACTTATATTGTAGTAGCATATCTTTCATGTGCAAATCTCTATCAGAAAAGAAAGAAAGGAAAATAAAAAAGATAGAAAGAAAGAAAGAAAGGAAAACAGAAAGGTATTTAATCATAAATTATATGAGTAGTCATTTATTTTCAGGTTAACCCTCAGCTTGAGTAGACCTATGGCCATACCATTTTTTTTTCAATGCAAAGTGTACCCTGGACTACATTATTCAATGTGTATATTTGAGATGTTAGGATGAAATTCAAGGAAAATTTGGTTGCTACTTCTATAAAATTGAGTGACAACATAGGAGCTGCCTGGCTATCAATCATTGGTCTCTGAGTTCTAGATGAATTGTGACAGATATATAATTTTCATTGTTCCTTGATCTAAAAGAGTGGTGATGTTGAAGAAAGTGTCTCTTGAAAGTGTTCACTATTAGAACTGTAAAATTCTTTTCAATATTATGAAGTATTATGGTTGCTTGGTATCTGACTTCTTTAGAAAGGCAGGATATCCTGAGTGGATATGTGGACAGTTTTCAACAGTTACAGGCTGATGTGGTGGTGACTGTGTAAGAATGTGTTTGTTATTGTTATGTTTGATCTGGGAAGCTATGCTGTGGTCCATATGAGTTACTGACCTTAATGTTGTGGGAGTTCAAAGAGAATATAGCATTTTTGTGTTGGTAGGAAATGATGTCTTATTAACATTAGGGAACTTCACGGTGGTGAACTGGCAGAATCATTAGCATGCCAGGCAAAACACTTAACAGCATTTTGTCCAGCTTTATGTTCTGAGTTCAAATTCCTTGAGGTTTATGTTGCCTCTCATCCTCTTGAGGTTGATAAATAAGTAGTAGTTGAGCAATGGGGTTAATGATATCAACTTATTCCCTCTCCTGAAATTGCTGATCTTGTGCCAAAATTTGAAACCAATATTAGGAAACTTCTGGCTATGTTCATGGAGATTTCAAGAGTATGTGGTAGATTAAACCAGGTTACTTTCCTCTTCCTAGTTCTACTTTGCTGTATGGTAGGTGGGGTTGCAACCATATAAATTAATTTTTCACACAAAATGCACCTTCCAGAGAAGCAGTGGGGTGCTCTATAGAAGCTGTCCTTGTGTAAGTATAAAAGAGAGACTCTCCTGCTTATTCCAGTCTTGATCCAATTCTGATCCAACCAACTAGATATAAGTCAATATGGATGTAAACTTGGAAGACTTACACATTTTGACCTTTCTTGGGAAGATGGGAGTGGGGTTTCATACGTGATCTTCCATCCACAGTATCAACAATTTCCCCATTTCATGAACAAGTTCTTGTTAGTTCTTTATTATTATTATCACCAATAGCATGGTAACCTAATCTATTACTGAATCTGAGATTCTTTACTTCCTCCTAAGAATAACAAAGATCACTGAATGGGACAACCGCAGATCACCTGATCTTTCTTTCTTTCATGTTAACTAATTGTTTTCCTTTTAGCTTTCAAATTAAGGGACTTCCTCTTTGAGGGTTAGTAAGTCTATAGAAGCTAAGTGAGATCCTTGTAATATAACTGATGCTGAGAGGATCAGTTACAATGATGAGGGTTCTAGTTCATCCAGTCAGCGGAACAGCGTGCTTGTGAAATTAACATGCAAGTGGTTGAGCACTCCACAGATACGTGTACCCTTAACATAGATTCAGCACGACATAGGATGCGACAAAGCTGGTCCTTTGGAATACAGGTACTACTAATATTTGCCAGCTGAGTAGACTGGAGCGAGGTGAAATAAAGCATCTTGCTCAAAGATAAAACATATTGCTGGGAATTGAACTCACAACCTTACAATTATAAGCTAAATACTCTAACCACTAAGCCACGTGCCTTCACTTATTATAATTAAATAATAATAAAAGAAAGAAAAATAGTGTTGCAATTATAACAGTATTGCTAAATATACAGGGGATCTGATTTTCATTTTTTTTTATTTAGTCAGAATTAAAAGGCAGTACCAAAAGTCTTTGAAGCCCTTGACATAAAGGGTTATTGCAAAAAACAATGTTAAACAATTGTTTTTCAGGGAACATGAAAATAATCAATTGAGAAATGACACACAGCACACATATGCAACACCAACAAATATGTATAACATATACACAGGCAAAATAAACATACACTGTGTACAACACACAGACATACAACAGAGACAAGCAACATGTGCATACACACACACAATACATAAAACAACATATACATATGCACAACAAACACACACAATGCATGCACAATATATAATAGACAATGCATACACTATCCTATTTATAATATAATGGTGGAAGGAGACTGTATATAAAGTGTCTTTTACATTTTCTCTTACTTTGCTGCAAGTGAAAAGTTAAATGGGGTTCATTGTTTAAAAACTTCCAGAGATAATAAAAACTTCAAGAGAAGCTATTGATATTTACTTATGTTTGGTATATTGGCTCACACATCTCTCTCTTTTTTTCCTTTCCCCTTTGTTCAAGAATGCATATGTGTGTCATGCAGACAAAGTCGAATGGTTAAGATGTTTGCACTATAGTCATGAGGTTCTAAGTTAAGTCTTACTGTTTGGTATCTTTGACAGTTGCTACCATAAGGATGATACAAGCCTTGAAGGGGAATTGGGGAATGGAAATGGTGTGTGGAGCCCACTGGATGGACTGTGCTTGTAGTTCAAAGAGTTAGGCCTTGTCACACATTGTGTCATGCTGACTCTGCCAGAGATTTGCATTAAAGGTATAAGTAGCTGTTACTTTCAACTCAGTCAATATAATTTAATGAGAAGGTAGATCTGTTGATTGAACAACTGAGGTATATTGGTGGAGGTTTCATTGTTGCATGATTTTGTGTGGGAATACACACATGTAGGTGTATGAGGGAGTGTCTGTCTGTCTACCAACTGACCAACTGGCCAGCCTGCCTGCCTGCCTGCCTGCCTGCCTGCCTGCCTGCCTGCCTGCCTGCCTGCCTACCTGTCTACTTTTATTTCTGTCAATGTTAATATCTGTCTACAATGACAATACAGAGAAGCATTTAAATCAAATAAAAAAATAAATAAATAAAAATACAAAACCGAATTATGGTAGTCCCCCAGCATAGCCCCAGAATTTGGCTGACACAAATAAAATAGTAACATTCCTGCAGGTATTTGGTAGCTCAGGTTATTTCACTTTAGTTTAGCAATCTATTGCATACATAGCCATTCATCTTTTGGTCTTCTATCTGTAGATGTATCTATCTATGTGGATGGGTAGATACATTAACACCATGTTCCCTTCAGTAAACACACATACACTTTCTCTCTCCCCTTTAAACTATACCACCTACTGTTAGGTATGTTCAATCTCTATTTCTCTCTCTTTCCACCTATTCCTTCAACTAATTATTTAACCACATAGCATGATAGCAATCCCTTTCTCTTAGCTCTCACCCCTAACACTCTTCTTGCTCTTTTTGCCTCTCTCTTTAACTAACCACATGACAGTGTCACAAATATGGCCTTAGTGTGTGTACGTGTGTGTGCATGCACGCACACACAATAATAATTCTAATTTTGGCATATACCAACAATTTTGAGGAGAGTGGGCAAGTTGACTGCATCAACCTCAATACTTGACTGATATTTTATTTTATCAACTCTGAAAGAATGAAATGCAAAGTTGGCCTCAGTGGTATTTGAACTTAGAAAGTAAAGAGCTGGAAGAAATATCATTAAGTATGTAGTCTGATGCTCTCTTGATTCTGCTAGCTCATTGCCATAATAATAATGATGATGAACATATACAATGCTCAAGTGTGCTACAACTTATTGGAAAAGGTTAAAAGAGGGGACAGAAAGCAACCATAAGTCAAGTAAAGAAAGACTGCAGTGAAAGCTAGAAGTACATGCCAAGTATACAGAATAAAACATAAAATGAGGAGAGGGTATATAGGTACATCAGGAGTAAGATCGTTGCCAGTGCCGCTGGACTGGCCTTTGTGCCGGTGGCACGTAAAAGCAGCCACTACACTCTCGGAGTGGTTGGCGTTAGGAAGGGCATCCAGCTGTAGAAGCTCTGCCAGATCAGATTGGAGCCTGGTGTAGCCATCTGGTTCACCAGTCCTCAGTCAAATCGTCCAACCCATGCTAGCATGGAAAGCGGACGTTAAACGATGATGATGATGATGAGACTTTTGAAGGATGCAAAAAAACAGAGAAGTGAATATTAGAAGAGTCATGAAGAAGGTAGCATACTTAGGCACATTAAAAGCAGAGTTGGCAAATTTTAGGGTGCATGAAATTTTTGAAGGATGCAACGTCCTGACAGCTTACAACTGACATGGGTAGTGTATTTCATGCTTTGACAATTATGAGCATGAAAAAAATTGTTTCCAAAAGTCATGAGTACTCTATTACATGTCTATGAGTAGTAGAAGTATTGAATTAAAAAATGTGGCCAAATCTACTCTTTTACTCCTTTACTTGTTTCAGTCATCTGACTGTAGCCATGCTGGAGCACTGCCTTTAGTCGAGCAAATCGACCCCAGGACTTATTCTTTGTAAGCCTAGTACTTATTCTATCGGTCTATTTTGCTGAACCACTAAGTTACGGGGATGTAAACACACCAGCATCGGTTGTCAAGCAATATTGGTGGGTACAAACACAGAAACATAAACATATACACACACATACATATATATATATATATATATATATATATATATATATATATATATATATATATATATACATACGACGGCTTCTTTCAGTTTCCGTCTACCAAATCCACTCACATGGCTTTGGTCGGCCTGAGGCTATAGTAGAAGACACTTGCCGAAGGTGCCACGCAGTGGGACTGAACCCGGAACCATGCGGTTCGTAAGCAAGCTACTTACCACACAGCCACTCTTACACCTATAGACTGTTTTCTATTAGAAACCTATTGCCTTTTAAATCATGGGAACTGAAGCTCTTACTATTGTAAACACTTGACTGCACATAACTGAAGCTCAAGTACCATTTTTGTGTTTTATTGAAAAATATTCTTTATACATATAGCCTATGCCATTTGTAATGGGTTATCTGTTAGTGTGTGCTTTAGAATTATTTAGTCATATCGAAGCAATGGAGAAAATATTGAAAATATGAATTTTTTAATAATGGTTGTGTACTGTTTTTCAAATTTCAAAACTTGCTTATTAAAAATATTATTGAAATACTTATCTATCTTTGACACAAATTTTAAAGAAATATAACCATGGTGTTTTAAATATATATATATATATATATATATATATATATATATATATATATATATATAAATTCCTCATTATAGATTACACTATGTCCCATATTTAGCAAGGAACTTTGATGAAATGCAATTGATCTTTAATAGAAAATTGATAAAATACTATTAAAATGATATAGAGACAGTATAAGTTTTAGAAGGTCTTCTATTAAAAAGCAGTAACTTTTTTTTGTTTTGTTTCAAGTCAATGTATTTTTGCATGTGGTGAATTATTTTTGTTCAGTATACAAACATTCAAATAAGTTATATAATGTTACTCTATTTATGACAAATATATTTCTAACATAATGATGGAGTGAAAAATAGATTAGAAACAGGAAAAAAAAAAGGCAATATCATCATCAAAAAGTAATAAATTTAAATATGTATTTAGATATGTAAATTGCCCAATTACTATTAATAATGAAGATATATTAAAAATACATGCACACACACATAAAACAAACAGGTTGCATGTGCACACACACATCCCAAAGAATTAAATCTTAAAGCAAATCTCAACTAATTTCCTAGATATTTATTCCTGTATTCTTCTGGTTTCAGCCAGTAAACTGCTGTCATGCTAGGGATTGCTTTCAAGATAATAATGACCTCAAGACTTATTTCAATCTGGTATTTATTTTATTCCACTCTATTCATCAAAATGCTAACTTATGGGAAACAAAAACACTAACTACATCAGTTTTTAGATTATAAACATCCACACAGTAGGCTTATGAACAGCTTCTGTTTAACAGATTCCTCTTGTCTGTCACTCAACCATTCTCTTATTCATTGCACTATACCACTTGTATAATGTGGGATGGCATTACATCTGTCTGCATTTAAAATTCCTTGTCATCACCCTTCTTAACTATGGCTATCTGTATCTCTCTTCTTACTACTTTCTATTGACAGCCACCACTCTCTCTTTCCAGCATCCCTCACTATTGTTGTTTATCACTCATCTCCACTGAAGTTCTTCTCTCTCCCTCAGGCATGTACTTTACACCCTTTTCCATCACAATCTTTTCCCTCACTCAATTTTCCCTAATCACATTGTTTGTGCTGTTTCTCTATTCAATCTCTTTACCAACAACCAGCATGTTTGTTGACCAGCCTTTGACTATATCTCTCTTATTACTCTTTTCCCTTCTACCTGACTGTTCTTAATACTGCTTCTCTTATCATACTCATATTCTTTCATTTGCTCTAGTGCTCTCTGTCATCACTTCCCCCTTCTATTCATCTCTTAGCCATGTATGTTTTGTATGAACTGAGACAGCTTAGGATAGAATAAACTCTTTAGTATTGTAGGATAAGCAACCTCTCTAATGTTAGTGCCACCAAAAAATACTTTCAATATACTCCATAAAATATTTGGTGTTAGGAAGGGCATTTTATCAGAGAAATCAAGCCAAAATAAATGTACAAGATGTACCCTGTCCTGTCTGGATGGGGAGTAACTCTGAAGAAGAAGAAGAACTGAGGCCATGATGACCACTCCAAATTATACCAATACAGAAAGATGTAAAATTATAATGATGATGATCTATGCAACCCATATCAATATGGAAAGTACATGCAAAATTATGTTGATGAAGTATACCAATTGTACAATTCACCAGCCTTTTTAAAACAAGGAAAACTTGTTTTAACAATTCTAAAACATTTCATACTTCTGTCAGAACAGTGATGATAAACTTCTAATGAAATACAAGTGGTTTTCTCAAGAACATTAAAGATGTCAGAGAAGTAGAACAATTTCAACTAGAAACTGAAATGACATGACAAATTTATCTTGCCTTGGTTGAAGTTCTTTCAGAATTTTCTCCAAAACTAAGTTATTATTAAAAACTCTTATAACTAATAAAAACATTTCAGGTAATGAAAAATTATTAAACAATGTACTAAAAGGAGATTTCATTGAAAATTAATTAAGAAATTAATAGATATGTAAAAGATACACTTGAGAAAATGTGATTAATTTATAGTTTAAACCCAGATCATCTCCAATCAGCCAGACCAGATGCTTAAATTGAAATAATGATGAACAGAAACTAATGTTGAGCAGTTGTACTAACAGATTCTCATACTATGAAAGACTAATATGTTTGCTAGTGGCAAACATATTAATACAAGTGGCATGTTAGAAGAGAAATGTATAGGTGGGTGTGGGATATGTGACAGTATGTGCATCTCTGTACATTTTCTAAATCATAGCATTGATAATATGCATTTGAAGGATATGCGTGAGAGAAAAGGATAAGGAGAGAGGGGATAATCAAGTAAAAATGATGTTAATAGGTGGTTAGTGAAGCATGCAGGGAAAATAAGTACAAATAACTTCAGTCTATAAAACTATTATTATTTAATATTTGTTTCCAGAGGTGCAGGTGTGGCTGTGTGATAAGAAGCTTGCTTCCTAACCACTGCATGACACCTTAGGCAAGTGTCTTCTGCAACAGCCTTGGCCTAACCAAAGCCTTGTGAGTGGATTTGATAGTCAAAGCTGAAAAGAACTCTGGTGTGTGTGTGTGTGTGTGTGTGTGTGTGTGTGTGTGTGTGTGTGTGTGTGTTTGTGTCTGTCCCCCACCACTGCTCGACAACCAGTGTTGGTGTATTTATGTTTCCATAACTTAGCAGTTCAGCAAAAGAGATAGAATAAGTGCCATGCTTAAAAAAAAAAAGTACTGGGGTTGATTGATTTGACTAAAAATTTTTCAAGGCGATGTCCCAGCATGGCCAAAGTCTAAAGACTGAAGCAAGTAAAAAATAAAAGATGATATACAACAGAATGAAAGAAAATTCCAGAGGTGCTAAATATGAATTAGGGTGACTGGCATAGTTTTAAGCCCCTTCATCCTTGATGAAGGAACCAGGCATAACTATAATGAGATCGGAAAAGAGGATTAAGTAGAAACAAAAGTTTGTTCAAATTTAACATCAGAGATGTCAAAGGATGTCTAATAAAATGTATATATCTGTTCAGCTGACAGATACATTCACAAGTCAAGTATGAGGGATATTCTGGTGTGTGTGTGTGTGTGTGTGTGTGTGTGTGTGTGTGTGTGTGTGTGTGTGTAAGAGAGAGAGAGAGAGAGAGAGAAAGAGAGAGAGAGAGAGAGAGAGAGAGAGAGAAAGAGAGAGAGGATCTGTTGATAATCTGACAGTTGATAAAGTAAAAGTAATTTGACTAATGAGCTGGGAAAAGAAAACAACCAAATAACTTTGTCGTTATTGCACATTATAATTATAGTGCATAGACTGGAGACATTAGCAGCTGCATAACAGTGTAAATAAAGCTAAAGCAGTGCCTAGAAAACATAATTACATTACATGCAAAAATAGTTGAAAGTTGTTGTTTAACCTCAAGTTAATTCATTCTAGTGTTGATCACCCTGTCTTTTTGTATAACTGGGGCTACATTGGCCAGATGCATTTTTTTTTTTTGTAAGATGACAAGGTGTGATTTCAAGGAGATTTGGCAGTTGTTTTTAGCTGGTTGTTGTTGTTGATGATGATGGTCTATCATTCTAAGTTAAAATTCTACCAAGATAAACTTTGGCTTTCATCTTGTTGGTGGTGTTATTGCTTAACCCCATGTCAGCTTCAGTTGAATAAAGCTATGAGTGAAGGCATTAACTAGTATCATGGTAAAAATAAGGAGAGTGCAAGAGATATTTATAAAAATAATTTTTCTAGGACATCTGAAGCATGTTATAATGTTGATAAATCAGAAAGTTGAAAAATAAGAGTGCATCTGATGAGGGGACAATCCTCTCCAAAACAGATCTGTAAAAGGATTCCCAAGTCAGGCTGCTGACTTGGGTCAAGACAGTAAAGCACTTATGTTGTTGTAGGCATTGTTGTCATAATGTAAAGAGCTAGAACAGATACCATAAGGCATCCCTTTCATTACTCCAGCAGTTCTGCTAATCTATCACCTGGATTGTAACCTTTTTATGAACCCCATAAGGATATAAGGTAAAGTTGACTTTGGTGGGATTGAACTAAAAGCACAGAGAGTAAGAACACATGCCACAAAGCATTTTATTTAACACTATCACTTCAGCCAATTTGGTACCTTAATAAAAGCAAAAATATCCTTATAAACTTCACACCATAATTTCATGAGGAATTCACAAGATCATGTATTTGACACTTTTTTTCTTGAATTAAAAAAAGAAATCAGTAATGACTTGTAAATTGTTTTAAGTGTTTAATAATTGGTTTCTGCCAAATTTATTTTAGGTTTAATCCAATTCTATGTGATTTATTGTATTTCACAGAAAAGCAATGAAAAGTAGGTTAGTGAAATAATGAAGTACAGAGTCCTTAAATGAGTTCAGTCACAGGCAACAGTGACTGAACTCATTTAAGCTAGTTTGAGTGACGGGGAGCAATCAATATATAATCAATGTATAAATGTAATTTTGCTATGCTGACATTTCTTACAGAGCAGTTTTTGTTTCACCTCATTTCACTTCCTCATATTCTCAAAATACCAATGAAATCAACTTATTGATGGAATATATACTGCAACTGAGTCAATACAGTTTATAAAGTGTTGTAAATCTTTGGGTTTAACTTATGCAAATAATCATCAAATCTGCCACACACAATTCAATAAATGAATCAGTTGATATGTATATATTTTTTATATTCTTGGAGATCCTTAAAATTTTATTGATTAGTTAACAAGTTATTTGAGTAATTTGGCAGTACTTGCATAAAAACAGAAGCAGGTCTCACAATTACACACACAAATAAGAAATCAAATAAAATAGACATGAAGAAGTAGAATAAACTGTTTTCTACTATTTTTATGTTTTATCTAATGTTCATGTATTGCTCATAATATTCTTCAGGAAGCAACATGTAACTAAATCTCAGAATGAAAGGATTTGGCAAGGAAAAGAAAAATATTCCTGCATATCATTATAAAGCAATTTATACAATTTATAACAATTAAAATTCAAAGAATTATATGCACGCGTCCGTGCGTGCACACACACATTTGTTCAATTTGTTGTGTGTCCATTTTCTCATGATAGCATAAGTTGGACAGTGAGTTAACTGAAGCAGGATTTTTAATAGCTGGATGCTCTTCTAGTCACCAATCCTTACTGGTTTTTCAAGTAAAGATTTTTTTTAGCAGTCTTCAAAAGCATAAAGCAACAAGTTACCATGCCAACAAGGAATGTCACCACCAATGCCATTTTGCTCAACAGTCACAACTATGGAATATCAACATCCATGCACACACACACACATAACATGCTTCTTGCAGTTTCCATCTACCAAATTCACCACTATTTGGGATACACTCTACTCAAATTTTGTTCCCCAATGTGGTTTCTATGCATATATCAACCATATTCTCCCTATCTCTTATTGCTTTCATCTGTATTTCAGCAATAACGACTTCCAGTTACTCTGGCTCAAAGTCTCCCTCCTTAATTTCCTCAAATACAACTGTTCCCTCTATTGCTCCTTCAACCAACAACAACTCTTTGACTATATCTCTGCTTCTATTAAGAACATCTATCTCACCTCTTCCTTCTCTAAAGTCATCATCCTTATTGGTTTCAAATACTCACAATATCTCATAGTCCTCACATTCATCCCACATCAATGCTGGTATGCAGAAGCTGAATCTTTTACTATTAACTTTTTACATCAACTTGTTTCATCCTCTACACACATTCTAGACCAACACAGACACTTAAAACACCCTCAATCTCTTTCTAACCCCTACCAAACTGTGACTGTCTCTGCCCCTATTGAGTCATCCAACCACTGCTGCATTGCAACTGTGCAACACACAATCACATACTACACAACACCCGCTCCTTCCAGCAGCTGACTCATTAGAGCTCCACTATTTTTATGCCATTTGCCTCTGGATCAATAAAAAAATAACACACACACACACACACACACACATCAAGTGCAGAAATAAAATCAGTTACTTCAAACCAACAATTTCTTTTTTTTTTTGTACCCCAGAACTTGTTCCTATACTATCAAATTCTTTAATCTATCATTCTCTTAGAAGATATATCCTAACATATGGAAGCACACTTCAGTGTGTCCTATTCTAAAGAAAGGCTATCTTTGAACCCAGCCAACTATTGTCCTAATGCTCTCACTTCTAACATCTCTAAAATAAGAGACAGTCATTAAGAATGATGTTCTCTAACACCTTGACTCTCTCTCTCTCTTTCCCTTTAATAGCCACTGCAGAACCAGAGGCACAAGTAATCTACACTCTTGTATGTCTCACAAGTAGGCTCTTACTTTAGAGAAATTCAGTGAAAGCAATGTTATTACTCTAGATATCAGCAAAGCTTTTTATTGTGTCAAGCATGCAAAACTCCTATCAAAGGTTCTGCCTTTGGACTCTTCCTATCTCTTGTCTCTTGGATTAGTAGCTTCCCATGTGTTCATACCACCATGATGTGTTGATGGAGCACTTTCTGCTCTACACTCAAGCATCAATCACACTGAACACTTGTAAGACAGGAAATAAAAGTTGATTGTGAGTAAATACTTTTGACATAGCTGCAGTTTTCTATTGCTTTTCCTTATTAAAATATTGTGTAATGAAATTGGTTCATTCTTTTTGAATAACCCTGTATCTATATATATATATATATATATATATATATATATATATATATATATATATATATATATACACATATACGCACACACACATGTACATACACCGAATACTGTTTTACATCTAGTGTTTTAATTTATGTTTATATCCTTCAGACAAAAGCTTTTCTTTTTCTATTTGGTGGAGCCAGATAACATGCATTATGAAAGCAAAAATGGTGAAATTGTGATACAACCAACACAGGGAAAATCTTCCATGAAAATTCAAAAGAAGATGAGACAGAATAAAAAATAAAATAAAATTATTATAGAACACAAAGAAAGACACTTTTCTTTCTGCTAATTGCTTTGTAACATTTGTATTTAATGAATAATTTCTTTGAGATATATTGGAAGTATAATATAAACTGTAGAAGGAATCCAGTCCTCAGCCACACATTATCATCAATTCTTGACATTTAAGATAATTTGTGTTTAAAGTTCATGTTTAATTAGATGTGAAATGTTTCTGATGTTTGAAATTGTTATAATTATTAAGTACTTAACATACTGTACCAAGAATTATTGAGCATTATTAAATGCTAATAAGATTCTGAAATTTGTTTCAATATGAAAGAGATACAACTTCATCAAGAAAAAGTTTGTATTTATGTCTCTGTGTGAGAGGCTGAGAGAGAGAGAATAAGTTTGTGTGTCATTAAGTGAGAATTCTTAGAATGCAGAATAGGAGAAAGTATTGATAAATCAATCATTTTGATGTGAAGAACAGTAGAGCTACTTGGAACAAATTGCCTTAATACTTCCATATATCTTAAATCTATCTGTCTGTCTGTCTATATATATGTGTGCACACACACATGATAAAAATATACTACACACAAACACAGTATATTTTTAGTGTGTCTGTATGTTGTGCGTATATTCACATACACTATAAAAATATACTCTTTCTCTCTCTCTCATATATATATATATATATATATATATATATATATATATAACACAGGCGAATGCAGGTACATCAAATATCATACAACATATATTCTTAATTTATCTAAATTATCTTCACCTCTTGAGGTGAACAACATAAACAAATACAGGTATATCAAATACCATACAACATAAATTCTTGGTTTATTTAAATTATTTCCACCTCTAGAAGTCCAATTAATGTACTGCTAACCAGTGCAGCAGTTCCTCTTTAGTCAATCAATCAACAGCATTGGTTCATTGGTTCCTGTTTAATCAACCAATTATCACCACCAGTCCATCAGTTCCTGTTTAGTCAACAAATCAACATCACCAACCATTCATCCTTGTTTAGTCAACCAGCCAATATCACCAGACTCACAACAGCCATTATAAATAATAGAATTTATAAGGGTTACTTATCCAATTTTAACCATGTACACCACTATTCGCTATCGCACTATTAATGCTCTTTTTGATGTGATAAAAATTAAGAGTTTAATTCTTATTGCAAGCGCTTTAATGCATCATTTCTCAAATTTTTCATTTCATTAGGGTCAACAGACACTGGGACTTACAGAGGGGATGACAGAGGACTGAGACTCCTGGTGGTTTCCTGTGCTTGAGAAGACATACCAAGCTAAGTAAAAGCATGGCTGTCCTTCCATACAGGCTTGTCCCCTGCATTCCTCTCAAGCTGAGCATTCCTAACCTTGCGGGTTCGTGGGTGCTAGTGCCATGTAAAAAGCACTTGTACTGGTGCCACAGAAATGCATCCAGGCTGGTACTGTGTAAAAGTATCCAGTACACACTGTAAAAGTGGTTGGCATTATGAAGGGCATCCAGTGGTAGAAACTATGCCAAAACAGACATGGAGCCTGGGCAGCTCCTGTCAAACCATTCAACCCATGCCAGCATGGAAAATGGATGTTAAATGATGATGATGATGATTAGGATTAACACAAGACCACCATTTGTAGGGCAGGAATGTAGTTGACTGAACTGAAGCAGTACACATCTGGCACATCTTTCATAAAATACTGCAAGTTTAAATAAGTATACTATTTTTTTTAATGAGTATTACAGAGTAGAATGTAAATCCTGATGAATAGAATATAAACCACAGAAGATGTGTTTGACCCCTGATAAGACCAAAATAAGACTGAAACATGTCAGAGCTACTGAAATTACTACTGAAATAATTTAAACAGTATCAGTCATTGTTGGATATTGGTTTTCCTTGTCACACACTTATTTTGAGTTAGATGCATTAAATATGTTAATATAGGCGCTGGCATGGCTGTGTGGTAAGAAGTTTGCTTCCCAACCACATGGTTCCAGGTTCAGTCTCATTGTAAGGCACCTTCGGCAAGTGTCTTCTACGATAATGTTGGACCAACCAAAGCCTTGTGAGTGTATTTGGTAGATGGAAACTGAAAGAAGCCCATTGTGTATATATATATAGTCGGCAGCGCCACCTGGCTGGAGCTTAGCTGCTCTGCATTGACAAGGGGCAACACCCTGAAACTAGTCTGCAGATGCCAAACCAGCAAGGGGAAACTGCTGACCTCCCCTGTTCGAAGGTTATAAAGGACACAGGTTTCGTGTGTCACATAGCTAGCTAGAGGCGATGGCTTCTTGGAGCTAATTCACAGCAGCTTTCGTCCTAATTTTGGGACTGCCATGTTGGCTTGGCGATAACTATTAATTTCCAGTACCGTTGCCGTAGTCTCCTTTAGAGAGACTTAGAAATATTAATAACTCTATTATATATATATATATATATATATATGAATAGCCTGGGCAAAGTTCAGAGAGCTCTTACCTCTGCTCGTGACAAGGGGCCTCTCACTCAGAGTAAAAGGCAGACTGTATGACGCATGGGTACGTACAGCCATGCTACATGGCAGTGAAACATGGGCCGTAACTGCTGAGGACATGCTTAAGCTCACAAGGAATGAAGCCAGTATGTGTAATGTCAGTGTGCATACTCGACAAAGTGTAAGTACCTTGAGAGAAAAGTTGAACGTAAGAAGCATCAGTTGTGGCGTGCAAGAGAGACGATTGCGCTGGTATGGTCACGTGGCGAGAATGGATGAGGATAGCTGTGTGAAAAAGTGCCACACCCTAGCGGTTGAGGGTACCTGTGGAAGAGGCAGGCCAAGAAGACCTGGGATGAGGTGGTGAAGCACGAGCTTACGATTGTGAGGTTGTGAGTTCAAATCTCGGACCAGGCTGTGTGTTGTGTTCTTGAGCAAGACACTTTATTTCACATTGCTCCAGTTCACTCAGCTGTAGAAATGAGTTGCGACATCACAGGTGCCAGGCTGTATCGCCCTTTGCCTTTCCCTTGGATAACACAGGTGGCATGGAGAGGGGCAGCTGGTATGCATGGGCAACTTCTGGTCTTCCATGAACAACCTTGCTCAGACTTGTGCCTGGAAGGGTAACTTTCTAGGAGCAATGCTGTGGTCAGTCATGACCGAAGGGAGGGTCTCAGCATATATATGTGTGTGTGTATGTATATATATATGTGTGTGTGTGTATACATGTGTGTGTATATATATATATATATATATATATATATATATATATGTGTGTGTGTGTGTGTGTGTGTGTGTGTGTGTATATATGTGTATATATATATATGTTTGTGCATATAAATATATATGTGTATATATATGTGTGTGTATATATATATGTGTATATATATATATATGTATATATATATGTATATATATATGTGTATATATGTATATATATGTGTGTGTATATATATATATATATATATATATATAGGGTCCGGCAAAATGATCTGACAAATTTGTAGGTTTAATAAAAGGCAAATAAATTAAAGTTACAAAAAAGTTTTTTTCATTTTCGAAAGGTACATATAATGCCATTTTGTTTTTGCAGAGCATTGTGTTTGGAAATGCAACAAAATATCCCCAATGCATCTGTTGTGTTGTTCAGTGACGAGGCGCATTTTCATCTGTGTGCCACAGTGAATAAGCAAAACTTCAGATACTCGTGAGTTGCATGAACGCCCTTTGCATTCTTCTCGGGTGACTGTGGTGTGCGGTATCAGAATTCGGTATATGGGGTCCGTACTTCTTTGAAGAAGACAACGTTTCAGTGACTGTGAACTCTGATCGAAATTGTGAGATGCTAGAGAATTTTCTCAGACCCAAATTGAATATGCTCCACGATACAGAAAATGTTTGGTTTCAACAGGATGGGGCAACAACCCACACTTCTCGACGTGCGATGGGAATTTTGAGGGAGATGTTTCCTGGTCATTTCATCTCATTGCGTGGTGACATTGGTTGGCCCGCCCGATCACCTGATTTAAATCCTTGCGATTTTTTCCTCTGGGGATACCTCAAGTCAAAGGTATACATTAATCGCCCTCGATCTATTGAACAACTTAAAGATGCCATTCATCAAGAAATTGCTGCCATTCCTCATGAAATGATCCGCCGAGTTATGGACAACTTTCATGAACGCCTTCGACAGTGTGTGGACAATGACGGCTCCCATTTGACTGATTTAAGTTTTAAAACCAAATGAAACAAAATGGCATTATATGTACTTTTCAAAAATAAATTATTTTTTTGTTTCTTTACTTTTTTTATTTATTTTTTTAATCCAAAAATGTGTCAGATCATTTTGCCGGACCCTGTATATATGTGCGTGTGTGTGTGTATATATATATATATATATATATATATGTTCATATCATGATATCTCCACAATGTATTGGTGAGATAAACATGTAATCATTACCAAAATAGCAAAAATTTCTCCCCAAAGGTCTATAGTAGACTCCTTATGGATCGATCTCCTTGGTTATATATCAAAAATTTAAATGAGAGTTTTGACGCTAATATCCATTATTATTGAAGTTTATTACCTATGTCAACATTTCTGTATAAGGTTATATTTAACTGTCAATTCAAGTTAAATAAGTAAATTACCTTACACATCCTCAGGGTAAAAAGTAAAAAGTAAACACCAAAAATATAATCTCTAAGTCTGATTCATATTCAAATTCCTCCTTAAATAAAGGTCCGTCTAAGGGAGAAAACCCTCATAATATTATCAATTATAAAAACTCAAGTATTACAAATTATTGATTCCTGGTAATAAATTCTAAACCGATGGAAATCTATATTATATTATCTCTAGAAACTTTAGCAAATAAACACAAATACAATTTTAATATTATTGTTATTGGTAAATTATACATTAATATACCCTGCCTTTAAACCTAATATTATACTATAATACCCGATCATACTGAAATTTATAATTTATTTAGACAAGAAAAATGTATGTCTACGATAATGGCTACATCTGAAAGCATTGTATGTTAGTTTATTTATTAACTTACCCTTAGAGAATAATATAAAACATAATTCTAGATTACACAGCGAGCAATATCTCTTACCTTTGTCATAAGGGAAAGATTTCCCAATAATTTACCATTCTAACGAATATTGCTTTTTTTGTTCCTTCAGTTCCCAAATGAATTTACTAAGACTAGTACTCGCTATTTTACTTCTATCTCTAAAGGTACTATAATGATTAGATATTCTTCCACAGATTTGTCCCGAAGAACACCTCACGTATAAGCTAACATCTGTCTGAGTCTTTACCTTACATTGATAAACTACATTCTTCACTCTCAAAATTAAGACAGATAAGAACTGAACGCCATTGCATAGTGCCAAGGACTCCAAATTTGCCATCAAAATGTAGGACAAGATACTGCAATAGCCTGGGCTTCAGAGGTCCACAGCTCTTCAATATCCTCCCGAAGGACCTGAGAGACCTGCATGGGGTGGATGTAGGTGTCTTCAAAATAAAGCTGGACCTCTTCCTGTCAAATATCCCAGATGAACCAACTTTACGGCAGGAGGTGCAAATGAGGGCAGCTGCATCAAACTCTCTCATGCACCAAATGTCAATTCCTGAAGTAAAATTTGTGAACTAAAATTGTGTAGCAACACCAAATGGCGGTGCCCCAGCATGGCCACAGCTCATGGGCTGAAACTGGATAAAATGAAAAAAATATATATATACATAGGCGCAGGAGTGGCTGTGTGGTAAGTAGCTTGCTTACCAACCACATGGTTCCAGGTTCAGTCCCACTGCGTGGCATCTTGGGCAAGTGTCTTCTACTATAGCCTCGGGCTGACCAAAGCCTTGTGATTGGATTTCGTAGACGGAAACTGAAAGAAGCCCGTCGTATATATGTATGTATATATATATGTGTGTGTGTGTGTGTGTGTGTGTGTGTGTGTGTGTGTGTGTGTGTGTGTGTGTGTGTGTGTGTGTGTGTGTGTGAGTGAGTGAGTGAGTGAGTGCACATATGTTTGTGTGCATGCAGATGTGTATGTGCATACACACATGCGTGTCTGTGGTTGTTTCTCTTGCTGCTTAACAACCACTTTATCCTTTTATATAACATTCTAGTGAAGGAATCTCTATATGGTTGCTCAACCAACTAGAAATGGCAGCCAAAGTATTTGCAAATCATATTTCTACCATTTTCAAAAAAAAAAAAAAGAAAGAAAATCAAGAAACATTGTACAATGTAGGCCCTAAATATATAAAAAAAAAACTGGGGAGAATGGCCACAGTTGGAATACCTTTTATCATAGGCCTGATCAAGATTTGCTTCCATGGGGAAGGAAATAATATATAGGTAGAGTTTTGGGTCAACCAATGCCTTGTGAATGAATTTTGGTAGATGGAAACTGAAAGAAGCCAGTTTATATATATATATATATATATATATATATATATATATATATATATATATATATTGTATATTGTGTGTGTAAGTGTGTTTGTCTATATATTTGTGTCTGCTCACTTTAACATTACATGGTTATTGTAAATGAATGTCATTCATTTCCAAAATCCAGTAAAAACATGTCTGGCTGTGGCAAAACATTATCTTGCTTGCAGGCAGGTGAGGGTTGATGACAGGAAAAATACTAGGACTGAACCCCCCCCCCCCAAAAAAAAAAACAAGACTAACCATGGACATTCTTAATGAGAACTGATTTCAGTAATTTTCGTTGAAAATTTTCATTCACAAGGCATAAATATATATATGTAATTTAAAGTTTGTGAGAGATGATTAGTAGTAATATAAAACTGTAACTAAACAGCAGCCTAACTATATCAGGCATAGTTCAGTAATTGCAAATGATTTTTCTCCCTCTGAACTTGTTAATAATGCATGGTTAAATGTTTGTTAAATGTATTGCTAAGAGGACTACTTGTCTACAATCACATATTAGAATGCTAATATTCTTGGAAAATTTTCAACGAAAATTACTGAAATCAGTTCTCATTAAGAATGTCCATGGTTAGTTTTTTTTTTTTTTTTTTTTCAGTCCTAGTATTTTTCTATATATATCATCATCATCATCGTTTTATCATTCACTTTTTCATGCTTGCATGAATCACAGAGGCAAAAATTTCTTTAGCTGGATGTTCTTCCTGTCATCAACCCTCACCTGCCTGCAAGCAAGGTAATATTTTGCCACAGCCAGACATGTTTTTACTGGATATTGGAAATGAATGACATTCATTTACAATAACCATGTAATGTTAAAGTGAGGAGACACAAATATATAGACAAACACACTTACACACACAATATACAATATATATATATATATATATATATATATATATATATATACAACTGGCTTCTTTCAGTTTCCATCTACCAAAACAAGTAAAAGATAATACACACACACACACATACAGGTGAAAGATACATGCACACATACATATGATAAGCTTCCACACAATTTCTATCTGCCAAATTCCACTAAGAATTGGTCACCCCAAGGCTTATTCAGTCTTTTCTGATGATTGCGGGGGGGGGGGGGGGTTATGTCAACTCCTGGTATAAAACTGATTGTTAAAGTCACTGATATGAGAATATAATAGAGTTAGTGTCAAACTTGGTTTCTACTGAAATATGTGCATCACCTGGTTTTGGTTTTAAACCAGAGTATCTATGCAATGTTTATACCTCATGGTCAGTTTAAACCTCTCACTTCCAATATCTTCATCATATCCTTTTTTCCCCAACATATGAGATCTAATTGTTAGAAGGCTAGGAATAAATTTTAAAATATTATCAAGAAAGCAGTGCAGATCTTTGCTAAGTAATTGTTTCTGATTTAGGCACATGGTTAGCAGTTTTGGGGAAGGAGGTTAGTAGATTGTATTGGCCTCAGTAATTAACGAACACTTTATTTTACATTGGCTCCTACAAAGATGTAAAGCAAAGTTGGTGGGATTTGAACTCATAACAAAGAGCAAGAAGAAATATCATATGAACATTCTGTTCAATGCTATAATGAGTTTGACAATCCACCACTCTTCTTTGGTAATTAACAAGATATCTTACACTTGTAAATTAGGTCTCTCGATATCTGCTATCTTGACCAAAATATACTACATGAAGATAAAGTCTCTACTGGTGTCCCAATAACTAAATGGTTAATCAAATGAACTGGGTCAACAACACTGTTTTGATTCCCCCTGTTAGTTATCTCTCAAATAACCAACGATCTGGTGAAAAGTATGAGAATAAAAACTGTATTTACATAAAAATCTAAAACAGTATGCTTTCCCTATCAGAGTAAATACTATAATGGAGAATATACTAAAGGATTAGAGTAAACTGCATTGGAAACAATGTCCCCTAACTCCAGTATAGATGGAGCATGATAACAGTAGTTGGTGTCAAGTCTATCAAGCACATAATTTCTTTTATTCACTAGCTAAGATGCTGGTCTTTCTCAAGCAGTATTCCTTGAGCATCTGAACATCTGGAAGCTGTGTGTTTAGTCAAAGGCCAGCGCTGACAAAACAGATCTGTGCTAAATTCATTATGAATTGGGAAAAAGGGTGAATGATGATTCATCACAGAAGATGGCATTGTTCCATTGAGCCATTGATGACTTCTGAGTTTTGATACTTTTTTCCCAATTATCAGTGTTGATGGGGGACAAGAGAAGTATTTTTTTATTTCAGGAAAAAAAAAAAAAAAAAAAAAAAAAGTAGAAAGAGTTATAAAAAGTTATTCACATTAGTTTTAACATGAACTGAATATTCTATTAATAAATAATATGGTCTTCACATTAAAATGACAGTTCTGTTTCAAAAAACTCTAAAACACAAATTTACATTTACAGAAACTAATACAAAAACAGCAAATAAAATATGTCTAAAGTTTCAAGAGATTTTAAAGGGACTATGGCTTAGTTGTGGTTGCATGGAGTTAAAACAGAGATGTAAACCAAATACCATCTTGATAAAATTAGGAGCTAATTCAAGTGAAACATTGGTACCTTTTCTGAGACACAAATGAACAACTATATAATAAGATGCATGCAGTGGAATTGAGCTCAAGAACTATGAGCTATTAGTTAAACAGTTTGCTTATTCCATGATTTCTCTTCAATGTATTTATCGAAAAGGGTGTTACAGGTCTTTAAATCAAGTGAGCAGGCTAAAGCTAGCCATAAAACAAGCCAAAATACTAATGGTTTATGGTCACATACTCAAGTTCATCCAATGCAAAGAAGTAACATAAATAAAACTCATTACTGTATGTAGTTAGAGCACTGCACAATTAATTAGTGCATAATCAATTATGCAGTGCAGAGTGCATATCTTTATAGGAGTCAGGGTTTTGACAGAAACATTCAATCCCTCACATTTATTTCAATAAATGAAGACAAAGAGAAGCGGGGGCCTTTAACAGAATATAGATATACTGTCCACTATGTTTTCTTATTTGGTTTTGTTGTGTGGTATAGTGCAATGTAATTACCTTCAGTTCTAAGTGCATGGCAGGTCAGCAACAGAGTGCCATATTTGTCTGGCCAATATAACAGTCAGTGTTGTGAAGTCTGCTACTTAAACATTTTCAATCAAATTTATAAATTACATTGGTTATTAGTAAACATATGCAGAGGTTTTTATGCTTGTAGTTTTTTTTATTTTAGTATATCATTAGTTTACATCAAGCACTAATAATATGCACTAAATTTAAAACTGTTTCAATAACAAACCAGTATGTAAACCTACAAACAAGCTACAAATGACCATTGATTGTGAAAGATTTAAACTTCATGACCCCAGCTACTATATTGGTCATGTAAGTATGGCACTCTTCTACTGGCTCATCATGCATTTACAAAAGCAATTGTAATACACTACATCTAAGGCAGTGAGCTGGCAGAATTGTTACCATGCCAGGAAAAATGTTTAGCAGCATTTCTTCTGACTTTACATTCTGAGTTTAAATGCTGCTAGGGTCAACTTTGCCTTTCATCCTTTTGGGGTCCATAAAAAAGGTACCAGTTGAGTGTAAGAGTTGATGTAATCAACTTACTCCTTCCCTTGAACTTGCCAGCCTTGTGCTAAAATTTGAAACCAATATACAACATCATACAACACAAAACAAAACTAGATAGGAAAACATTAGTGAACAACATACTTATACTCTTAAAGAATTCAGCACAAAAATAGCCTATAACAATTAAAATTATGGTAGTAATATCTACAATAATCACACTGTCTGTTATAATGACAACAATACAAGCCAATATTACTTTCTCCTGAAGATGAAACTGTGAAAGCCTAGAAACGATTACAGATTTAGAATTATGCTGTTTCAAATAAACAGCATGGAACTTATACAAAAATAATTTTTTTAAATCACTCATTAAGAGAGATAAATCTAGAACATGGTCATGCATGTGTGTGTGTGTGTGTGTGTATATATATATATATATATATATATATATATAATTAGAGGTTGTGCTAACTTCATGATGGGATGGTTTCATCCAAGGAAATACTGGTTCAATAACTAATATTTTGGGGGAATGAATTTCCTTAAAATAATAGGTATATATAAGAATATATAGTTTATATTCATTTGAAAGAAGAAAATGGTGATTGGGATGTTAATAATTCTTTATTATTAACAGCAAATTGGTCATCTTCACTTACAGCCATTTCTATTAATACTCAATAAACATTATATTTACATTTATGCGACATGAGCATATCATCGGAGGAAAAAAGATGTACCTTTGGATGCTCACAAACACACATACAGCATCCAAAGGTACACCTTTTCCCCTCTGATGATATTATGCTCATGTTGCATAAATGTAAATTTAATGTTTATTGAGTATTAATAGAAATGGCTGTAAGTGAAGATGACCAATTTGCTGTTAATAATAAACAATTAACTTCCTAATCTCCATTTTCTTCTTCCTTTAAATGAATATAAACTATATATATATATATTGGTTGGTGTTAGGAAGGGCATCCAGCTGTAGAAACTCTGCCAAATCAGATTGTTGGCTGGTGTTGCCATCCGGTTTCACCAGTCCTCAGTCAAATCGTCCAGCCCATGCTAGCATGGAAAGCGGACGTTAAACGATGATGATGATGATGATGATGATGTATAGATTATGAGAGGTAATGGTGTCAAGAAGACCCAAACGTGTCAGGTAATGCTGGATAGACTATAGTTAAGCTCCAGGTTTGGTAATTATGCGAATGAGGAGTCCAACGTAGGTCATGTATCAGCATGCGTATATATATATATAAAAAATTAACAGAATGAGATAAAATCCAAGGCTGTGAAAGATTTCAGAACAATTATAATTATTTTGAAATCTTTCACAGCTTTGGATTTTTATCTCATTCTGTTAATTTTTATATATAATGGAACAATATATTATATATATATATATATATATATTACACTCTCTGAGTGGTTGGCGTTAGGAAGGGCATCCAGCTGTAGAAACTCTGCCAAATTTAGATTGGAGCCTGGTGTTGCCATCCGGTTTCACCAGTCCTCAGTCAAGTCGTCCAACCCATGCTAGCATGGAAAGCGGACGTTAAACGATGATGATGATGATATATATATATATATGAAATACAAATGATATGTGAGCATATGCATGTATACATGCATATATGTGCATACCTACATCTACATGTATATATAGATGCATATCCGGGTACAGGACGTCAAAAAGACGTGGACAAAAAAGGAACGGGAACATAAACAGAGCACAAAAAACGGACTTCTTTTACGGACAACAGAATGAACACATAGGAAAACAGACAAGCCACTTATATATATATATATATACACTTTTATACTTTTACTTGTTTCAGTCATTTGACTGTGGCCATGGTGGAACCCCCCCCCCCCCCCACACACACATTTACATGGAAAAGGTTGGCACTGATTAAGTTTCTATTTGCTTACCTTCATTAGATAAAATGCAAGCAAGCTGAAACTTCAAAATCATTGTCGAAAGTTAATATATATGTATGCTATTGAAAAGTATTGGGTAAGTCCTCCAGTTTAATTTTAAGCTATTTTTATATATAACTTGACATAATAAGAAACATTAACACACACGTATCTCAGGTGTTAGGAAGGCTATCCAGCCATAAGAAACCATTCCAAAGCAGACACTGGAGCAGAATGTAGTCCTTGGACCTATTGGATCCTGTCAAACCAACCAAACCATGCCAGCGTGAAACATGGACACTAAAAGATGATGATGATGATGATCATCATCATCGTTTAACGTCCGCTTTCCATGCTAGCATGGGTTGGACGATTTGACTGAGGACTGGTGAAACCGGATGGCAACACCAGGCTCCAGTCTGATTTGGCAGAGTTTCTACAGCTGGATGCCCTTCCTAACGCCAACCACTCAGAGAGTGTAGTGGGTGCTTTTACGTGTCACCTGCACGAAAACGGCCACGCTCGAAATGGTGTCTTTTATGTGCCACCCTCACAAGCCAGTCCAGGGGCACTGGCAACGATCTCGCTCGAAAATCCTACAGGAGCCAGTCAGGCGGTACTGGCAACGGCCACGCTCGATATTATATATATATATATATATATATATATATATATATATATATATATATATATTCTTTTTCTTGCTTCAGTCATTTGACTGCAGCCATGCTGGAGCATGGCCTTAAAGGGTGTTAGTCAAAGAAATCGACCTCAGGACTTATTCTTTGTAAGCCTAGTACTCATTCTATCGGTCTCTTTTGCCAAACCACTAAGTTACGGGGACATTAACACACCAGTATCAGTTGTCAAGTGATGGCAGTGGGGACAAACACAAATGCATAAATACATATATATATATATAT